>NC_082723.1:28276999-28608249 GCF_030144855.1 Hypanus sabinus | reverse complement strand
ACTGTGGTATACTCAGGGGCTTGCCTCACCCCCCCCCCCCAACCTGTACCCAACCTTTCCAATTCCAAGTGCTGGGATGAATCGGCATCCAATCATTGATGTTAACATCAGATACTAAGGAAAAGACATTGTTTGCAAAGCTGAAATGATTAAATTAATGAATATACAGGAGGCCAGAGATGGTACTGCACAAAGATTTAAAACATAGAACAACAGAGCAAAACACAGGCCAATCCTTTAACCTACTTTAAGATCAAATTAACCCTTCCCCTCTCACGTAGCCCTCCATTCTTCTATCATTCATGTGCCAATCTATGAATCTCTTAAATGTCCCTAATGTACTTGGAAGCAGATTAGATTGCAGATGTAGTGAAGGAAGAGACTTACAAGCATTTTGAAAAAGAATGTTAAAATAAAGGTACTGCTTAAATGAGAGCAGATCTAAATTAAGGTTGTTAGTACATGTCAGTGAACATGCCACAATTTTGGTTGAATGTAGGTTTATGAACAGATAAACAAGGGACGGGATTGAACAGATGAGTTGAACAATAAGTAGAATCAAAAGAACATCAGTGAGATGAAAAATATATATCCCAGTGCTATCTGAAGATCACCTTAAACATAAACATGAGAGGTTCTGCAGATGCTGGGAATCCATGACAACACACACAAAATGCTGGAGGAACTTAGCAAGTTAGGCAGCATCTATGGAGGTGAATACAAGTTGACGTTTCGAGCCGAGACCCTTCATTGGGATTGGAAAGGAAGGGAAAAGAAACCAGAATACGAAGTTGGGAAGAGGGGAAAGAGGACAAGCTCTTGGATAAAGTTGGGTGGGTGGGGGAAGGGATGAAGTATGAAGCTGAGAGGTAATATGGAAAAGGCAAAGGGCTAGAGAAGAGGCATTGTGATAGGAGAGGAGTGTGGACCATGGGAGAAGAGGAGGAAAGACAGCAGGGGGGAGTTAATAGACAGGAGAGAAGAGATAAGAAGCCAGAGTGTGGAATTAAAGAGTGAAGGGGAAGGGAAAAAAATTAGCAAAAGTTGAAGAAACCAATCTTTAATATATCACTGAGCTTGCAAAACACCTGCTTCAGCTTAAGACATTTACTAGAGAGGACAGGAAACATTAGCAAGTGAAAGATAACTGACAGGAATAGTAAGGGGATACCTTCAGTTTAGTTGAATAAAAATTTTGCTTTGTAGCACCAATGTTACACAAGGGGTCTGACAACAAAAAGACAAGGGAACTGACAGGAAGATCGAGCTCAGCAATGCATAGATGATCCAGGAAAGACCCTCGTTTCATTGCTACCATCAGAGAGCAGATATATGAGCCTACAGACCCGCATTCAACAATTCTGAAACAGATTCTTCCCCTCCGCCATCAGATTTCTGAATTATTCTGCCAAGCATTGTGGGCATGCTGTGTTGGCGTCAGAATGTGTGGCGATAGGTTGGCACCCAGCACGTCTCTAGTTTGCGTAGGTTGTTAACACAAATGACTATGTTTCAATGTTTATGTGATCATTTGTAAATGGATTTGAGCCTTGGAAAGTTTCCAGGGTTGTAAGGGTGACCAGCACTGCTGCAAAACAACAAATGTGATGTCATATAAGACACTGATAATAAACCTGATTCTGACAATCCTGATGCTGCTCACGTCGATAAAATTTGGAGGGAACCAAGTGGAGAACCTTGGAGGAGATCAACGATAACAGTCTCAGAGTACGAAGAGTAGTTTGCTGCTGATTCAAGATTGTTTAATGTCATTTCCAGTATATAGGTGTAAAGGAGAATGAAGCAATTGCTAATCCAGATCTCATGCAGTACAGAAACACCAAATAAGATAAACACAATAATAAAAAAGCACAATAAATATAAATACTTAAGGTAGTTTATATACATTCATTGATTGTGTGTTCATAAACTGACATTAGGCACATAAGTGCCTGTACGCAAGGTGACTGACAGGAAATTATAAAGAAGTTGTAGCTGGCTGTGTGGCAGGGTGGGTTAGTGGTGGAAATGTGGATCAGCCTTACTGCTTGGGGTAAGTAACTGTTTTTGAGTCTGGTGGTCCTGGTATGAATGCTACATAGCCTCCTCCCTAATGGGAGTGAGACAAACAGTCCATAAGCGGGGTAGATGGGAATCTTCATGGTGTTATTGGCCCTCTTCCGGCACCATCTACAACTAAATACATAAGTCAGTGTGAATGGAAGTCAGAAGCAGGAAGGGGACAATAACTCTGTTGGATTTTTTTCATATAGACCCCCACCCCCCCCATAGTAACAGAGACATCGAACAGCAGAGAGGGAGGCAGATTCTGGAACAGTGCAATAATAATAGGGTTGCTGTGATGGCTGATTTTAACTTTCCTAATATTGACTAGCATCTCCTTAGAGCAAACGGTTTGGATGGGATGAAGTTTGTTAGGTGTGTTCAAGAAGGTTTCCTGGCAGAGTATGTAGATAAGCCAACCAGAGGAGAGGCTGCACTTGATCTGGTATTGATAAATTAACCTGATCTCTCAGTCAAACAGTATTTGGAAGCAGTGATCTATCTCCTTTACCATAGCACTGGAAAGGAAAGTTCGGGAAAATATTTGATTGGGGTAGGGGGAAATATGATGCTATTAGGCAGAAACTTGGGAGCATAAATTGAGAGCAGGTGTTTTCAGGGAAGTGCACAGCAGCAATGTGGCTAATATTCAGGGAACATTTGCATGACATCTTGCATAGGTATGTTCCATTGAGGCAGGGAAAGAATGGTAGGAAAAAAGAACCACGGTGCAAAAGGGATGTACAAAATCTACTGAAGAAGAAAAGAAAAGCTTACAAAAGGTTCAAGGAACTAGGTACAGTTAGAGCTCAGAAAAGTTACAAGATTGCCAGGAAGGTGCTTAAGAATGAAACTAAAGAGCTACAAGGGGCTATGAGAAGGCCTTGGCGAGCAGGATTAAGGAAACCCCAAGGCATTCTACAAGTAGTTAAGGGGCAAGAGGATGAGCCGTGTGAGAATAGGACCAATAAGGTGCGATATTGGAAATCTGTGCATGGAGTCAGAGGAGGTAGTGGAGGCACTTTAATGAGTACTTTGCTTCAGTATTCACCAGGGAAAAGGACCTTGGCAATTGTGGGGATGGTTTACAGCAGACTGAAACGCTTGAGCATACAGACATTAAGAAAGAGGATGTGCTGGAGCTTTTGAAAAGGATTAAATTAGTTAGGTTGCCAGGTCCGGACAAGATATACCCCAGGCTACTATGGGAAGCAAGGGAGGAGATTGCTGAGCCTCTGGCAATGATCTTTGCATCATCAATAGGGACAGGAGAAGTACCAGAGGATTAGATGGTAGCAAATGTTGTTCCCTTGTTCAAGAAAGGGAGTAGAACTAACCTAGGAATTATAGACCTGTGAGTCTTACTTCAGTGGTGGGCAAGTTGTTGGAGAAGATCCTGAGAAGCAGGATTTATGAGCATTTGGAGAGACATAATCAAGTTAGGGATAGTCATCATGGCTTTGTCAAGGGCAGGTTGTGCCTTGCAAGCCTGAGTGAGTTCTTTGAGGATGTAACAAAACACATTGATGAAGGTAGAGCAGTGGATGTCGTGTATATGGATTTCAGTAAGGCATTTGATAAGGATCCCCATGCAAGGCTCATTCAGAAAGTAAGGAGCCATGGTATCCAAAGAGACCTTGCTTTGTGGATCCAGAATTGGCTTGTCCACAGAAGGTTGCAGATGGTTTGTATTCTGCATGGAGGTCAGTGAGCAGTGGTATCCTGCAGGGATCTGTTCTGGGACCTCTCCTCTTTGTGATTTTCATAAATAACTTTTCATGAAGTAGAAGGGTGGGTTAGTAAGTTTACTGATGACATAAAGGTCGGGGGTGTTGTGGATAGTTTGGAGGATTGTCAGAGGTTACACTGAGACATTGATTGGATGCAGAACTGAGCTGAGAAGTGTCAGATGGAGTTCAACCCAGATAAGTGTGAAATGGTTCATTTTGATAGGTCAAATTTGAAATCAGAATATATTAATGGTAAAACTCTTGGCGATGTTGACAGTGTTGTTAAGAAGGCATATAGTGTGTTGGCCTTCATCAAATATGGGACTGGGTTCAAGAGCCAGGAGGTAATGTTACATCTTTATAAGACCTCAGTTAGACCCCACTTGGAGTACTGTGTTCAGTTCATGGAATGCACTGCCAATGATGGTGGTAGAGACAGATACAATAGGGTCTTTTAGAGACTCTTAAGACATGTACAAGGAGCTTATAGAGGGCTATGCGGTAGGGAAATTCTAGGCAGTTTCTTGAGTAGGACACAAGGTCAGCATAAAATTGTGGGCCACAGGGCCCGTGATGTACTGTAGATTTCTATGTTCTAAGAATGGAACTGGACAAATAAGATCCCACCAAGCTAAACAAGAGTGGAAAAGCAGAATAGGATGTTACTTATACACGGGATGTAATATGGACTTTGATCAGAGATATTTCTGTCTCGTACCAGGTTGAACACTTCGTGGGATTCAAAAAGTTAACATCGGTACAATCTGGAAGTATGACACTGTCAATGGGTTAAGTGGAAGGAAAGATTGTCATTAGTTCAGCTGAAGGCACAGTTGCCAAACACGAAGGTTTTAAGGAGTGATTTATAATGACATAAATGAAGGGCAGGGAACTGTACCCACAAAGAATATGTACCTGAGAAAAGGTACTAGCTGCACAAGGTGAAAAGAGGCATCGATACCGTAGACAACCAGCAGTATTTTCCGAGGGCAGGAAAAGCTCATACATTGGAAGTCAATAAGAAGAGGGTGCAGATACAACACGCCAAAACAATTATGCAAATGTGTTGTCTTCCGCTTCCCTCTGCCTCTGCTCCCTATTGAGTGAAAATTCCAATGGTAAATGGAATTAATTCAGATGGGTAAGAGGATGGTAAAATATGTTGGGATAAGGCCTGTTTCTTTGCTGTATAACACTAAGACCACGAGAGAGCATAATTTTAAATGCGATTGGGGGAAGTATAGAGGGGAATGTCTGAAGTGTTCCTTCTTGCTCAGAGAATAGTGCATGTATGGAACACCCTGGTGGAGGTAGATACAATGGAGACGTTAAAGAGCCTCTTAGATAGGCACATGGATGAAAGAAATATGGAGGGCTGTGTAAGGGAAATTCAAGATACAACTTGGAGGAAGTTAAACGGTCAGCACAACATCTTGGCCAATGGGCCTGTACTGTGCTGTAACGTTCTATGCTCTATGTTCTAAAAGGGAGCTGTTAACATGTTACAATGGTACATGTGACCCATGGGCTATCTCCATAAAGAATGTCTCAATGAGTGGTAACTCACTGATATTCATTGTTTCCCCACTAGGCCGACCTGCAGCAGCAACCTCATCCTCAAGGTCAGCTACTGCACCAAGACAGCCTGCCCCTGACCTGCAGGACCAACGTCTGACCAAGAGGGCTGGTCTCTAATCTAGAAGGTCCCAAGAAGAGCACAATTTGCTGTTGATAATGGCAAACCTTGTGACAACAAGTCCCAGAACCGGGAAGAACAAATGGTGAAATTATTAAGGGACTTTTATTTGTCTGTGATATTCACAAATATTCAAATACTTGAAAAGTATGAATTTTTAATAAAATAAAAATAGAATTTAAAATAAACATAATTAAATTAAAACACTAATGCACTAGAAACTACTTATATAAATACACTGAAGTACATATATATTAACAATTGAATTCGCTCAGAAAAATATACATTACTTTACATGTACCCAAATCCCACAAATCATTCCTCTTTGAAACAGAATTACTGAACCTGCACTGTGTCTAAACTGCCACAGATTTAGTTTCAAGGTAATGTGACAGCCACTGCTGGGAAAATGCAGGAAGTTGACAAAACTGTTGTTGGACTCCACTATCATGATATCAGCAAGAATAGGGTATTGGTGAGACCACATCTGGAGTACCAGGTGGAATGTTGGATTCATCATTTTTAAAAAAGAAGTTCACATTGATAAAGAGGTTATCTGCCAGGCACCAGACCTCAAGCCCTTCCACCTCATCTCTGTAGACTGTCTTCACATTGTTGCTGATGAGCCCCACTGACGAACTTGACAATGTGATTACTCAGGAGTCTGGCCCTGCATTCATGTGAGCAGTGTGTACAGCAAAGGGCTCAGCACACAGCCCTGGGAGGCACCCGTGTTGAGGATGACGGGGAGGGAAGAGCAGTTGTGCAACATTCACTATCTGAGGCCTGTTTGTTAAGACGTGCATAATGATGTACGTTTGTATTTAGACCAAAGGGTAGGGGGTTTGTTCAACAAGGTCTGTGGGAGGATAGTGTTGAATGCCAAAATGAAATCCAGAAACAGCATTCTGACATAAGCATCCTTCTTGAGATCGTAATCAGGTCAGTGTGACCTTATTAAATGTAGAGCAGGCTTAAGGGGGTCAAGTGGCCTATTCTTAGTCATGTGTTCACACAATCTCTCAAGAAGTTGAGGACTTCCATGCTTCCATAAGTGGTCTTCAGAAAGGATTCAAATTGGCAAAATCATACTCCCCTGGAAAGCAATTTGCATGGCTAAGCTAACAAAAAGGTTGGGAAGGGAAAAGGCTATATAGCATTTTAATGCTAACAGGGAGCAGAAGGTGGGTGCTATACATGGAGATAGCAAGGGGTGGGGGGTAAGTGCACAGCTGATAAAGACACATTCAGATCGACTGGCTCCATGCATAAGAGGAACGGAGGGAAGTGGCAGTTGCTGCTGACCACCTGGTCTCAATCTTAGTGACAAAGCATCAGGTACTCTCAACTCATGCTATTGAGAAAGGAAGGTTGTAAAGACAAGCATGATAGGTTTAAAGAGGATGAGTAGGAGAGAAATTAAGCTGGGATTTATGTTTTTATTGCAGGAATACTGAGAGACCTAGACAGAGTGGACATATAGTAGGGGAGTCTAGAATCTGAGGGCAATTTCAGACAACACTTTTGAATGATCATAAAAAACCCATCCAATTTATTAATATCCTACAAAGGAAGAAAAAAAACTTCCTTTACTCACTCTGGAGGTTGTGTGTCATAAAATCTCCAGAACGATTTATGTAATTGACTTTTAAATGCCGTCTAAAATAGCCAAGCCTGATACAGTTTAAAGATAATTAACAGATGGTCAATACATGGATCCCAGCAACATATACATCCCATGAATGAAGCTTTATTCCTCCTATCCATTAGCACTAAAATATCCCAGTACGGAGCAACTATGGTGTCCCTCTCAGTTCTGAAAGCCCCAGGGGAGGATTGGTAATATAAACAGCAAGATTTATAATAAGGTCTAAAGGCAGTTTGGTTTAGGAACATTTTATGGTAAAACTGTGCCTTTGTGCACTTGGATAGTGAATACAATGAGGAGTGTCTTTTCAAAACTGACATCAAGAGAAGTAGTTAGAAAGATTATTACAGCAAAGCATACAATCACATATTAGATTTCATAAATTCCACAGTCCATTGTTTGCATTAGATATCACCGATGCTCTTTTATTTGGACTTATAATCTGTCATATTAACAGCTAATGCCAGAAAGAGGGTACAAAGAAATTCTAAATCACCTTATTCATCTTTTGTTCATGTACTGTATGTTGGCATATGATTTACCTCATAGAATTGCTTTAAAAATTGCCATGCTGGGTTGCAAAATTTTGCCTCCTACTGTATATCTTTACAAACTGTCAATGCCATCATCATCTTCATCAGTGGCTCTTAATTATCACCCCCATCTCTTCCCCCCAAAAAAATTCATTTGTCTCCTTCATTAAGCCGAACAGCAGTGGTATCTTGAGTGACTCTGAAATAAATTTTGCCATGTAAAAAAAAGTTAATTACGCATTCCAAACCTGGTCGCTGAAGTCCTCGGGGAATTGCCTCCGCACCTCAGGATCTGTAAATAATTGACAGATAATATTAATTGGCTTTGGATTAGCGAGCAAGCAGAGTATCACACATTAATATTTGATCAGAAGATGATAGGGACTTGGCAGGGGATCCAAGGGGCAGCTGAGGCTGTTATGGTGATTAGGGCCAGTGAGAACTGTTCAAGGCTTTCCCCTTTTCCCTCCTCCAGTTAGGGAAAAAAAGAAGAATATTTGGCACACCCTTTAGCTTCAAGGCAGTTTTCTACCCTAACCTCCTACTAGCTGCAAATTGCCATCTAGATGTGTTGCCAGAATATCAGAAGGTCTTTCAAATTCCAGAGAGCCTGCTTTGATTGTGATTTTATTAGCTCCCTAGTTTGGCTGACTACAGAGCATAAGAAGATAAATGTTCCAAATTTAGGCTACATCTCTGCCAGCTACTGATGTTCCGCTACCAGCATCCAGCAGAGCTTCCACAGTGTTATCAGAGATCAACCTATGAATAATAGGGGGACATGCAGAAGGGTCAATTTAATGCGTGGAATTCTTCCAAAAAAAAATCCCCGACTCCAAACAGTTCCTTGAGGCTAATTAGAGCAGTGTTGAACCTTTGTCAGCATGCATGACAACAGTATCAAAGATTTAAGGAGGGAAAAAAGGGATGCTGTACACACAGAACACTATAAGTGACAGCAAATATTTCTTAAAACATACGCTTCAAGTTGTATTGTCAGATCTCGGCTGTCATTAGATTATGAAATGTAGTGCATTGGCAGGGGATTCTGATCTACTTCTATTAGCCTCAATTACATGAATGTAGTTAATTGAGGCAAAATTGGAATCAACTGCCGATGCACATAAAACAATATAACAGAGTCACAACAATGATCAGTAACATACAGATTGAGTCCAGTAACAACAAAGAAAAAAATCTCTACACATCTGAACTGGTTTGAATAATTCTGTGTTAAACAAAAATAGTTTAAAAATCTCAGATTACAATTAGTTTTAAAGTTCCCCCGAAGAACGAATAGACAAAGCACTTCCTCTGGCTACAAGATGCACTTGCTTGTAACATGAAGTATTGGTTCTTGCAACTTTACACAATATGTGCTCAATTCATGCAGCAGCATCCCCAGAGTACCATGGCTGCTAGGTAAATAGGGAAAAATAGAGCAAGTCAACTCAGACAATGTTGATCCACATAATGATTTGACTTCCTGTGTAGAGATAGTTATTGATTTTGGTGACATACATCTTTAACCCTTCAGGCTTTATAAAGCACAAACACTGAAGCCTGATACGACAAACAATATTTTTTTTAAGAAAGAGCCACTGTCACAAAGGCTGAGAGATAATGATGGAAATGCCATAACTAACCAGAAAAAAAATGAACTGAATTTTCATTTTCATTGATTAATCTGACCCCACATAATTTGCCATTGTGAGACATGATAATGAGCTGATATTGGGGGTGGGGGGGGGGGAACACTGTTGTGGGTTAAGCAGTTTGCAGCTTATTTCAGGGAGTACTTCATTACTGTCTGCAGTCTAAAGACAAGCACACAACCAACATTTTCCACAAAAACATATTTTTGACTGGGTTGCTGATGCTTGTAACACAACTAAGGATTTGAAATCGTCTTTCAAGCATGTCTGAAGTTTTCAGTAGAATATTACCATATTAATAAATGAGATCCTAAATGCATTGAACTAAAAAATAGATACAAGGTGGTCACAAGTTACCATATGGCTTACTATATCAATGTAACTGACACACAGTATGTTTGATGGCACTTTTCATGAAAAGATTAATGCTGCATTATGTAGAAACCAAAGAACCACAGTAGCTTAGCAGTTAGCGTGACATTTTTACAGTTTAGGACATCAGAATTTGGTGTTTAATTCTGACATTGTCCGTAAGAAGTTTGCACATCCTTCCTGTGACTGTGTGGGTTTCCTCTGGGTGCTCTGGTTTCCTCCAACAGTCCAAAGGTGTACTAGTTAGTAGGTTAATTGATCAATGTAAATTGTCCTGTGATTAGGCTTGGATTAAATAGTGGAGTTGCTGGGCAGTGTGGCTGATTGGGTTGGACCTGTATCACACCATCCCTACATAAACTAAATAAAATAGCCCAGTGACTTTATAATTAAAATAATTTAAATTATTTAAATTATTGAATATTATAATTCTGATTATTTTTGTTACAAATATGGAATTAAACTGACCAGTAAACAGCTGCACTGTCTAATTGTCAAGTTTAATCGGCATAAGATACGGAAGTAATGCCAGAGAATCTGATGCAGTTATCTCCTCAATTATACCCATTTTTCTCTGACCATAACACTCACTTCTCCTACACCCACACACATAATTCATACATCTTGCTAACTTTCCCTATATGCCCACTTTCTGCTGTATATATAACGGTACTACTGCTGCACTGAACCAAAATGTCAGTGTTCATCACAATCTCACTGCCTAACCCCCAGCAACTTCTCGATGGCGAACATGTACTGCATATCTAAACACTGAAATCCAGAAGTTAGTATTGGTGATTCCGTACTTGTCCACAGGCTGCACTGTTTTACAGCCTCCTCTGCTGTCACCAGCAAACTGATGAGGACTTCAGGAGTTTGTGGACCTGGTCACATTGTATGTTATGCTTTTTTGCCAAGGAATAATTGTGGCCTTGGCTGGCAAACTAGACCATAATTACACCTGAGCAAGCATCCTAGCATTCAAAGAATCTCAAGTACAAGAATCAGATAAATACTTCAAAGTATCAATGATCTTAAAATACTATGTTGTTTTTACATTTTCACCTTTCTTATAGTTATACAACATCCAATCTTTATTTTGCACAGCATAATCTGTAAATAAAAGCATTTGTTAAAAATGTGCTTTTTATCCATTTCTTTGCTGTCTGTGAGAATTTTCAAATGCGACTGTTTTGACGACTTTGCAGTTGCTGGATGGTTGGGCTCCGAATGAACAGACCAATGGCATGGAAAGGAATTCTTCACTGCATAGATTGCTAAACTTTTGCAGGAAACTATCACTTCACCTTTGACTATGAAATCTAGGCATCAGTTTCTTTGTACCTATAGTTATTGGTCCCTGTGTATGCAAAAAGGATTGTGTGAGCATATTTTCCCCAATCTGTAAGTCCATACTTCTTAGTTTAAATTATGCACCTTTCCTTTATTATGACATTAACAGAAAGTAGGTTCTCGGACCACTCGAAATTTTTATTTAGCGATATAGCACGGTAACAGACCCTTCCAGCCCAATGAGCCCACACCACCCAATTACACCCACATGACCAATTAACCTTCTAACCAGTATATTTTTGGAATATGGGAGGAAACCCCCGAGCTCACAGGGAGAATATAAAAACTACTTACAGATAGCAATTAAACCTATTGCTGGCACTGTAAAGCAATGCGCTAACCACTACTCTACTGTGCCATCTCAAGTTTCTCTTTCTGTTGCCTCCTATAGTGGGAAAGTCAAGGGCCAGAGGGTATAGCCTCAGAATAGAAGGATATACCTTTAGAACAGAGATGAAAAGTAATGTCTTTAGCTGGATGGTAGTGAATCCGTGGAATTCATGGCCACAGACAGCTCTTAAAGACAAAGTCACTGGGTATATTTAAAGCAGAGGCTGACAGGTTCATGATCAGTAAGGAATTCAAAGGTCACAGAGAAAAGACAGGGGAATGGAGTTCAGAGGGATAATAAATCAACCACGATAGAATGGCCTAATTCTGCTTCTATGTCTTCGGAGTGACAAGTGGGAAAGATGAACAAGGAGGAATGGTGGGAGCAGAACGCAAACACAAGAGAGAAGAACATCCCATATTCCACTTGCATTGCCTAATAGTATGGACACTGAACTTTCCAGTTTCAGATATCTAACCACCAGAATCTCTTCTCCCTTGGTTCACCACTCCAATCCCCAATCACACCTGGTTCAGTCCATTCGTCATCTCTCCCTCAGCTAGTTCCACAGACCAGCCTCTGTCGCAATGCTCCCTTGCACTCCAATAGCCAGTCTATTTTCCCTTCACATTCTCAATCCTAATACAGGATCACAACTCAAAATATCAATATCAGAATCAGAATCATTATCTCTGACATATGTCAGGAAATTTGTTGTCTTGTGGAAACAGTACAGTGCAATACATAAAACATACTATAAATTACGATAAGAAATATATATTAAAATTTAAATTAAGTTGTACAAAAAGAGAACAAAAATAGTGAGGAGGTGTTCATGTGTTGTTTCATTGTCCATTGAGAAGCCTGATAGCAGAGGAGTAGAAGCTGTACCTAACATTTTGAATGTGGGTTTCCAAGCCCAGTGATTCGGGGAAAATACACATCCTGCAATGAAAATAGAGTTTTAACAGCAATCAACATTAACAGGAAGTGAGCCAGTGTTTATTACAGAGCAACTATTGACATTAATTAAAAAGCATCATGCCAGTTTAAAAACATTTTGCAACTATTTTATACACAATAACATAGTCACTAGCCATACACTGTTCAATCTTTAAGCTTTTCACAATCTTAAAATATAGCATTCTTTTTAAATTGTTTCAGTCTCTCCATGTCTAACTTCTCCTAGTTCAGTGACCTTGTAGTCTTAAACACTGTATACAATGCCTGACCTTCATTAACGCCCATTCCTCAAGACTCCTCTCCCTCCGTTAACTCCTACCTTCAGTACTTTTGTTTTTGTATCTCCTATGCTACCTTTAAAAACCTCCTCTCAATGCTCTCCATTTGTGCTTTTGTATTCCTCCAACTCTCTTGGTGTTTCTTTCACTCGTTCCCTAACAAAAGCTCCAAGAACTTTCAAAAGAGAAAGAAATTCAAGTTGAAATTGAAGCAGATCTATTCAACTATCACTTAAGAAACTTCGTAGTCTCTGCTTAATGCTGAAGTTATTTCTTTTATTTTCTTTTTGTATTTGCACAGCTTGTCTTCTGCACGTAGGTTATTTGTCCATATCTGTCAAGAGCAATTTTTTTAAAAATTGATTCTACTGTTCCTTTGTTTTACTGTGAATGCCGACAAGAAAATTAATCTCATGTGCACTGGTGACATGTGCGCACTTTGAAAATAAATTTACTTTGAAATTTGAGAATCCCTGAAAAATTAAATGTACACAAATTGGTTTTAAAATGTTAAGTAGCAGGCCAGAGTGATTCATGCACACTTGCACCACAAGCATTTTTAAAATATGCATGTATACAGATAAGTTTTTTTTTTAAAAATCAAAGCTTCAAGTGCCAAAAGCTGCAGTAATGTCAGTTGAATGCTCAGTGCAATGCAGCAGCAAATAAATGTTATGATTTTGTTGTAAGATTCTGAGAGAGGCCACTAGATGGAGCTTCTCACAAATGACATGCTAATACAGCTGGGCAGCAAGATTCAAGAATGCTTAATGTCATTTCCAGTACACAAGTGTAAAGGAGAATGAAATAATTGTTACTCCAAGGCCAATGTTGCACCTAAAACACATTCAATAAGATAAAGGCAAAATAGTGATTTAAAAAAACACAATAACACTACCTCACTACTTATTTTAATTATTTAGTTGGCATATATATATTTAGTGTAATTCGGTTTTTTCTCTTTATTAATTTATCATGTATTTCATTGTACTGCTGTTGTAAAGTTAACAAATTTCACAACATACGCCGGTGATATTACACCTGATACTAATTCTGTGAAATATAAATATATAAGATAGCATATATACAGAGACTGATTGTGTGTCCATAAAGTGATGCTGGGCACAGGAGTGTCTGATTGCTGACAGGAAATAATAAAGTAGTGGTAATTGGGGTGTGGAGAGGAGGGTTAGTGGGTGGAGGTGTTGATCAGCCGTTCTGCTTGGGAAAAATAACTGTCTTTGAATCTGCTGATCCTGGTGTGGATGCTACGCAATTTGTGATGGGAGAGGGACAAACATGAGCAGGATGAGTGGGATCTTGATGATGTTACTGGATCTTTTCTGGCACCTTTCTGTAGACAAGACTTTGATGGTTGTAGGCTGGTGCCAGTAAGTCCCAGCGAACAAAGGAAAGCAGAAGTTGCCTACTACCAAAACAGAGCAGACAAGAGGTTGGAGAGATGGATGAAGGAGATCAAAGATTTTAACCAACTACCCATCATAAAATTTTGATTAAAACAAAAGCAAAAGCTATAAAATTTTAAATCATTTTTATAGATTTTTAAACTTTGAAGGATGGTGGAGTCCATGTCCAAAGATCTCTCAAGGTCGCCGTGCAAGTTGAGAGATTGTTAAGAAGGTGTGTTTTGAGTCTGGTCACCTCATTAAAAAAAGGATATGGACACTTTAGAGAGGGTGCAGAGGAGAGTTACTGTAGTACTAGAAAGTTTGTGAACCCTTTAGAATTTTCTCTATTTCTGCATAAATATTACCAAAAATATGATCAGATCTTCACACAAGTCCTAAAAACTAGATAGAGACCCCAATTAAATAAACACAAAAAAATTACACTTTTTCATTTATTGAGAAACATTATCCAATATTACATGTATTTGTTGGAAAAATATGTGAACCTTTGCTTTCAGTAACTGATGTGACCCCCTTGTACAGCAATAACTTCAACCAAACATTTCTGGTAACAATTGATCAGTCCTGCACATTGGCTTGGAGGAATTTTAGGGCATTCATCCTCACAAAACTGCTTCAGCTCTAGGAGGTCGGTGGGCTTTCTTACACAATTTGTTTGCTTCAGGTCCTTCCACCACATTTCTATAGGATTAAGGCCAGGACTTTGACTCGGCCATTCCAAAACATGAAATTCCTTCTGCTTTAGCAGACTGATTTGTGTTGTTGGCTGGCTGCATGACCCACTTTCTCTTGAGCTTCAGTTCATGAACAGAACCCAGCATTTTCCTTCAGAGTTTGCTGGTGCAGCTCAGTACTCATTGTTCCATCAATGCTGGCAAGCTGTCCTGATCCAAGGCAGCAAAGTAGCTCCAAACCATGACACTGCAACCGCCACGTTTCACAGATGGGTTGAGGGTCTTGTGCTGGAATCCAGTGTTTGCTTTTTGCCAGATACAGCGCTTTTCATTTAAACCAAAAAGTTCTGTTTTGTTCTCATCCACCCACAGAACATACTTCCAATAGCCTCCTGGCTTATCCACGTGGTCTTTAGCAAAATTTAGACATATAGCAATGTTCTTGTTGGAGAGTAGTGGCTTTCTCCGTGCAATCCTGCCATGCACACCATTGCTGTTCAGTGTTGGCCTGATGGTAGACTCATGAACACTGACATTAGCCAGAGAGGCCTGTGGCTCCTTCGATGTTACCCTGGGGTTCTCTGTGACCTCCTGGAATATTACATGCCTTGCTCTTGAAGTGATTTTTGTTGGTCAAACTCTCCTGGGGAGAGTAACAACAGTGTTAAACTTCCTCCATTTGTACACCTTCTGCCTGACTGTGGAAAGGTGGAGCCCAAACACTTTAGGAATGGTTTTGTATCCTTTTCCAGCTTGGTGAGCATCAACAACTTTTTTCTCTGGGGAAAAAAACTCCTTTGATTGAGGCATGGCACACTTCCAAAAACGTGTGAAGATCAGACTTTGATAGTGGAAACCCAGGTTTATGTTCCTTAAATAGGGCAGGGCCTCCCACACTCACACATGATTGTCATCCCATTGATTGAAAAAACTGACTCTAATTTCCTCTTTAAATGAACTGATAACCCTGGAGGCTCACATACTTTTTCCAACAAATACATGTAATATTGGATCATTTTTCCTCAATAAATAAGTGAACAAGTATTATGTTTTTGTGTTACTTATTTAATTGAATGAACAAAACAGCGTAGACACCTAGTGCAGATGGCTGCCTCCATACAAAGCTTTCGATGACTGCATCTTCCAAATCCTCATTTTTATTGTAACACTCAAGATGATTGTTGATACCTTGAAATTCTTCAGTTTCTAACTTGAAACAGTGAAATCGTTTTATGTTCACTTCCTGGCATTTCTGGTATCTCCAAGTCTGAATGCTTGAAACCAAAGTGAGCAAAACAGTTCGGGGTCGTCTTACTGCTTACTTCTCACCACCAGCAATGACAAAAATCACTGCTTTTTAAACAGAAACACAAACAACTGATGTCATTTTAAAACTGTTCGATGTAAATACGGCATAATGTCTAATTGCCACACAACTGACATTAGTTAGAAACTGTTCAACAACTGTCTCCTATCCCAATTAAGTGACATTGTGGCCCAAATAAACAATGGAAATCCTGGCTATTTTCTCAATTAGATCTTTATCTTTAGGAGTTGTCCCAAATAAGTGACTTCCCTGATTAACAGATGACCTAATTAACCAGAATACACTGTACTGAGTTGTGCACTTTTCAATAACTCACTTTCTGTCTGTATCAGAAATGCCATTCTTGCTACAAATCACCCACCCAGGACACCGGCTATCAAATGAAATTAATGGAACTGATATGTAAGACTAACAACATACAAATCAAAGCCTCCAAAAACAAGGGCATAGTGTCACGGTAGTGTAGTGGTTAGCATGACACTATTACAGCTCAGGGCACTGGAGTTCAGAGTTCAATCCTGGCATTCTCTGTAAGTTTATATGTTCTTCCCTGTATGCACTTTGGTTTCCCCCGGGTGTTCCAGTTTCCTCCTACAGTCCAATGACAAAGCGGTTAGTAGGTTAATTGGTTATTGTAAATTCTCCTGAGATTAGGCAAGGGTTCAATAGGTGGGTTGCTAGGCAGCACCACTCAATGGGCCAGACGGGCCTGTTCTATGCTGCATCTCTAAATAAATTTACAAGTTAACTCTAAGTTAACAAATTTCACGACACTTGCCAATGATAATAAGCCTGATACTGATTCTGAAATAAATAAATCAATAGAACTGCAAGTTGCCACATATGAATCCTCAAATTTAAAGTCTTCCGTGGAACTGCAGCTTTGCTTTGAGTAAAGTTTTGGGGACCCCTTTCCACTGTAAGAAAAATAATGAACCAGTTCTCACCGTAACTGACATTGATTTGATAATTTGAGGAGACTTGGTATATCACCAAAGACTCTTGCAAATTTCTAAAGAGGTACCGTGGAGAGCATTCTAACTGGCTTCATCACCATCTGGTACAGAGGGACCACTGCACAGGAAGGAAAAAGCTGCAGAAAGTTGAAAACCTAGCCAACTCCATCATGGGCATTAGCCTCCCCAGTATCGAGGACATCTTCAAAAGACAGTGCTTCAAAAGGCAGCATCCATCATTTAGGACTCCCATCACCCAGGACATGCCCTCTTCTCATTGTTACAGGAGCCTGAAGACACATGCTCAATGATTTGGCGACAGCTTCTTTCCCTCCACCATCAAATTTCTGAATGGACAATGAACCCATGAACACTACCTCTGTAATTTCTTTCCTTCTTGAACGACTTATTTTATGTATTTCTTATTGTGATTATAGTTTTAAAATTATATATTGCAATGTATTGTTGCTGCAGAACAAGATATTTCATGACAAATGACAGTTATGTTAAACCTGATAATAAATTCTGATTCTGATCTTCAACCTGGCAAAAACAACTGTATTTGTAAAAGTCTTCACACTATAAAAATAAAAACATTTCTAAACCTCCTTATTACTTTGTTCAGAACTATGCACCCAAATTAAAGCCAGCAGGCTAAAATTAAAAGCTATATACTAGACAGACATGGTTTTAATGGTTGTCTGACAATGTAGAAAGCTGCCAACTACACTTTTATTGCCCAACATGAAATATAAATGCTACTGATTGGGCTTGAAAAGAATAAAAAAAAATCTATATTTTAAAGGATTGTGCATTGTGAATACCAAACATTTGATTCTTGCTTTCCTACTCAAATGTCATAAAAATTCATAAACCTCCAAAAGACGGAGCCAACGCTCCTAAAAAGATTCCTTATTGAATCGGTACATAATCAGCTATGTAGGCAATTCTTTAGAGCAACAGAACACTTTTCTTGCAAACAGCAGCAGCATGGAACATGTAAGAACTTGGCACCCTGTGGTTAAGCAAACTGTATTAAAATTTTCTGCTTGGCAGAATTCCATTTGCATGTCTGTGTGTTTTTACAAGTACTGTATTTTGTGCACTACACTGTATCAGCTGTATTTCATTGAGTTCCAAATAAACTGGTAACATTTTGAAGTCTACTGTATCTCTATCTGGAAAACAATACATCAGTATTTATTGTATACACTTTAAATTTATGGACATGACTTAAATGCATTGCCAGGAAACTTACATAAAAGTGAAGAACATATCAAGAATAATTATTTCTGATGGAAATTCCAAGAAAATTATTTTTATGGAAAACATTATTGCCAACCACTCAAATGATTACATGCCAATACGTACCAAGCCTGTTTTTTTAAACAAATCCTATTTGCAATGATTTTGATCCAAGTAAATACAAATAAAAGTAACTTTTTCTCATTCAAAATTTGATTGCTTTCTCAAAACATTATCGCCACAGAACCAGTGTGCACCCAGACCCAGTAGAGCTCTAACAAATCGCCATCTGACTGCCAGCCAAGTCCAACAGCGGTCGAGTGGTGACTATTCGACAATTATCCCACGTGGCTGCCTGAAATATGGAATGCATCAGGCTTGAAATCAGTTGAGATTTTAACTGCTGTTTATGGTAAATTATCAATTTTTTTTCTGGTAACCCCAGACTCTAAAATGTCTTCCCTAAAATTCTACCTCCCCTGAGATCCTCTCTGCAAACTTTGCCTTTGCCCCAATACCTCTTTTGGCTCTCGCTCCAATTTTGTCTTTATGCCTCTGCAAAGCACATTAGAATGATTTGTTAGGTTAAAGTGAATACTTAAGTAAAAGCTAGTGTCCAAAGAAAATCCCCAAGTTGAAAACACATTTCTCCACAAACATTTACTTTGGCAACCAACTGTTAAGGTTCCTAAGCACTTTCCATATTCAATAGAGTAAAAGATTTATATTAATCAAACTACATCCTTTAAACATTTTCTATTGATTCATAACAGGACAAATTAACAACTGTGGAAGTAGAAAGAATTTAGCTACTAGCTTAGAAACATTTCTCTTCTGCATACCTATACTCAATATGGGTATACTGAGCGTAGGTAAGCAAAAGAGAAATTAGGTGCAGGACTGGAACCCAGTGTGGTTTTCTGCTGCTGTAGCCCATCCACTTCTAGATTCAATGTGTTGTGCATTCAGAGATGCGCTTCTGTGAACCACCATTGTAAAGTGTAGTTACTTGAAATACTGTCGCCTTCCTGTCAGCTTGAACCAGTGTGGCAATTCTCCTCTAACCTCTCATGAAGAAGGCATTTTCGCCCACAGAACTGCCATTCATAGGATGCATTTTTTCACACCGTTCTCTGAAAACTATGGAGACTTTGATGCATAAAAGTCCTAGATCAGCAGTTTATGAGATAACCAAACCACCCCATCTGGCAGCAACAATCATTGCACAATCAAAGTAACTTAGATCACGTTTCTTTCCCATTCTGATGTTTGGTCTGAACAACAACTGAACCTCTTGATCATGTCTGCATGCTTTCATGCATTGAGCTGCTGCCACATGATAGGCTGAGTAAATATTTATATTAACGAGGTCTACAGCTGTACCTAATAAATAGTGGCCACTGAATGTATACGAAACTAATATTTTCTTTATTAAGTTCATTTATAGTTTGGAACTAACTGTTATAAAATGGTATCTAGATTAAACATCAGTTGAGCTCTGCAATTAATCATTTTTAATTAGGAGGTGATCAGAAATTTTGATGCTTTTGCATTTGTATTATCAATTGTACTATCTACTCCCTCCAAACTTGATAACTGCTGTATTGCTTTATGGAATTAAATTTTCACCCATTTTCTTTACTCAAAAGGGGATACAGACATATAATCATGCACATTTATATATTTATTTAGGTTCATTAATGTTGTCATAGCCAGGGATGTTACTGGGGATAAGTTCCCACTACCTATTATGTGCACCCAAAGACATGGGACTCACGTAGCCTCTTACAAACAAGTCCAGCTTGTGGCCTTCATGTGTGGCTTAGCAACTAAGCCCGGTGGAACAGTTTCTACTGTTAAGGGGAAGGGGCTTCCTTAAAGCCGGTTGCTTTGAGCAGACAGGGCTCATCAGCCGTGGTTGACAGCTCATCTCGGAGAAGGAAAACTCTGATCTCAGACCTCCACTACCATGCAGCTAATCCAACTCATGGGGAAGGCTTCAGGACTAAACCACAAGAAAAAAAATCTGGAGCTGGAGTCCCTAAGGCAGTCCTACGTTGAGTTCAACACTGAATGACAACTCCAGTGACATCGGTCTCTGCAGTTCCTTTGATCAGATGTGTGGAGAGTGGGAGCTTGCCAGCTTGCTCTACATATTGTACTGCTCTGGGTTGCGTATCCAGACAGCCAGGACAGAACACTCATGGGTGACCTTGACAAACAAAGGCCACCAAAACTATGTGTATTTAGAATAAAGGCACAGAAAAGGCCCTACTGACCCAATGAGCAATGCCGCACAGCAACCCACATATTTAATCCTAGCCTTATTACAGGACAATTTATAATGACTAATTAACATACCAACCAGTACGTCTTTGAACTGTAGGAGGAAACCAGAGCACCTGGAGGAAACCCACATTTTCCACAGGGAAACAATCTCCTTACAGTTGGCGCTGGAATTCAACTCCAAACTCCAACACCCCCAGAGCTGTAACAGTGTCACGCTGACTGCTACATCACTATGGCACACTTTTTTTTAATGGACAGTACACTCAGCTAAGCTAATGGAACTCAGTGGCGATTATCAGAAAGCCAACATACATAGCTTTGATATTGGTAAACCACTTAATCGCATTGTTCAATTTCATGCAGGTTTAGTCAAACAAGAGTTTCTAAGAGCTGCACTGCAGGCTTAGTTAGACTCTTATCTGTGTCACAATTGGACATGATTTTCCAGCTGAGAAGATGGGTCTACTGCCCTTGCAATGCGTATATACAAAGCTATGCAGTGAGTTAAACACCTTCTCAAAAAAATCACCTGAGCCAGAAGCTTTCTTCAAGGATTTTAAATGAGATCTTTCTTGTGAAACTGCAGAAAGTTCAGCAAAATATGTATTAAATTCAATACAGGATCATTGCTTACCTGAATACACTAATAATACTGATTATTCTCATGATCAGTGCTAACCAGGTAATACACACACTATAACTATGCCACGTAGACCAGAGTAAACTCATCACACAATGATAGCTTAATAACAATACACATAATACTTCAAAATATATCTACTAAATGTTTATCGATATTCAGAAACCTTAAGACTCATAGATATTGCTGTTCCATGGGAAAATAAAGAGGGGCTGACGGTGGATATGATTCTAGTTGAAATCCAAATTAACCCACGCAAGAAATAATATATTTAAAAAAAGCTTGTGTACAGGAAGTGATGTTCGTACAAAATGATCGGTACCTCTAAGAGGCCAGAACAATGGGAATACATCACAAGGCAATGTATCTGTAAAATAACTAAGCACCGCTCTTTTACTTGTTTTGGAGCCCGCTCTGCTACGTGAACGTTCTTCCACATCAGCCCGCTTTGGACTGAAGACGTCCAAATTAACATTCAAATTTCAGCAAGTTCAAGTTTATTGTCATCTGACTCTATGTATATTCAACCAAATGAAACAACATTCCTCTGGACCACAGTCACCCAAACACAGCACATTAACCAAAATATTACCACAAATAAGTGAATAAAAATAAATTCAAAATACATGTAGTGCGCAGCACAGGACAGTAACCAGCTCGCTGTCCTAGTGATGAGACGTTGGTGGTGGGAGGGTATACATAAGTCTCAGTCTGAGGAAAGAAGCTGGACATTTTGTATTATTTTCTTTATAATTCAACTTTACTCAACTTCATATCCATGAGTAAAATGGACTATAAATCTAAAGCCAAAAAGCAAACTATGGGAGCTATATAAACCTTGCTTATAAACTATAAACAATTCAATATAAAGTATTCTATTTAAGGTCAGACATTTAAATTGGCCTATCACTTTTCCATAAACTGATTGCCTGAAGGCAGTCCATAAAACCTACAAAATCAATTATCAGCAGTATAACAGAAACTGCTCTTTAGACTGATTCAGAAAAAGTCCATTTTAGAGGGCTGGTAAATTTGGAAAGTTTCCAGCAATGGGTGGAAAGTTTTATGGAATTGGAAAGAAAAAAAAACTGCAAACACGACTGAATATAATTTGTTTTTATTTGTTCATTCATTGGGTGTGGGTTTTGCTGACAAGGCTATGCTTTATTGCCAAATCCCGAATGCACTTCAATAGGTAGCAGTGCATAAGTGCTTAAACTGCCCTTCCTGACCCACTGACTGGCAAACGCTCGTACATACTTTCATTTTGCCTTGAGCAGTGAATCAGAGTCATGTTTATTATCATTGGACCATAAAACACTAGAGCAGAATTAGATCACTTGACCCATCGAGTCTGCTCCGTCATTCAATCATGGATGACTTATCAACCCTCTTATCCCCATTCTCTACCTTCTCCCCATAACCTTTGATGTCCTGACTATTCAAGAACCCATCAACCTCCAGCTTAAATGTACCCAATTGCTTACTTAGCCTCCACAGGTCCGAGGCAATGCATTCTACAGATACACCACCCTCTGGCTAAAGAAATTCCTCTTCATCTTTGCTCTGAAATAATGTATTCTGTGGCTTTGCCCTCTGGTCCTAGACTCTTCCAGCATTGGAAACATCCCCTACACATCCCTTTGCTGTTCAACTAGTAATCTGATGCTTAAAAGCCTTTCCCCTTCTGGACAGTAACCTTGACACCCAACTCTGAAGTGCCTCTTGCATTCTGAGGCTGTGCCCTCTGGCCAAGTCCCTGTGTAGAAGATCGTGTATAAGGGAGAGGTGCCAATGTTCTGCTCAGGTTTGTGCTTTTGTGTCTACCAAGTCATTGGGTACATTTAAAGCAGTGGCTGATAGCTTCTTGATTAGTAAGGGTAACAAAGGTTATGGGAAAAAGGCAGGAGAATGGAATTGTGAGGAATAATATATCAGGCATAATCAAATGGCAGAGCAGACTCAATGGGCTGAAGGGTTTGTGGTAATTTCTGAAATGAGATGTCAAAGTACATTATGAAGGAAGGTAGGTCACTTATGAAGCAGCTGAAAACAAATGAGCCAGGACAACATGTTAAGACCAAAACAACTGGCATAAAACAATCCCAATTTGTGCTAAGTATGACTTCAGCCAATGGTTTAGTCAGATGGGACTGTTTCTTCAGATTTTTCGAAACAGTATTTCCTTTACATTATACTTTGACTGGGTTGGGCAAAATGATTTCAGTTACTTCATGAATTTTACTCTATTACTGTGCCAAATTAACAAAATGGTAGCATAGCATTTAGCACGATGTTATTACACAGCTTGTGGTGTTCCAGAATTCAGAGTTCAATTCTCCACGTGACCGCGTGGGTTTCCTCTCAGTGCTCCAGATTCCTCCCACAGTCCAAAGCTGTACTGGTTGGTAGGTTAACTGGTCATTGCAAGTGGTTCTGTAATTAGGCTACTGTTATATCAATGGGTTGCCGGTCATTGCAGCTGTAAGGGCTATTCCACACTGTATCTCTAAATAAATAAATAGAAAGAAAGAAATTTCTTTCTTACCATCATCCTCTGACAATACTTAACATTTGGACAATCTGAAATACATACCAAACTATTTATAAAACTGAGTTTTAGGAAAGGCCCTATATACGAGCCTGACTGATTTTCTTGAGGATGTGACTGAACACATTGATGGTGGTAGAGCAGTAGATGTAGCGTATATGGATTTCAGCAAGGCATTTGACAAGGTACTCCATGCAAGGCTTATTGAGAAAGTAAGGAGGCATGGGATCCAAGGGGAAATTGCTTTGTGGATCCAGAACTGGCTTGCCCACAGAAGGCAAAGAGTGGTGCAGATGGGTCATCTTCTGCATGGAGTTCAGTCACCAGTGGTGTGCCTCAGGGATCTGTTCTGGGACCCCTACTCTTAGTCATTTTTATAAATGACCTGGACGAGGAAGTGGAGGGATGGGTTAGTAAATTTGCTGATGACACAAAAGTTGGAGGTGCTGTGGATAGTGTGGAGGGCTGTCAGAGGTTACAGTGGGACGCTGATAGGATGCAAAACTGGGCTGAGAAATGGCAGATGGAGTTCAACCCAGGTAAGTGTGAGGTGGTTCATTTTGGTAGGTCAACTATGATGGCAGAATATAGTATTAATGGAAAGAGTCTTGGCAGTGTGGAGGATCAGAGGGATCTTGGGGTCCAAGTCCATAGGATGCTCAAAGCTGCTGCACAGATTGACTCTATGGTTAAGAAGGCATATGGTGTATTGGCCTTCATCAATCGTGGGATTGAGTTTAGGAGCCAAGAGGTAGTGTTGCAGCTATATGGGACCCTGGTCAGACCCCACTTGGAGTACTGTGCTCAGTTCTGGCCACCTCACTATAGGAAGGATGTGGAAACCATGAAGAGGATGTAGAGGAGATTTACAAGGACATTGCCTGGATTGGGGAGCATGACTTATGAGAATAGGTTGAGTGAATTTGGCCTTTTTTTCCTTGGAGCAATGGAGGATGAGAGGTGACCTGATAGAGGTGTATAAGATGATGAGAGGCATTAATCATGTGGATGGTCAGAGGCTTTTTCCCAGGGCTGAAATGGCTAGCATGAGAGGGCAAAGTTTTATGGTGCTCAGTAGTAGGTACAGAGGAGATGTCAGGGGTAAGTTTTTTTTTATGCAGAGATTGGTGAGTGCGTGGAATGGGCTGCCGGTGATGGTGGTGGAGGCAGATACGATAGGGTCTTTTTTTTAAAGAGATTTTTGGATAGATACATGGAGCTCAGAAAAATAGCGGGCTATGGGTAACCCTAGGTAATCTCTCAGTTAAGGACATGTTCCGCACAGCATTGTGGACCGAGGGGTCTGTATTGTGCTGTAGGTTTTCTATGTAACGTTGCATGTCACAGTGAGTGCCATAAAATTCACTTCTGGCACACTCCCCTGCAAGTGTGACAAGTGCTACACCTGCCCTCACCACCATTCAGGGCCCCAAACAGTTTGTCGAGGTGAGGCAAAACTTTACCTACGATTGTGTTGGTGTCACCTATTGTGTCCGGTACTCCCAGTGCAGCCTCCCCTATATCAGTGTAAACTAACGTAGATTGGGAAATCGCTTTATTGAACACCTCCAGATCTCCCAGAGACCCTCATTTCAATTTGCCTTCCCATTTCAACACGGCTGTCCATGGCCTCCTCTACTGTCACAATGAAGCCCAGCTCAGTTGGAAGATCAAAACCTTATTTCGCTGGATGAATTCCACAGAGATCTAGATTTCTGGTGATTTGTCCCCCCTTCTCGCTCCTCTCTTTTTCATTCCTCATTCCCATTCCCATCTCACCCCTTCTCTTCTCCTCACCTGCCCTTCACCTCCCTCTGGTACCGTACCTCCTCCTTCCCTTTCTTCCATGGTCCACATTCCTCTGCTAGTAGATTCCTCCTCCTTCAGCTCATTACCTGTTCTACCCATCATTTCCCAGCTTCTCATTTTATCCCCATCCACCCACCTTTCCCCCCTCACCTGGTTTCATTTATCACCTACCAGCTTGTACTCCTCCCCTCCCCCTACCTTATTCTGGCTTCTGCCCTCTTCTTTTCCAGCCTTGAAGAAGAGTTTTGGCCCAAAACACTGTCTGTTTATTCCCCTCCATAGATAATGCCTGACTCACTGAATTCCTCCAGCAGTTTGTGTGTGTTGCATCTGCAGAATCTCATGTTTATAGATTTTATTGTGTGGCATAAAATCAACTGGGATCTACTGGTCAGCAGACGAAGTCCTTTTAGAGCTGTGTCATCTTGAGGGAAACATCTTCATGCTTTACAATGGATGACCAAATCAATAAAAATATTACTTTTGTTCGCCATAGGTGTGTACAATCAATTCAATTCTAAATCCCCCAATTTCCTATTTCATACAAAATTAATACCAGAAGTGAATATCGCCATATAATATACTTGGGCAAGTATCATATGTCTATTTAAATTATTTCCTACAGATAATCTGCACAGGGATATAAATTAGTAATGAAAATCCTTCTTTGCATACACATTTATTTCCATTGTAAAGAGTACAAAAACTGTAAACTGCTGAACTAGTGAAAATAATAATGGTTCAATGTTTCCATTTAATATCAGAGAATGTATACAGTATACAACTTGAAATTCTTACTCTTTGCAGACATCTACAAAACAGAAGAAAACCCCGAAAGAATGAATGACAGAAAAACGTTAGAAGCCAAAGCCCCTCCTCCCACACACAAGCAGCAGCAAAGCATGAACCCACCCTTCACCCACATCTGCCTGAACAGAAGCATCAGCCCCCCCAACTACACCACCCACCATGGAAGCAACAGTAAAGCCCTGAATTATCAATGCAGTTATACAGAAGGGCAATTTGGCCAACTCAAACTTCAAGTTTATTGTCTTTCAACCATACACATGTATACAGCTAAATGAAACAACGCTACTCTGAGACCAAGGTGCAAAACACAGTACTGTACAGGCATCACATACAGCATATAAAATAATAACAGATAATAAAAAATATTCTGTAGATGTACAAGTTACGACATAGTTAAGTATAAAACAGTATAATCCTACTGGCGCAGTCATAAATAATGTGTACTGAGTGGTAACAGAGTGTTCAGACCTTTTATATCAATAAACTTACAATATCATACTTCTAATTTAAAACATCCAAATGGTTCTTAGTCAAAGAATTATTTTTCTATCAATATACTTTCTATTTTATACATTGATCACACACTAATAGCCATAAAACGCAGTCCTACATTTGCTTTTTACCATTTTGATTGAATGCTCACTTCTCTCACTGAAGTTCAACATAGAATTCAGCGACTCCAGTCCCTCACTTCCCAGGGCAGCTCAACAAATCTTCGATCACTTTAATGGACATCCCATCTTCTCATAGTTACCATCAGGCAGGGAGGTACAAAAACCTTAAGTCTCACGTCTGGTTCAAGAAGAACTACTTCCTTTCAGCTACTCAATTCTGAACCATTCGGCAATACCCTAATCTCTGTCGTTTAAAAACACTTGACTGTTTTGCACTAAAATTGTCTTTCTTTGTTATAATTTTGCTTTCTTGTAAAATTTGTGAATAATATGTTTAATTTAAAATTTCCTTCGAAATTCAAGATTGTTTAATGTTATTGCCAGTACACAAGGAAAACGAAATAATTGCTACTCTGGATCTGATGCAAAACAAAAAAAAAACACAAGATAAAGTATACAATAAATATACATACAGTAAGATAGTAAGATACAGTACAGGCAGTCCCCAAGTTACGAATGTCCGACTTACGGACATCTCGCACTTACGAACCGATTAAGGAGAACGCCATCTGCCATTTTAAGTCGGATCGCGACGTCGTCCGCCATTTTAAGTCGTTGCCATTGACACTGTGTTGAGTGTTTAATTTTGTATTTGGCTTAAATTTTTCTTAGTAAGATTCACTCTGACCCTGCCCCCCCACCCCCCATTCTGGTCGGCTGGTGGCGCAGTGAGATCGGTGCCGGGCTGGAGAACGGAGGTTTCCGAGTTCAATCCAGTGACAGACCGCTCCCGTGCTGGGGTGATGTCAATCCAGTGACTCCCGTACCACCCCTGCCGGGTTGATGTCCAGCTCGCAACTCGACCTCATAAAAAAAAAACACTGCCACCTCCAGTTTAAATTCCCACGCAGAATACTGTGGAGGATCAAATACTCAAACCCAGCACAGCCCTCACTTGTCCCATTTAACCTGTCTCAGTGCAGTGGTCCTTAGGACCCAGTGAACCTCGGGAGCTGGCAGAGGTCAGGACCCCCCCACCCTCAGTGTTTCTGTTCCATTGACAGGAAGCGATCACGATTGAAAATAAAGTGGCAATAATAAAGCGTTTGGAAAGAGGTGAAATGCCATCGGTCATTGGAAAAGCGTTAGGCTACAGTCGGTCAACGATCAGAACAATTTTAAAGGATAACGGATTAAGTGAGAATAATGGAGCATATGAAAGGTCCTGCCCTGATGAAAGCTACAATTATCACTAAGCAATGCAGTGGTTTAATTATTGGAATACATACGTTTCTTAATGTTTTATATGCATAGAAAGGTAAAATATATACTATATACTAAGACAAACGTTTGACTAACTGACGCTAAATAATGCCGAATGTACTTAATCCAATTTACGTACAAATCCGACTTAAAGACGGACTCAGGGACGGAACTCGTACATAACCCGGGGACTGCCTGTACATAGATTGATTGTATGTCCATTAAGTGACACTGGGTACAGGAGTCTCTGTACATAAGGTGACTGACAGGAAATTGTGATTGGGGCTGTGGAGGGGTAAGTTAGCGGAAGGAGGTGTTATCAGGTTTACTGAGGGGGAGAAGAGGGGAGAGGGGGAGAAAGAAAAAGGGGGGAGGGGAGGGGGAGGAGAGAAGGGGAGAAAGAGAAAGGGAGGGGAAAGGGGGAGAATAAAGAGGGGTGAAGAGAGTGGGAGAAGAAAGAGAGTGGAGGCTGCACCCTTGGGATATCGAAAAACTGATAGTCATTCAGCCCCAGGAGCAGGTTTCAATTCTGTAAAGAACCGCAGTTTGAGTGAGGTAATATTTATGGACCTTTCACAAATCTGATGGTGGAGGGGAAGAAGCTGTTCCTGAAATGTTGAATGTGTGTCTTCAGGCAGCCGTGCCCGCTCCCTGATGGCAGCAGTAAGAGCAGGCCATGACTTGGATGGTGGGGTCCTTCATGATGGATGTTGTCTTCTTGAGGCATCGCCTTTTGAAGATGTCCTCAATGTTGGAGAGGCTGGTGTCCATGATGGTGCTAGTTGAGTTTACACCCCTCTGCAGCTTTTTCTGATCCTATGCATCGGAGCCTCCATACCAGACAATGATGCAACTAGTCAGAATGCTCTCAACAGTACCTCTGTAGAAATTTGCTAGTCTTGGGAGACATACCTAGTCTCCTCAAACTCCTACTGAAGTATAGACACTTGTTGCATCAATATCTAATCATATAATCTTAGATCAACAAAGAGATCTGATTATAGTATCAGAATGGGTACCAATAATTTTTTTAATAGAAGTCATAAGTGGAGTTAACCTTTGCAAAGCTCTCTCCCCTATACCTTCAGCTACAAGCCAGCAGTGACAATCACAGAGTCTGGATGCAAGCTATCCACAAAATCCTTAGCCAGTGAAAAAGGAAGAGACAACACAAAAAACAAGATTTTAAGCAGGAAGAGAAAGCTTTCAATCCAAGTGGTTACTTATGTGGGTTACTCCTCTGTTACTCAGGCCCTGATTACCAAGGTCAATAGTGAACAGAACTAAAGTTGATTACTTTACAACATTGATGAATTTGCCTTGTAACAAGTAACCATTAACTCATAATAATAACTCACTTATTTCATCTGAACACACACCTGCAGTCAGGTTTAACCACATTTCAACACCAAAATAAAAACATCAAACTCATTTTCAAAAGGAATCCAACATTGGATGAAGCCACTTGCAAAGTTCAGCAAAGCATATTGAAGCTATTAAGGTGCTAAGTCAGTGTTTATGGTTCCCAGTATGCCTATTTTGGATGTGAGCAGGATGTTTGATGAAAGGAAGCATCGTTAACTTACTTAAATTACTAAACACATCCACAGATAAAAAGATGGCAGAGGCCCTCCATTGGTTGGGGTTGACCGTGGATGTTGTGTCCTAGCAGTCAACATCAATTTACAAGGCAGTGCAGTAGGATACGGAGAGCAAGCTGTAGCCCATGCAGCAGGCTTCCCCTCTCCACACAGCGGATGAATCCAAAGGAATGGCAGAGACCAATACAATTTGGCACTGGTGGCCATAGGAGTTTCAAGTAAGCAATGAATTCAACGTAGGACTACCTTGGGGACTCCAGTTCTGGATTTTCCCTCAGGGTTCACTCCCAAAATCTTTCCTATGAGTGGGTATAGCTGCAAGGCAGTGGAGGTTTGAGTTCAGAGTTTTCCTTCCAAAGGCAGTAACCTGCCTTTGCCCTTTCTTCTGTCAGTAGAAAAGATTCCACAGGCTTAGTAGCTAAGCCACATGTAAAGGCCAGGAGCTTGATTTGACCAGAATTGTTGTACCATAATTACTCGTTAAATCATTCAGCCAAGATCTTTGCTTCATAATAAATAAAGTGAACAAAGAAACACTTCACTCGCCACTGTAAATGCAGGTGTTATTTTTGTCATTGGATTCAGTTACAATATATAACCAGACACCAGTGCACCTCTTAAACGGAAAGGAATAATGCCACAACATTAAGCATGTAGTACATCTCCGCAAAGCTGTGAGGAATAACAGTCTTTCAGCCTGGATAATTAAATAGTAGTCTTGTAGCAACAGATAGTTACACTTTCAAATTAAGATGATTCATAAGAAGTCTCTCCTGTTGAAAGGAGATGATAGAAGGGGACTTGGTGCTGGGTGATAATTGGTAAACCATTGTTTAAATAGAGAACCTGAGGCAAAGTCTCAGAGACTTGGGACTATTTTCTTGTGTGACTATTTTACTGCTGTCTTGTATGCGCTGTGTGTGACTTTTGGTACTGTGTTTTGCACTTTGGCCCTGGAGTAACGCTGTTTCGTTTGGCTGTATTCATTAAGTATTCATGTATGGTTGAGTGACAATTAAACTTGAACCTGTAAGGAACAAAAGATGATAAAAGAGAAAGAAAGCCAAAGGTAAAGAAGAAAAGGATGATTAGGTAACACTGAAATGCATGAATAAAGGAAAGTTCAGTACTTTTGAAATCCTGGGCAAAAATCAACTATAGCAGGAGAATGCTACATTCAGACAGTGCTGGAACTCCAAAATAAGACACACAAAATGCTCAAGGAACTCAGTAAGTCAGGCAGCATCCATGGAAATGGATAAACAGTCAATATTTCAGGCCAAAGCCTTTTTCCCAGGACTGAAAGGGAAGTTGGGGGGGGAGAGACACCAGGATAAATAAAAATTTGGGGGAGAGGAAGGAGGCTAGCTGGAAGGTAATATGTGAAGCCAGGTGGGTGGGAGCAACATTGCTCTGCATTGAGGGAAATATAGTCCAATAGAGAATTTATTATTATTACTTCCATATAGTTTTTGACTGACCATTTTCACAACTTGTATTCTTGCATCTGCTAAACCCGTGCAAAAACATCTACAAGGCAATGAGATACACACAAAGCAAAAAGAGATACTGAGGAAACTTTGATCAGAAGTGAGTTTAAGAGGGTTGTAAAGGTCTGAAAGGAGTTGGAGAGCTCAACGTGCTTGAGGAAATAAAGTCAAACATTGATACTCAGTGACTAAAGAAAAGGCCTCATACAAAGTTAAATTGCCTCAAGCCACAAAGTCGCCTGTTGCAGCCACGGCGGGGGTGGTAGATGCCAGAGGCGGTGCGGCACAGGTGTCCATGCTGGTTTGGGGACTGCCTGCTCCCTTTGCTACTGCCCCCTAGTGTTCATGGAGGATTGCATATGTCAGCAGTTGCACTGGCGTATGATGAGGAACTGCTACGTACGTTCTTGCACAATTTACATCCAATGTACCATCAATCTACAGGCCATGACATTCAGGGACATGAGCTATACTGCTATTTTGACTGTATTTTTACTGCTATCGTAATATATATGCTCTATGTGCCTTGTACTGTGTGTGACTGCCAGTACTGTGTTTTACACCTTGGCCCTATAGCTACACTGTTTCATTTGGCTGTACTTTTGGGCATGGTTGAATGGCTATTAAACCTGAACTTCAACTTGTAACTTTCAAGAGGACCACAACCTTGTTGTTGGGTTTGGAGGCATGCATGCCTCAATGTAGCTTTCCAGATCAGTGGTGCTCGGAAGTTTCTGAATCCTTTAGAGCTTTCTCTATTTCTGCATAAATATGACCTAAAATGTAATCAGATCTTCACACATCATAAAACTAGATAAAGAGAACCCAATTAAATAAATAACACAAGGAACATTATACTTGTTCACTTATTGAGAAAAATGATCCATTATTGCATGTATGTGTTCGAAAAAGTATGTGAACCTTTGCTTTTAGTAACTGGTGTGACCCCCTTGTACAGCAATAACTTCAACCAATAACATTTCCAGTAACTATTGATCAGTCCAGCACATCGGCTTGGAGGAATGTTCCAGTTCATCAATTGTTCTGAGATATCTTGCATGAGTAGCCTTCTTCAGGTCATGCCACAGCATCTCAATTGAGTTAAGATCTGGACTCTAACATGGCCATTTCAAAACATGAATTTACTTCTTTTGAAACCATTCTGTTGTTGATTTACTCTTGTGTTACGGATCATTGTCTTGCTGCATTATCCAACTTCAATTAAGCTTCAGGTGATGGGACCACTGCTCTGACATTTTCCTGTAAAATGTCTTGATACAATCTTGAATTCATTGTTCCCTCAACAACTAAAAGCTGTCCAGGCCCTGAGGCAGCAAAGCAGCCCCAAACCATGATGCTCCTTCCACCATGCTTCACCATTGGGGTGAGGTTTTGGTGTTGGCGTGCAGTGTCCTTTTTCCTCCAAGCATAGTGTTGTGCATTTCTGCCAAAAAGTTCAACTTTTGTCTCATCATCCACAGAATGTTGTCCCAGGTGGTCTTTACAAACTTGAGACGTGCAGCAAGGATTTTTTTGGAGAGCAGTGGTTTCTTCCATGGTGTCCTTCCATCAACACCATTCTTGTTCAGTGCTTTTCTTATAGTGGACACATGAACAGAGACTCTAGAGTTCTAGAGATTTCTGCAGGTTTTTTGCTGTTACCCTTTAGTCCTTTTTCACCTCCTTCAGTACCGCACACTGTGCCCTTGGTGTGATCTTTGCAAGACACCCATTTCTAGGGAGTGTAGCAACAGTACTGAATTTCCTCCATTCAAAGACAATTTCTCTTACTATGGACTGATGAACACTCAGATCTTTAGAAATGCTTTTATAGCATTTTCTAGCTTCATGCATCTGTACAATTCTTCTTCTAATGTCCTCTGAAAGTTGTTTTGATCAAAGCATGTGCACATAAACAGATCTTTCTTAAGAGCAAGCTTTGTCAGTAACCTGACTTGGTGTGTCTTTTTTAAAGTGCAGGGCACTTCTACAACCCACATCTCCAATCTCAACTCAATTGAATGGAACACCTGACTCCAAATAACTTTTGCGGAAGTCATTACCCCAGAGGTTCACATATTTTGTTGAGCCTAGACTGTGATTGTTTAAATGGTGTACTCAGTAATGATGAGAAGTAGTACAACTGCTTGTGTGTTATTTGACTTGCGGCCATACCCACTCATGGGAAAGGCTTCGGGAGTAAACCCTGAGGACAAATCCGGAGCTGGAGTCCCTAAGGCAGTCCGACGTTGCCTACAACCTCGCTCTGGCAACTCCTGCAACAACACTGGTGCCAAGTTGTATCGGCCCTTGCCCTTCCCTTGGACGACATCGGGGGCGTGGAGAGATGAGACTTGGGCATGGGCAACCGCCGGTCTTCCATAAAACCTTGCCCAGGCCTGCGCTCTGGAAACCTTCCAGGCACAGATCAATGGTCTCGCAACACTAACGGATGCCCCAACCCATTAGTTTAGGCAGATCTTATTTGACTATTATTGTGACTAAGATGTACAACAGACCACATTTTATGAGTAATTAATGCAGAAAAACAGGTAATTGTAAAGGGTTCACAAACTTTTTCTTGCAACTGTATCTTGGCTGGAGTCAAGGCTTTATGCTTTAACTCTTGGTAGGGATACCCATACCAAGCAGGTCAAAGGGTAGAGGCCAGACTAAGAGTGGTCCATCAGTCCTCCAGCTCAGGATTAACAACACTGACTGGTAAAACAAAACTGTTATGGAAAAAGCAATGAAGAATCCTTCAACATTACTGAGTCTCCAGCTGGGACAGTAGTAAAAACTGAGAGGAAGCTCCTGACATGATGAAGGGAACCCTGAACACTACCAGAGATGGAGGGCATTCATTACTGCCCTAGATGCCAGTGTCATAGTAGGCACCAAGTTGAACGTGAAATATAATTATACTGAACATACAAAATAGAAATAAGATATTCTCCCCAACTTATCCAAGTAAACATTTATGTACAACTCTAAACTCCACACTTTATCTACTCCTCCATATACAGCAGAATTGGACATATATGCCTTATTTTGACTTATTTTGCGACAGCCGTACAGTCAAACTTACAAAATTACTATAAATTAGAAAAACTAACTAAATATTCCAAAAGGAATAAGAGGGTAGTGTTCATAGACCATACAGAAATCTCATGGAAGAGGGGAAGAAGCTGTTCTGAACAGTTGAGTGTGTGCCTTCAGGCTCTTGTACCTCCTCCCTGATGGTAGTAATGAGAAGAGGGCAGTTAAGCAAGGTCATAAAAATAAATTGCAAACCAAGGATGCAGATTTATTTCAAGAAGCTCAACTGAAAACCGAAGGCACACACTCAACAATTCAGAACAGCTTCTTCCCCTCTGCCATCAGATTTCTGAATGGTCCATGAACACTACCTTCTTATTCCTTTTGGAATATCAAAACTTGGAGCTCTGCATATAGTTCCTATTACCATAGAGTGTCACAGAGCATTACAGTATGGATACAAATGCTGCATGCCAACCACAGCGTCCTCCTCCCTGCTACACACACAAGATGCAGGAGGAACTCATCAAGTCAGGCAATATCTGTGGAACTGAATAAATAGTCAACCTTTCAAGACGAGACCATTCATCTTGGCCTGAAACATTAACTGCTTGTTCATTTCTATAGATGCTGCCTGATCACATTTCTTTCCCTTTCTGATGTCCGGTCTGAACAACAACTGAATCTCTTGGACTGCTCCTTTCAACGGATGCTGCCCAACCTGCTGAGTTCCTCCAGCTTGTTTGTACGTGTTGATTTGACCACAGCATCTGCAGTGTACTTTGTGTTAACTGAATCTCTTGACCACATTGGCATGATTTTATGCATCAAGTTGCTGCTAGATGGTTGGCAGATCCTTTTTTATATTGAGGGTGTGATTTAGAAAGTGTGCGTAGGTTCAAGACGGTGCAGAAGAATCACTTCAGACTGAGGGAGCTCAGTTTGATTTGACACAGACAGCAGTTTTGATGTAAAAATTCTATGTTTCAAGGCACATAACGCTAATTTATAAACAATAAAGCTAATTTATTTAATCTTTTTTTTACATTGGAGTAGTTGGGATTGCTCCTCTTGGAGTTGTAAGGTGAGATGCACAATTAAACCAGGTTTAGAAAGAACCTGTTCCCATTAGCAGATGATTGAAGCTTAAAATAATGGCAAAAAGGTAAAATACAAGCGATCTCAGAGGGGCAAAGGGACTTGGGAGTCCTTGTGTAGGATTCACTTGCAGGTTGAATTGGTGGTGAGGAAGGCAAATGCAATGTTCACATTCATTTCAAAAGGACTAGAATATAAAAGCAAAGATGTAATGGTGAGGCTTTCTAAGGCATTGCTCAGACTGAACTTGGAGTACTACGATTAGTTTGGGCCCCTTATCTAAGGGCGGATGGGCTGACAATGGAGAGGGTCCAGAGCAGGCTCATGACAATGATCCCAGGAATGAAATGGTTAACATATGAGGAGTGTTTGATACCTCTGGGCCTCTATTCACTGGAGTTCAGAAGACTGAGGGGTGACCTTTTTGAAGCCTATTGAATATTGAAATGCTTAGATAGAGTGAATGTGAGAGGATTTTCCTATAGTGGGAGAGACTGTCAATGTTTTATGTGCAATAATTTTTTAAGTGCAAAAGCATTATAACAGAAAATAATTACTGTCTTGACTCACTGCGTGTAACAGTGGTGTAAACTGTCAGTAAATCAAGGCTTTCAAATAGAAATTGGATCAGCACACAGTTAGATCCTGATGAAAGAGCAGGTCAATAAGATGGAATAATTTGCTTTACGAGTAGCTCACACGTGCCCAATAGGTGAAGTGGCCACCTCCTACAGTGTAAAGGCTCCACGAGCAACATTACTCATTTCAACTTCCTCGCAATTGATTTACGTACCATATAAGAGAGGAGATTTAGTCAGTGACGGCTTACTCATTGCATTAACAGCTGTTGAGGCCTCTTGCCATGTATGAGCTGTGAGAAACAGTTAATATTCTACACCCTCTTAGAAACATGACAAGCCAGGGGCCAAGGCCACAGAGAGCTGTAATACTGAGATGAAAAAGCTCTTTCTGGTGGCTCAGTGGGAAAAGAAAAATACAACGAATGGCCTTTCATCACCTGTACTTGACGTACAACTAAATAAATAAAGGATCTAACAGTTAATTTTGTATGGTGTAAAATAGTCTTCATATTTGTTCAAGATTAAATACAAACTATTTTAGCCAGCACCATACTACTTAAAAAAATATCCAACTAAAGTGCAAGATATGATGCTTGTCCAAGCTGACCCTCCGAATCCAGATATCATTCTGATAATTATATGGTACACTTCCGCAATGGAAATTTTATCTTTCCCAAACTGTATGCAGATGTTGATTATATTCCCATAGCTTTCAAAGTCAAAGTCAAAATAAATTGATTATCAAAGTGCATATATGTCACCATATAGTATCCTGAGATTCATTTTCTTGTGGGCATTTACAGGAAAGAATTTAAGAAAACAATTATTTGTTTGTGATGTGTCATGTCGTATGACATGGGTGGTCATGGTCTTTCCATGACCATGATTGTTACTGACAAATTCTTCTACAGAAGTGGTTTGCCATTGCCTTCTTCTGGGCAGTGTCTTTACAAGACAGATGACATCCCCCCAGCCATTATCAATACTCTTCAGAGATTGCCTGCCTGGTGACACAGGACTTGTGATATGCACCAGCTACTCTTAAAACTGTCCACCACCTGCTCCCATGGCTTCATGTGACCCTATTCAAGGATGACCTGCAGGATAGTGGAGGGAAGGAGTGCCTTACAGCTCCTTTGGTAGATATGTATCTCCAACCTGCCACCCTAGAATAACTATACATAAACAAATATTGACATATAAATAACAAGCAAATAGGAGTTATCCACGCCGGTTCTGCTATTCTGTAATTCCAAAGTAAACTGAGTTGTGGAGCTGGATCATCCAAAACTACCACCTCTTTGTACCACTTCCATCTTCTGCAAATGAAATCTGGGAGAAGTTCAGTTTAGGCTACACAGTCAGAATAAGTGCACTTTATACATACAACCGGGAATAAATTCATCAAGGGCTCTTACTCAACTTGGAGGGTGTGCCATTTTCACCATTTCTGAGATGCGAAGGGAAAAAAAAATCAGCATTAGAAACTAAATTTAATTATCTGCAGCAAAATAGATAATTGCATGCTACTCTTTGCAGATCCATTTATTAACGCAAGGGTTCCTAACCTGGGGTCCATGACCCCTCAGTTAATGGTAGGGCTCCATGGCAGAAAAAAGGTTGAGACCACCTGTATTAAAGAGTAACAGGTAAAAAGATTAGCTTTATTTGTCAGATATACATCGAAACATGCAGTCATCATGCGCTTCAAATCAAATCAATGAAGATTGTGCTGGGGGCAGCCTGCAAGTGTCACCATGCTTCTGGCACTAATATAACATGGTCACAACTCACTAACCCTACCATAATTTCTCAGTATGTGGGAGGAAACTGAGACACCCAGAGCATACCTATGTAGTCACGGGTAGAAGGTACAGACTCCTTTCAGGCAGCTGTGGGAAATGAAACACAACTGATGACTACAGGTGCTGTTCTCTTCAGTTCAATATCGCTTTGCTTCTGTTATAATTATTCTACACTTTAATCTAAATTCTATAACTTTAAGAATTACTCTCACACTTTATTCTGCACTCTTATTGCATTTCCCTCGTACCACCTCAGCAGTGATATGATGAAATAATTTGCATGGATTGCATGTAAAACAAAGATTTTTCACTGTACCTCATTACAAGTGACAATAATAGACCAATTTACCAATTTAAAGCCAACATGTTAAAAAGTCTAAAGAAAAAAAGCAAATATTAAAGGTGGTGGTGATTCTTACAGATTAAAGGTAAATTCACAGCATTTTAAAATGACATAATGTGGGGGAAGACTTTTTGGGTACAATTAAGAAATATAACAGGACTCATACATCAAGAGGACATGCATAGGGACAGTGAGACCAAAAGAAAAGAAAGATTTACAGATAAACCAAGTAAACCACGTAAAAAATAGCAATACAGATAATAAAATAATCTCAATCTACTTATTCCTTATTTCTCATTCATCCTAGCTCTAGTGAAAAATTAATTATCTGATATTTTACTTTTGTTTTTCTCTCTCCAGTGATGCTGTTCCCAACAGCTGAGTACTGACAGGACTTTCTCTATTTATTTGAAATGTCTAGCATCTACAGTACTTTACATTTTTCGTTCCAATTCTTTTCTTCAAAGGCCTTGAAACTAAGAAGATTAAAAGGCTATTTGATCCAAGTTCTCAAAATATTAAAGGGAATTAGACTGGATAAACAGGAACTATTTCTCACAGATTCAGGAATCTCAGACTCTGTCCAGAAATCCTAGTCCTTTTAGGGAGTGAAGTTAAGAAAAACTCATATACATAATATGCTCATGAGGAACATCAGGTCCCACACAAACTGGTTCAGGAATAGTTTTTACCCGTCGACCAACAGGCTCCCAAACCAGCGTGGATAACTTTACTCAACTCAACACAGAACTGGTATCATAATCTATGGACTCTACAACTTATGTTGCCAATTTTTTTTGTTTTTGCATAGTTTGTCTTCTTTTGCACATTGGCTGTTTGTCTATCTTTGTGTGTAGTTTTTCATTGATTCTATTGTGTTCCCTTGTACCAACATGAATGCCCACAAGAAAATGAATCTATATATTCCACTTACCGGGGGGGGGGGGGGCGACCAGCAGTGGAGGAAGGGGGCAGCTGGGGGAGGAGGAAGGGTGGATGAGGGGGAGAGAGAGAGGAAGGGGGAGATGGGAATGGGATAGAACTTAAATAACAGTTGAACCATCTTCTACCACCCAGCTTCCTGAAAATCTCCACTTTTCTCCAGCTCTCTTGCATCTGATTTGGTGTTGTTAGAATAAAGTGGTTATCTTTCTCATAATTTAACTTTTTCTATGCTTGCTGGTATTTTTATACAATCACCGTTATACGTGCAATCCATGCCCAAGGATCCCCACCAGTCAGGATGTGTCCTCTCCTCATTACTACTATCCATGAGGAGGTACAGGAGACCGAAGACACACAATACCGGTATTTCAGGAATTGCTTCTTCCCTCCACCATCAGATTTCTAAACGGGCCGTGAACCTATGAACACTACCTCACTCTTCTGCTCTCTTTTTGCACTACTTATTTTTCATGTATTTCCTAGCGTAACAGTAATTTTTAACTGTTTTGTACTGTACTGATGCCAGAAAACAACATATTCCACAACACACAATATACTCAATGGCCACTTTATTAGGTACCCCGTGATTGTACGTGCATGGTCTTCTGCTGCTGCTGCCCATGCACTTCAAAGTTCGACATGTTGCGTGTTCAGAGATGCTCTTCTGCATACCACTGCTGTAATTCTTCTCTAAGCTCTTTCATTGACAAGGCGATTTTGCTCACGTTTTCACACCATTCTCTGTAAATTCCAGAGACTGTTATGCATGAAAATCCCAGGAGAACAGAAGATACTCAAACCACCCTGCCTGGCAAAAACAACAATTCAGCAGTCAAAGTCACTTAGATCACATTTCTTCCCCATTCTGATGTTTGGCCTGAACAACAACTGAACTGCTTGGCCATGTCTGCATGTTTTATGCATTGAGTTGCTGCCACATGATTGGCTGATTAGATCTTTACATTAACGAGCAGGTGTACAAGTGTACCTAATTAAGTGGACAGTGAGTGCATGATAATAAACCTGAATTGTTTATTTTTTAAAATTCAATGATTCATCACAGAGTAGGCCCTTCCGGCCCTTAAAGCCACACTGCCCCAACAATCCCACAATCCCGATTAACCCTAACCTCATCACGGAAATATTTATAATGAGCAGTTACCAATAACCAGTATGTCTTTAGACTGGGGGAAGAAACTGGAGCACCCAGGAAGACTCCTTACAAAACTGTGCCGGAATTGAACTCCGGACTTCAGAACGCTCTGAGCTGTACTAGCATTGCGTTAACCGCTATGTTTTGTCAGTAATTGTCATATAGCTGATTTGGTATTTTTCTGGAAGCTGCATGGTTTTTCTGTAGCAGGTGTCGTGCCACTTGAAGCTTCCTATTTCACAGACTACCTCTTATCATTGGAATATGCCTTATCGCTCTAGTGAGCCAGATTTAGCATAGACAGTCACAACTTCATTGTTTCTTTCTTTTCATTGCTCTCCCTCTTCAGTTTCCTTCTCTCCCTTCCAGTAGAGCAAGTAGGTTACTGTTTTTTTATAAATTATTGTGAACTCCAAAAAAAATGCCTGTCATTACAAGATGTAAGCCTCATCTTTGACTTACAAAGAACTACTGGATGAGAAAACCACCAGCATCCAACAATGTCAAATCTTTCTGTAGTAGTACATTGGAGAAGTTCTCCTTTTTGCTTTCTCAACTACAACTTTTCACAGTGCTCTCAAGTGCAATGTTTCTCAAATATAACCTCATAGAACATCTCTTGCTGAGGCATAGTACACCCTCAAAATGACCTCAACAAACATGATATCCTTTGTAAGTTCATACCAACTTTGTCCAATTCCATTATTATTTTCTGAGAGCCTCGTTATTCCTTCCATTTTCAGAAGTTCCAGCAATGCCATCACCAGTGATGTTAGACTAGCAGATCTGTACAGTAGTTCTCATTTTCACTCTCCCTGGTTTCTTAAATCAGAGAATGATATTTGCTAACTATTCATCTATTGTTATTGTTCTGGTATGTGTAGGATTCTGAAAAATGACAAGCTACACATTCACCATTTCACTGATTCATTTTCAGAACTTTAGAATGTAGATCATGAAGTCCAGGGGATTTGTCAGATAACATTCTCATTATTTTCTCCAATATTTTGCTTTATTAATGCTAATTTCCTTTCATTCCTCATTACACTAACCCCATTCATTTCCATGGTTTCCTGGAAATTTTATATCTTCTTACTTGAACACAAAATAACTGTTTAATTTCAACGTAATTTCTCCGTAAAAATGGTCACACATTAATTTTTTCCACAGAACCAGCACCAGTGATCCATGAATTTAAACTCATTTCTCCCACACTATTCTTTGAACCATGCATTCAACACTTTGATCTTACTGGCCCTATGCTAATTCATGTGTGACCTGAGTAATAATCCAAGATTATCACTTTTATACTTCTGCTTTTCAGCTTGGATCTTAGCTACTCGTACATCTTAAGCAGAATCACCTCATTTGCCTATTTTCTGTCTTTCCTTTCCATACACATCACAATAACCAAGAAGAGCAAAATCTTTGTACCTGTTGGGCTAACCTTCAACACTAGCCACAGGATCGGAACATTTCCTTCCTTCAGACGCGCTCACTAATTCCCCTTTGCTAATCCTTGCTACCACAATCTGAGGGGGATTGCGCTTTGTAGCTACAACTTGTTCCCCAGTGTATTTAGCAATCTAAATCTCAGGTTCCAGTTACAAACAAGAGAAAATCTGCTGTTGCTGGAAATTCAAGCAACATACACAACATGCTGGAGGAACTATGGAAAAGAGTGTAGTCGACATTTTGGGCCTAGACTGTACATCAGGTCTGGAGGAAAAAAATACGAGGAGTCAGAGTTAGAAGGTGGGGAGGGGAAGAAAATATACAAGGTGATAGGTGAACTGGGGGGGCGGTGAGGTGAAGTAAAGAGCTGGGAAGTTGATTGGTGAAAGAGATACAGGGCTGGAGAAGGGGGAATCTGATAGGAGAAGACAGAAGGCCATGGAAGAAAGAAAAGGGGGAGCAGCACCAGAGGGAGGTGATGGGCAAGTGAGGAGATAAGGTGAGAAAGGGAAAAGGCATCATGGAAGTTCAAGAAATCAATGTTCATGCCATCAGGTTGGAGGCTATCCAGGCGAAATAAGGTGCTGCTCCTTCAACCTAAGTGTGGCTCGCGATCTTCTTCTCAATCAGAGCCACAATAAATTCCTCCCTTGTTTCCTTAATATATTGGGATAAACCCTATCAGACGGACCCTGACAATACATCCACACTAACATGTGTTAATATTTCTAACACTTCTTTGTTCCTGATGCAGACAAGCTTGAGAATATTAGTGAACTCTCCCTCTACTTGCAAGCTTCCTCATCCTTCTCCTTGGTGAATACCTTGCATTCAGTACCTTGCTCACACACCCTGTCTCCATGCAAAGATGACCCCTTTGGACTCCAAGGAGACCTACTCTTTCCGTAGCTATCACTGTTTCATTTGGGTGTGTTTGTGTGTATAGCCAAATGACAATTAAACAAAATTGAACTTGAACAAAATGGACTTGGAACACTATTGAAACATTTTAATTCTACTTACCAAGTTCATTTCATGGGCCCTTTATATCACTCCAATTCAAGTTCTCTCATATACCGTACTGTGCAAAAGTCTGGGGGGGGGGGGGGTATGTGTGCGCGCGCATGCGCGCACCTCAGACTTTTGCACAGTACAGTTTATAGTTAAAATAAGATGATGGCTGGGAAACAGACTTTGTATTAGCTCAGCAGTATTATGTTAGTTGGTAACTGGAAAGACATAATATACAGTACTGTGCAGAAGTCTTTCGCACCCTAGCTATATATAGGTGCCTAAGACTTTTTCCACAGTGTAGTATAGCCCAAAAACCTCAAAGGGCTTGCTTAATACCAATTTGCCATTCTTGTCATATGTTGCCTTCTTTCCTTTATCAATATTTTATGTTAACTGAACTTAACATCTTTGCTTGTTATTCTTGCAGGTACGTGTTGACACTGACCTCTTCCTGTCTTGTTTTCATTGAATGTCATTTTCCCCTATCGACTTGCTGCTTCCCATCAGCTTCCGCAAGGTCCTATTGTAAACCACAGAAATCTATCTTTCCTATCTCAAGGGCCAACATTATCTTTTAACTGAATACCAAAGGGAAGTATATAAGACGACCAAACGTAGAAGTGGGAAACTTAATTTAAAAACATGAAAGGAAGAGTTAGGTGAGTGGGCAAATTCATGGCAGATACAATTTAATGTGGATAAATGTGAGGCTATCCACTTTGGTTGCAAGAACAGGAAAACAGATTATTACCTGAACGGTGGCTGGGAAAAGGAAAAGGGGAGATGCAACGAGACCTGGGTGTCATTGTACACCAGTCATTGAAGGTGGGCATGCAGGTACAGCAGGCGGTGAAAAAGGCAAATGGTATGTTGGCATTCATAGCTAAGGATTTGAGTACAGGAGCAGGGAGGTTCTACTGCAGTTGTACAAGGCCTTGGTGAGATCGCACCTAGAATATTGTGTGCAGTTTTGGTCCCCTAATCTGAGGAAAGACATTCTTGCCATAGAGGGAGTACAGAGAAGGTTCACTAGGTTGATTCCTGGGATGGCAGGACTTTCACATGAAGAAAGACTGGATCAACTAGGCTTATACTCACTGGAATTTAGAAGATTGAGGGGGGATCTTATTGAAACATATAAAATTCTAAACAGATTGGACAGGCTAGATGCAGAAAGATTGTTTTCAATGTTGGGGAAGTCCAGAACGAGGGGTCACAGTTTAATGATAAAGGGGAGGCCTTTTAGGATCGAGATGAGGAAAAACTTCTTCACACAGAGAGTGGTGAATCTGTGGAATTCTCTGCCACAGGAAACAGTTGAGGCCGGTTCATTGGCTATATTTAACAGGAAGTTAGATATGGCCCTTGTGGCTAATGGGATCAGGGGGTAAGGAGAGAAAGCAGGTACAGGGTTCTGAGTTGGATGATCAGCCATGATCATACTGAATGGCGGTGCAGGCTTGAAGGGCCGAATGGCCTACTCCTGCACCTATTTTCTATGTTTCTACGTTTCTAAGAGATAAGGAAGCATGTCTTTAATAGGCTCATTTTTCCACTGTCTGCACTTTCATCTCCTGAAAAACCTGAAAAGTAACAAAAACTATCAAGGCAAAATATAGCCCTGCTCAATTTATGTGAATAACTGAATTGCTTTTAAGGTTCCTTACAGAAACATACAGGGAAATGCATCATTACCACTGTCATATGTGCATTGAAACATACAGGGAAATATATCATTCTCACGGCCACATGTGCATCAAAAGATATGTACAAGGAATTGTGTCGAGAACATGCTTGGAGCAGCCTGCAAGAGTTGCTATGAGTCCGGCGCCAATGTAGCATGCCCTTAACTTAACAACTCTGACTTGCATGTCGTTAGAATGTGAAAGGAAGCCAGAGAAACCGGAGGAAGCCCATATGGTCACAGGAAGAACATGCAAACTCCTTACAGACAGCAGCAGGAATTGAACTCCAGTTGGCACTGTAAAGCACTATACTACCGTACAGCCCTACAAAGGCCTAGCATTAATTCCTTGCCTTTAAACGTCATACATATGTCACCAACTGCATCCCCCCTCCCCTCCCAAATCAGGGTCACATGAAGCCACAGGAGCAGGTAGTGGACAGTCGTATGAGAAGCTGGTGCACGGCACAAGTTCCGGTTACGTGACCACTGACACCAGGCAGACAATCTCTAGAAGTATTGATAATGGCTGGGTCACTCTTCTTGAAAAGATACTGCCCAGAAGAAGGCAATGGCAAAACACTTTGGCTAAATAGGACATATTTATTTACAACAATCACAGTTATGGAAAGACCATGATCGCTCACATCAAATGACACACCACATGATGAACAAGTGAATGAATGAATGAACCCCCTACAAAACTGCAATATTTTGTGATACCACCTTTTCTCATCCTAACTAAAATCAATCACCTGCTACCTCTGTGCTAAATTTTTAACTTCAATGTGCCTGCCCATTCCCCAGTTTGTCCTTGCCATCCTGAAAGCTGTACCATTCCCTACATTATTTTACTATACCTCTAAATTTTGGGTCAATTTAAAGTATGTCCTATTTAGCCAAATATAGTATTTAAAAGATATAAAATAAACAGCAGTTTTAATACTGATCAGTGAAGAACCCCACAACATACTTCAAACCTGTTTGAAAAATAACCATCATCACATTTCCTGCTTTTTGCTCCTTTAACCTATTTCATGTCCACAATATCACACTCTCTATCTCCAGTGCCTATAATCTTGCTAACGCTTATTTTCTGATTTAAAAGTCAACATAAATAACATGAACCACATGACTCTTGTAAACTGTCTTTAGTTCTTTGGAGAGCTAGTCAATGACAAACAAAAGGACACTAACATTTTGCAACTCCTATCAGACCAAATTCAAGTTTCACTTTTGATGAAAAGTACCTTTGAGTAGATGCTTAGGCTCTGCCAAATTTTGTCCTCCATCAATTAGATCGGAGAGGGTCAAGGCAACGAACAGATGCTTAAATGAGGTACCAGATGGCTATTGATGTTCATGTTGTCTTTACAACAACGCTGTTAAACACGACTTTCAGGAGTGGAAATGAAAAAAAACTGTCATAATTGAAAAATTAAGTAACTGCTGTGGTAGTTAGGTCAATGCCAATGTTTCTAAGAAGTAATTGTTTTCATAGTAAAACATTTGAATTTGAAAAAATGAGTATTACAAACAGGTATTTTCATAAACCAGGCTCTGTATTTTTTTAATTCTGAATTAGTATTCTGGAAACTCAAATTGTGAATACAATGACCACTTTCAGTGGACTTTCGGCTGAAGATTTAAAATATCTAAACACTTCTCGGCCTCCGCAATACAAAGCTGTCTTCTGTGTAGTATTTGAATAAACGAAGACGAAAGTGGCTGGCACTGAGAGGGAAGACCTTGGCTGCCTATCAACAATGAGATTAAACCACAAACTACATTACTGAGCTCCTTAGAACAGCTTTATCGCATTCATACTCAACAGTGTAAAACCAGACCTCTTCAAGAGGAGGCTGTACAACAGTGTTTACATTGGTATTACTAGCTTATCACTCACAATTCCTCCTTTTAAACTCAAGCCATCACAAGCAACACTATTAAAGAGCTACTGCTAAATATTCAAAAGCTAAGCTCTATACACTTGCTTAGAAAATGTGGTAGCTATCATGTTTTTCCACACACTTAGAGCTTTCTCAATGAGATGTTAAAGTTCAACAAAAGAGAATCTGAACTACAAGAGTTTTGCTAATTTCAGACAGGAACTCTGGCGAAAACTTTAGTCTAGGGTGTCCTGCCGAGAAGGGAAAAGGCGCTTTTTTTAAAACAAAAGCATCAAATTGTGTAATATAATTTGAACACACGTATAATAAATCTAATCATTACTGAATCCCTTCCAACATAAGACTTCAGTGAAGTAATTCTCCAGTCAACTTCAGTCTACCGCTCTGAGTTCCTCCCAGCTTCTCACTTCATCCACCTTTCCCCAGCCACCCACCCAGCCGCACCCATCACCTTGTATTCCTTTCCCTCCTCCACGTTCTTATTCTGGTTTTTGCTCCCTTCCTTTCCTGGCCTGATGAAGTGTTTCTGCCCAAAACATTGATTCTTTATTCCTCTTCCAGGATGTTGCCTAACCTGTTGAGTCCCTGCAGTTTTGTGCATGTTAAATTATTGAAAATATACTTTATTCTAACCAGAGCAATATAATGAAATGTTGGTACGCAATAGACAGAATCAGTCTCAACAGCAACTATAATCTGGTTGATCCAAAGTGTGCATTTTCCAAATTAAGACCAAGTTCCTGTGCCAAATTCATCTGTTCCTCTCAATTGACATTGAAAACTTTGACAAACGTTTATCAATGTGTGGCAGAGAGTATACTAACTGGTTGCATCACAGCCTGGTATGGAAAGACCAATGCCCTTGAATGGAAAATCCTACAAAACATAAAGGATACAGCCCAGCCCATCATGGGTAAAGCTCTCCCCACATCTACATGAAGTACTGTCGCAGGAGCATCCGTCATCAGGGACCCCCACCATTCAGGCCATGCTCTCTTCTTGCTGCTACGATCAGGGTGGTGGTACAGGACCACAGGACCCTCACCAGCAGGTTCATGAACAGTTATTACCTCTCAACCATCAGGCTCTTTAACCAGTGGGGATAACTTCATTCAACTTCACTCACTCCTTCACTGAACTGTTCTCACAACTTATGGACTCACTTTCAAGGGCTTTTCATCTCATGCCTTGATATCTATTACTTATTTATTTTTTATTATTTCTTTTTTCTTGTGTGTTTGCACTATTTGTTGTCTTTTGCATGTTGGTTGTTTGTCTACCTGTAGGGTGAGGTCTTGGATTTACAGTGTATGCCCACAAAAAATGAATCTCAGGGTATTATATGGTGGCATATATGTAGTTTGATAATAAATTTACTTTGAACTTAGATTTTTTTTCCTTTTGCTACATTAACCTACAGGCTACATCGATAAATAAGAGGAAGATGTTCACTGATCAGATATTCCCATTTGTCTTGGCACAACAAAGATTTAAAGCCAAATGAGATGCAAAGAATAACTAAAGGTACAAGTTGTAAAAAAAACCCAAAATATTTTCAGATGATAGAGAAGTACAATACTACATTACCTATTCAATAACACTATTAATTTAAATAATAACAAATACAGTGGATTCTAGTTAATTGGGACACATCAAGACCAGTACATTTTAGCCCAATTAAGCGGCTGCCCCATTTAGCTGAAGTATCACGGAAATAGTTAAAAACATATAAAAAGACAAACTACCATTTAACTGGGTAACAAATTACATGTTTAAATGAAATACAGAATGAATTAGAACACTGCCAATACTAGAATGGTACTATAAAACTATATTTTAGTTTCTAATAGTTATCAACAGAGGAATTAACTGTAAATAAACAAATTCACCACAGACACCTTGTTCAGATGATGGACTGCCTTCATGCAATGCTTTAGAATTTTGCATCCTCTAAATCATCATTTCCATTGTATCACTCAAGATGATTGTCGATGCCTTCAAATTGTTGAAGTACGTAATGAAATCCTTTCATTTTAACTCCCGCCCATTTCTGGCATCTCCAAGTCTGAACACCTGAAATCGCAGTGAGCAAAACAGCTTGGAATTGTCTAACTGATTACTTCTCACTAACCGTGAATGACAAAAACCACTGCTTTTTAAACACAAGCACATACAACTGACGCTACTAAAAAGACTGTTCACTCTAAGCATGGTGTAGTCCCTAATGGCCGCACAAGTGTGCATGACTGACACCAGTTAGAGACTGTTCAGTAACGGATTCCTGCTGCAATTAAGCATGGTGCATAGTGTCCCAATTAAACAAAGGCAATCTAGGCTATTTTCCTAATTAGTTTTTGTTCCAAATAAGCAGCTGTCCCAATTAACCAATGGCTCAATTAACCAGAATTCACTGTACTTTCAATTAGGCAGTTTGTCAAATGAAAAATTCTAAGAAAAAATTGCCAGGTACGCACCATAATACCACTAGCCCCTGCAAATGGCTGCCATAAACTCCTTGTCCTAAACAATGTTATTGGTAGAATGTTAAATTACAGAGCAAGCAACCAATGTCTTGGAACACTTATCCAGAGCACAGAGAGCTAGGGAATTAGTTCAAGGAATTACCATAAGTACATCTGGAATTAAGGAAAACGTACTACAAGACTTTGTAACAGTAACCCCTGTGGCATCTCAAAATAATCTAGACCACAAAGGCCTGACAGTAATGGAAAAAGGTCACGCTTCATTGGTTTGGTCATTAGCTCTGGACCCATGAATGCGATTGACATAACTGCCTCTGCATTTGTTTGACAATTAATTATAGACAATGAAAACCGGAAACATAAACATAAGAGATTCTGCAGATGCTGAAAATCCAGAGCAACACACACAAAATGCTGGAGGAACTTCTCTGGTCAGGTAGCATCTATGGAGGGGAATAAACAGTTGATGTTTCAAGCTGAGACCCGATCGATCATAGAAACAACCAAGAGTCATCCAGCCACAATGGATTTCTCCTCTTGAACAATGAACTGGCAAAGATTTTGAAGATTAGTTTTATTTATTACATGTATATCAAAACTTTCAAACATACAATGAACTGCACTGTTTGAGTTGACAACCAATACAGTCCAAAGATGTGCTGGGGGCAGCCCACAAATGTTATCATGCTTCCAGTGCAAACATAGCATGCCCACAACAAGTTAACCCTAACCAGCAAGTCTTTGTAATGTTGGAAGAAACTAGAGCAAATGAAGGAAACCCAAATGGTCACAGCAGCATGCACAAAAATCCTTACAAACAGCAGCAGGAATTGAACCCCGATAGTTCGCATTGCAAATTGTTATGTTAGCCGCTAGTTTTATGGTGACCAATTCTGATACCAGATCATCGTTTCAAATTTAATGATTTGAACATAAGCTCCTCAGTCACCAGTGGCAAGTTATAATTTAATGACTTCAGATTCGTAGCTCAGACCACTGGATACAAGCAATTTCACAGTCAGAATCAGATTTAATATCACTGGCATATGTCACTAAATTAGTTGCTTTACAGAAGCAGTACAATGCAACACAAAAATTATAAAATACAATAAGATATAGATAGATATGTACAGTATATACTTTTAAAGTAAATAAGTAGTGCCAAAAGAACAAAAAAAAGTGAGGTAGTGTTCATGGATTGGTTCATTGTCTGTTCAGAAATCTGATGGCAGAGGGGAAGAAGTTGTTCTGCAAATGTTGAAAGGATACCTTCAAACTCCTGAACATCCTCCCTGATGATAGCAATGCAAAGGGTGTGCTCCAGGTAATGGGAATCCTTAATAATGGATGCTGCCTAATGGAGCTATTGCCTTTCGATGCTGGGGAGGCTAGTGCCCATGACAGAGCGGGATGAGTTTGCAATCGTCTACAGATTTTCCCGATCCTGTGCAGTGGACCCTCCATACTCCATGCAATTTAGTCACCATGCCACCAGATTGCTCAGCAGGAGGTTTGAGAAGCTGAGGTAACCAAAGCAAATAAATCCAGATTGTATGAAGCTCTCAAACTTAAGTCTGTAACTAATGTAGAACAAAAAACAAAGGGCTGAAAGAAACTCACCTTGATATACTTTATTTTTGTAAAGAACAACTTACCAATGTCAGTTTTAGTCACAACAAAAGTCTAATTATAATCCATAAATGTTTTAAGATATGTTTACAAGACATTGAAAATATTGGTTGCATTGTTCATGTAATGACAGAACATTTGTAAATCCTTCAGCAACTACACTGAAGTGGTAAAGCAATACAACGAGGTAAAAAAAAACTGCCACCAACCCTGAACTTTCTGACACATCTGTAGATCCTCACATGAGAACACTAACTTCTCCCTATGGCCCCCACGCTACATAAAAACAAATCAACAGCCTCCAAAGCGAGGGTCATATGCGCCACACAAAGCAAGTCCACAACGAATTAACGGGATTAATTAGCAAGGGATTTGAGAAACAGTTGCGCGCTGGAAATCCAAAACAATAAATTGTTTAAATACTTTGGCGACAGATCAAGGTTTCCAAGGAGTATTGGGCAAAGTGCCTATCCTTTCCTCTGCGGTTTTGTTTAGACGCATTATGTTTAAACCTGACTAGGGATCCCGAGACGATTCTACAAGCACATTAAAGCATGGCGCACATTAAGAAATCTGGCAAGCTGTTTCCAGGTCTTGCACTGTGTACGTGGTCAGGTAGTATTAATTAGTCATGAATGGATGTAGCATCAGCTGCTCTGAGTACACACAAGGTGATGCTTCAGAATAACTGAGCCATTTATTCAAATACTGCTAATGTTGCAACTATTAACAAAGATAAATAATAAAACCCCATTAGTAGGTATTAAAAGGCACATATCTACAGCTAAATTGATACTGTTAGACACAAACATAGAGCAGAAAGTGAATGCCATCCATCACATTAGCTCTATCTAAATAAATAATGGCTCACAGGAAAGGAAAACCAATTCGTCTGAATTTGTAACCAGAAGGAAGCTTCTGGACCAATAATCTAGGCAGCTAAATTCAAAGTTCAAAGTAAATTTTATTTTCTAAAGTACGTATATGTCACTGAGGACCACAACCTTGTCGTAGGGTTTGGAGGCTTGCATGTCTCAATGACTCAGAGAGCTATGTTAGCTGGAGTCAGGGCCTTGTGCTTTGACTCTTGGGAGGGTCACCCATGCCAAATAGTTCAAAGGGGAGGGGCCAGACTAAGAGTGGTCCACCGGTCCTCCAGGTTGGGGGAGGTCAGCTCAGCGTAAACGACCCTGAGTGGTCGAAAAACAATTGTTACAGAAACAGCAATAAAGAATCCTTTTTATCTGTGTGCAATGGTATGGACAGACGGGGATGGAGGACCTTCATTGCTTCTTTCAAAGCCACTGGCATAATAGGGTATAAGTAAATGTCACTAAATACTACCCTGAAATTCACTTTGTGAGCTGCCCACAAAGCAACGCTTGTATCACCAGTGCCATCTTGGATCATAATGCCAAAAGGCATCGAGATTGCAAGGTAGTATTTATCCTTCTAATAATATATAAATCTCTTGGATACCAAAAATGAAGATAACACACCTTTCCAGCTTCCAATTGTGCTCACATGTTCAGCTCCTAGGCATTAACAAATTCAGTTGAAACTGTAAAAAATCAGCAGCCGTTGGCCCAGAAAGTTGGCGCTGGTCCGACTTCCAACACTAGGCCAGAAGCACAAGTCACAAATGTACAATTAGATGTTCCTAAACGTAAGAGATTTTGCAGATGCGGGAAATCTTTCAATATCATGCTATTTCAGTACATTAAGAATTTGTTGTGGTATGTTGGTGTGGCATGCATCAAAAATCAGCAAAGTCCAACAGTCATAAGAACACAAAATTATATACAACTCATTAATTGGTTAAAGTACACTCAAAATGCTGGAGATAGCAGCATTTATGGAGGGAAATAAACATAGTCCAGACAAAGGGCCTCAGCCCAATACATTGACTGATTATTCCCCTCCATAGATGCTATCTGACTTGCTGAGTTCCTCCAGCATGTTGTATGTGTTGCTCAAATATTGGTAAAATCCACTGAGGGAACGTTCCTCTATGATCCTTTCAGCCAAAGAATTTCAGAACATTACGACCCTCTCAATTAAAGAGACAGTTTCCACTTCATCACTTGAATCTTGATACTGATTAGTTTCAATTCATGTTCTCTGACTTTTGACTCCTCTGCTAAAGGGAATGATTACGGATTACTCTATCATTGTAATTTCAAATAGTGGATTTCAAAGTATTTTCAACAAAATAAACTCTTTAAAACATCAATCATTAAGTACTGTGCCAACAGCTAGCAAAAGTATTTTAATTTTTTTCCCCTAACATATTTCAACTTAATATGCGGTACCACAAAATATTAAGAATCAATGTCAGAATCAGGTTTAATATCACTGGCAAATGGCAATGGAATGTGTTGCTTTACAACAGCAATACACTATTAAAAAAACTATACATTACAACAAGAAATATATATTACAGAAGTTAAATCAAATAAGTAGTGCAAAAAGAGAGCTAAAAGAAATAATGAGGTAGTGCAGACGAGTTCAATGTCCATTCAGAAATCTAATGGCGGGAAGAAGCAGTTCCTGAAACATTGAGAGTGTGTCTTCACACTCCTAGACCTCCTCCTTGATGGTAGCACTGAGAAGAGGGCATGTCTTAGGTGATGGGGGTCCTTAAAGATGGATGCTGTCTTTTGAAGATGTCCTCGATGCTGGGAAGGGTACTGTCCATGATGCAGCTGACTGCATTTGCAACTTACTGCAGCTTTTTCCAGTCCTGTGCAGAGGCCCCGCCATATCATACAAATACTCTCCACGGTACATGGTGAAAAAAAGCATAAGATAAAGTGACAGGCAGGCGGCAGTGGAGGAGAGGTCATTGGGTGTACTTAAGGCTGAGGTTGATGGGTTCTTGATTAGTCAGGGCGTGAAAAGCTACAGGGAGAAGGTAGGAGATTGGGAATGACAGAGATAATAAATCAGCCACGATGGTATGGCGGAGAAGGCTTGATGGGTCAAACGTACTAATTCTGCTATGTCAGAATCAGAATCAGGTTTATTATCATCAACATGTGACATGAAATTTGTTAACTTAGCAGCAACAGTTCAATGCAATACATAACCTAGCAGAGAAAAAATAATAATAAACAAATGAATCAATTACGTATATTGAATAGATTGAAAAACCATGCAAAAACAGAAATAGTGTCTTTTTTTTTTAAAGTGAGGTAGTGTTCAAGGGTTCAATGTCCATTTAGGAATCAGATGGCAGAGGGGAAGAAGCTGTTCCTGAATCACTGAGTGTGTGCCTTCAAGCTTCTGTACCTCCTACCTGATGGTAACAATGAGAAAAGGGCATGCCCTGGGTGCTGGAGGTCCTTAATAATGGATGCTGCCTTTCTGAGACACCGCTCCCTAAAGATGTCCTGGGTACTTTGTAGGCTAGTGCCCAAGATGGAGCAGACTAGATTTACAACCTTCTGCAGTTTCTTTCGGTCCTGTGCAGTAGCCCCTCCATACCAGACAGTGATGCAGCTTGTCAGAATACTCTCCACGGTACAACTATAGAAGTTTTTGAGTGTATTTGTTAACATGCCAAATCTCTTCAAACTCCTAATAAAATATAGCCTCTGTCTTGCCTTCCTTATAACTACATCGATATGTTGGGTCCAGGTTAGATCCTCAAAGATCTGAACACCCAGGAACCTGAAGCTGCTCACTCTCTTCACTTCTGATCCATCTATGAGGATTGGTATGTGTTCCTTCATCTTGCCCTTCCTGAAGTCCACAATCAGCTCTTTCGTCTTACTGACGTTGAGTGCCAGGTTGTTGCTGCGGCACCATTCCACTGGTTGGCATATCTCAGTCCTGTACCCCATCTTGTCACCATCTGAGATACTACCAACAATGGTTGTATCGTCAGCAAATTTACAGATGGTATTTGAGCTATGCCTAGCCACAGTCATGTGCATATAGAGAGTAGAGCAGTGGGTTAAGCACATAGCCCTGAGGTGTGCCAGTGTTGACCATCAGTGAGAAGGATATGTTATCACCAATCTGCACAGATTGTGGTCTTTCGATTAGGAAGTCGAGGATCCAATTGCAGAGGGACAGCCATTGAGATTGCACCTGCCATTGACTTATTGTGACGATAGATAAACTGCAATGGGTGAAGGTCCTTGCTGAGGCAGGAATTCAGTCTAGTCATGACCAACCTCTCAAAGCATTTTGTCACCGTCAATCTGAGTGCTACCGGGCAATAGTCAATACGGCAGCCCACATTACTCCTCTTAGGCACTGCATATGATTGTTGCCTTTTTGAAGCATTGGGATCTTCACAGCTGTACTTGTGCTCTCCCTTTCAAAGCGTGCGTAAAGGCATTGAGTTCATCTGGTAGTGAAGCATCGCTGCCATTCATGCTATTGGGTTTCGCTTTGTAGGAAGTAATGTCTTGCAGGCCCCACCAGAGCTGCCATGCATCTGATATCGCCTCCAACCTCGTGCGAAATTGTCTCTTTGCCCTGGAAATAGCCCTCCACAAATCATACCTGGTTTTCTGGTACAGGCCTAGGTTGACAGACTTGAATACCACAGATCTAGCCTTCAGCAGCTGACTTAACTCCTGGTTCATCCACCGCTTTTGGTTTGGGAATGCACAGTAAGTCTTTGTGGGCACTTCTGGGTCAGCAGAACTCTGAATGAATATGGTTAAATATTCCCAGACTTTAGCCTTCAGCAGCTGACTTAACTCCTGGTTCATCCATGGCTTTTGGTTTGGGAACGTACAGTAAGTCTTACGGTCACTTCCAAAATAGCACATAAAATTACAATGAGCAGAGAAAGAATAAAGGTATGGAAGAGAGAAATAGTTGTTAGTGACGTTTAGAATCACAATAGATTTAGAGTAAAGAAAAATTATTTCAAATTACTGAAGAATCAGGAAACCAGATTCAGGGAGACAACCAGAGATCCAGAGATGCCATAAGAGTAAACCTTTCCTTCAAGCCACAAGTGGTTAGAATTAGTCAAGTCACTTTAATTGACAATTCAACCATAACTGCTGGTACAGTACAAAGTAAAAATGAGATGTTTTTTCAGGACCATGGTGTTACATGACACAGTACAAAAACTAGACTGCACTATGTAAAGAACAGCACAGAAAAAAAAACTACACTAGACTACAGACCTACCCAGGACTACATAAAGTGCACAAAACAGTGCAGGCATTACAATAAATAATAAACAGGACAATAGGGCAGTAAGGTGTCAGTCCAGGCTTCGGGTATTGAGGAGTTTGATAGCTTGGGGCAAGAAACTGTTACATAGTCTGGTCGTGAGAGCTCGAATGCTTCGGTGCCTTTTCCCAGATGGCAGGAGGGAGAAGAGTTTGTATGAGGGGTGTGTGGGATCCTTCATAATGCTGCTTGCTTTGCGGATGCAGCATGTAGTGCAAATGTCCGTAATGGCAGGAAGAGAGACCCCGATGATCTTCTCAGCTGACCTCACTATCCGCTGCAGGGTCTTGCGATCCTAGATGGTTCAATTTCCGAACTAGGCAGTGATGCAGCTGCTCAGGATGCTCTCAACACAACCCCTGTAGTATGTGATGAGGATGGGGGGTGGGAGATGAACTTTCCTCAGCCTTCGCAGAAAGTAAAGACGCTGCTGGACTTTCTTTGCTATGGAGCTGGTGTTGAGGGACCAGGTGAGATTCTCCGCCAGGTGAACACTAAGAAATTTGGTGCTCTTAATGATCTCTACCGAGGAGCCGTCAATGTTCAGCGGGGAGTGGTCACTCCATGCCCTCCTGAAGTCAACAACCATCTCTTTTGTTTTGTTCATATTCAGAGACAGGTTGTTGGCTCTGCACCAGTCCATTAGCCACTGCACCTCCTCTCTGTAAGCTGACTCATCGTTCTTGCTGATGAGACCCACCACGGTCATGTCATCAGCGAACTTGATGATATGGTTCAAGCTGTGTGTTGCAGCACAGTCGTGGGTCAGCAGAGTGGACAGCAGTGGACGGAGCACACAGCCCTGGGGAGCCCCCGTGCTCAGTGTGATGGTGTTGGAGATGCTGCTCCCGATCCGGACTGACTGAGGTCTCCCAGTCAGGAAGTCTAGGATCCAGCTGCAGAGGGAGGTGTTCAGGCCCAGTAGGCTCAGCTTTCCAATCAGTTTCTGAGGGATGATTGTGTTGAATGCTGAACTGAAGTCTATGAACAGCATCCGAATGTATGTGTCTTTTTTGTCCAGGTGGGTTAGGGCCAGGTGGAGGGTGATGGCAATGGCCTCGTCTGTTGAGAGGTTGGGACGGTACGCAAACTGCAGGAGGTCCAGTGAGGGGGGGCAGCAGGGTCTTGATATGCCTCATGACAAGCCTCTAGAAACACTTCATGATGATGGATGTAAGTGCAACGGGACAGTAGTCATTTAGGCAGGACACTGAAGACTTCTTCGGCACAGGGATGATGGTGGCAGCCTTGAATCACGTTGGAACGGTGGCACTGCTCAGGGAGATGTTGAAGATGTCAGTGAGAACATCTGCTAGCTGGTCTGCACATCCTCTGAGCACTCTACCAGGAATGTTGTCTGGTCCAGCAGCCTTCCGTGGGTTGACCCTGCACAGGGTTCTTCTCACATCGGCCATGGTGAGACACAGCACCTGGTCATTTGTAGGAGGGGTGAACTTCCTCACCACCACGTCTTTTTCTGCCTTGAAATGGGCATAGAAGTTATTCAGTGCATTTGGGAGAGAGGCATCACCTGCACAGTCAGGTGATGTTGTCCTGTAATTGGTGATGTCCTGGATGCCCTTCCACATGCGCCGCGTGTCGCCGCTGTCCTGGAAGTGGCTGTGGATTAGCTGGGCGTGTGCACGCTTTGCCCCTCTGATGGCTCGGGACAGTTTGGCCCTTGATGTTGTTAGAGCTGCCTTGTCGTCTGCTCTGAAGGCAGAGTCGCGGGACTTCAGCAGCGCACGCACCTCTGCGGTCATCCATGGCTTCTGGTTAGCACGTATAGTGATGGTCTTGGACAGAGTAACATCATCAATGCACTTGCTGATGTAGCTGGTCACTGATGCTGTGTACTCCTCTAAGTTGGTAGAGTCACCATCGGTTGCAGCCTCTCTGAACATGTGCCAGTCAGTGTTCTCAAAGCGGTCTTGAAGAGCAGAGATGGCTCCTGCTGGCCAGGTTTTCAGTTGCTTCTGAACTGGTCTGGAGCACCAGACAAGCGGTCTGTACGCTGGGATTAGCATAACAGAGATGTGGTCTGAGTATCCGAGGTGGGGGCGGGGCTCTGCCCGGTATGCGTCCGGAACGTTTGTGTAAAGCAGGTCCAACACGTTCTCCCCCCATTTGCAAAGTCCACGTACTGATGGAATTGGGGGAGCACTGACTTAAGGTGGTTAAAATCTCCGGCAACAATAAACAGTCCATCAGGGTGTGCGTTCTGCAGTTCGCTAATAGCCCCGTACAGTTCACAGAGCGCCTCCTTAGCATTAGCGCTGGGGGGGGAATGTAGACACCGAATATAAGGACAGAGGTGAATTCCCGTAGCAAATAAAATGGTCTGCATCTAACAGCCACGAACTCCACCAGCAATGAGCAGTGTCTGGAAACCAGCACAGAGTTCTTACACCATTCTGTGTGGGTATAAACACAGACACCACCACCGCAGACCTTACCAGAGACAGCTGCATCTCTGTCCGCTCGAAACAAAGCTAGCCCGACTAGCTGGATGGCAGCGTCCGAAATCCCATCAGTGAGCCATGTCTCTGTGAAGACAAACGCAGAGCAAACTCTGTACTCCCGCCAAGCATTTCATTGGAGTCGGATGTCGTCCATTTTATTGTCCAGGGAGCGGACATTGGAGAGCAGAATGGACGGGAGAGCTGGCCGGCTAGGGTTTGCTTTTTGCCTGGCGCGGACCCCTGCCTGTTTGCCTCGCTTCTACTTCCTCGCACATCACTTACGACGTCTCCATCTCCAGCCACCAGCATCAGGCAAGTCCGAGGACTGTAGGCCCGTCCCCTTCAGCAAGCCAGGGTCACGTAATTTGACCAGCAGATCATCGTGAAGGTTTTTTTTGGGCGATCTCTGTATTGTAGTAGTGTCTGGCGATGGTAGATAGTCGCTCTGTTATCCATGTGCCCTAATCAAAAATTGAGTATTCAAACTTAAATTAGAAAATTAAATTAACACCAGGTTTGAAAGGCCACTGCTGCCATGCCGCACCGCCTCATGGGAAAATTACACACACACACAAAATGGAGGAACTCAGCAGGTTAAGTAGCATCTACGGAGAAGAATAAAGAATGTTTCAGGTTGAGACTCTTCATCAGTTTTCTTAAAGTTTGAAGTTCACAGTAAATGTATTATCAAAGTACTACCCTGAGATTCATTTACCTGCAGGCATTCACAGTAGAACAAGGAAATACAATAGAATCATTGAAAAACTACACACAAAGACTTACAAACAACCAATGTGCAAAAGAAGACAAACTGGGCAAATAAAAAATAACCTGTAGGACAGATCAGTACTAATCTGCAGCTAATTAAGCTACTCAGAATTAGAATCAGGTTTAATATCACCAGCATATGTCATGAAATTTGTTGTTCTGCAGCAGCAGTACAGTGCAAAACATTAAATTAAACAAGTACTGCAAAAAGACAGGAAAAACAGTGAGGTAGTGTTCATGGGTTGGATCATGGTCCATTCAGCAATCTGATGGCAAAGAGAAAGTTTTTCCTGAAATGATGGGTATGTGTCATTAGGCTCCTGCACCTCTTCCTTGACATTAGCAATAAGGCATCAGCACTTCTTGGGTGATGGGGGTCCTTAACAATCGCTGCCGCCTTCTTCAGGCATCACCTTTTGAAGTTCTCCTCAATGTGGGGAGGCTAGTGTCCATGACAGAGCTGGTTGAGTTTGCAACTTTCTGAAGCTTTTTCTGATTCTGTGCAGTGGCCCCTCCATACCAGAGGTGATGCAATCGGCTAAAATGCTCTCCATGGTACACATGTAGAAATTTCAGAGTCTTTGGTGACATACCAACGCTCCTCAAAATTCTAACGAAGTATATGCACTGTCGTGCCTTCTACAACTTCCACTGATAACATCTTAGACCTACTGAAATTTTGGCTTACAATCAATTCCTGCAACCTTTGCATGACCTAGGGGATGTCTACAATTAAAAGAACGATTTTCCTCGTCTGAGGGAATGATGATCAGAACAGGGTCAGATTCTGTGATCCAGATTTTTTATGATCTGGCAACAGTCAGTTGCAAAGGGTGCTAGATTAGAGATTTTCAGCCTGTACAAAGTGGAGTTAAGCAAACAGCACTGAGCTTTATATAGCTTTTCTCCAATTCAAATGAGGTCCCCTACACCCGTCCGTACACTCGTAGTCTCACAGCTTACAAACCAAATGCAAAGCAGAAACGGGGTAAGACAGAAATACATTATATATTAGTAGCCTCTACAATAATAACTATTTAGTGCAAATTTAGACTTAGGGGAGCAATGTGCAAAAAAATGAAATTAAAAATTTAAAGAACACATGAGGGTGGAGTACCTTAAATTAACAGGCATGCTAAATATGACATTTGGGAGAAGATTAGCTAAATGTTTGATCAGGAAAATTCATTAAGAGAATTCACAATAGTGTAGCAGTTAGCATAACACTATCACAGCACCAATGACCCGAGTTTCATTCTCACCACTGTCCATGAGGAGTTTGTGCATTCAACACATGACTGTGTGGGTTCCTTCCAGTTTCCTCCCGCATTCCAAAGATGTACAAATTAGTAGGTTAATTAGTCACTTGGGTGTAATTGGGCTGCATGAGCTCATGGGCTGAAGGGCCTGTTAACACGATGAATCTCCAAATAAAATAAATAAATAAAAGTATGAACTTTTGGAGGTATTTCTGATGTGGAGCCAATAGGAGTGAAAATATAATAAAATAGAAGGGTTACATGCTGAAATGTACATAATTCCATGCTGATTCAGAATGTATAATGATGTGTTCACTCAGGAAGGATGCCACGTAAAGAGCAACAGTTAACAGCAGTAGGAAAGAACGGGAAGCAAAGCGGTGACAAGGAGGGAGAGAGGAAGAGGGACAAAGAAAAAAAGAATGCAGTTGAGTGGAACAGCATCACAGAAGAGAAAGGAAAAAAACAGAATGATAAGAAGCTGAAAGAATTTTTACCAGGTTAAGAAAATGAGTGAAGGAAAATCGTAAGAGCAAATCTTAACTTTTTTCGCCACAGACAAAATGCCAGAGGAACCCTTTTACACACATATCACTTCCCAGCTTCTCACTTTATTCCCCCCTCTCCCATGCACCTACCCTCCCCCTCAACTGGTCTCACCCCTCACCTCCCAGCTTGCCCTCCTTCCCCTCCACCACCTTCTCATTCTGGCTTCTTCCCCCTTTCTTTCTAGCTCCAATGAAGGGTCTCAGCCAAAAACATCAACTGTTTATTCATTTCCATAGATGCTGCTTGACCTGCTGAGTTCCTCCAGCAATTTGTGCACGTTACTCTGGACTTCCAGCATCTGCAGAATCTCTTGGTTAACTTTATTCATTTGCTGTGGTGTGTTGGCGTGACATGCAACAAAAAAAATTCAACTATTATAAAGAATAAAGAATTATATAAAATATAAAGTTGGAGGTTAAAGTATGGAGATGAAATAAATATGCACAAATACATAAAAACCAACAAGGCAGCATGACCTGCGATGAGGCTAGGGTTAAATCGGGGACTGCTGGGCAGCATGGCTCAAGGGGTCGGAAAGACCTATTCCACGCCACATTTCTAAATAAATAAATAAATAAACAAATTTGCAATGTTAATGGTGTTATAAAAAGTGAATGACTAAGGTAATTAACAAAGGGAAAGGTTTAGTTTCTTTAGCCAGAGGATGGTGAATCTGTGGAATTCATTGTCACAGTCATCATCATCATCAGGTGCCATGCCCCGTTTGAGCTTTGACTGCCATGCCCCACACACTCCTGTTTCAGGTCAAGTGAAAAATGAAAAACGGACATGGGAGCACAGAGGAACATCTGGAAATGTCCAGTAACGTCCTCTTCGTTGCTGCTGCTGCTGTGAGGTCCGGGTCTCTGCTGAGAAGAACAGGCCCCCAGTCCTCGGGGACACGTTGCCGGTGGCTGTTGGCGGGGGCGTCTCAATGCGCTCGGCAGAGGATGGTGCTCGGAGAAGCTGTGCCAGAGGGGATGACAGAGGCTCGGAGGTCCGACAGATTTGGAGCCTGCTGCGGTCAGGTCGCTTACAGTGTGTGCTGTGTCTGCGAGGCTGGGTACGACGGAACTTTCATTGTGTGCTGCGTCTGCGAGGCTGAGTTGGGCGGTGCCATGGAAGTCCATAACGGAGGTATTCCCTTCTGCCGCCAGCATGAGATGACAAGTCTATCGGGACCCTGAGGACTTGTGGAAACTGTGTGGTGGTTTCTTTCGAACTTATAGTCTTTTAACATCTTTGGACTATTTTTACCGTGCCCATGGTCTTTTTTTAAATCAAATTATGGTATTGTTTGTAGTGTTGTAATTATATGGTTTTGTGCAGGTCTTGTAGCTTTAGTTTTTGGTCTTGTTTTGTCTGGTGGATGTGGAGCTCCTTTCTAGGGAACGCGCTAAGATGGTAGCGCAATATTAATATGCAGCAGCCTCTCCAGACTCTGGACTGGGGATTACCAAACGTTATGTGGATTTTCTGGTGTTGCCTGTTTTGTCATGTTCTTTGTTGATATCATTCTGGAGGAATGTTGTCTCTTTTTTTTAAACTGAATTGCATTTGTGGTTTTTAAATGACAATAAACTGAATCTGAATCTGAAGTGGATCAATTCATTGGTATTCATTTCCAGTGCTGTCTCCATCATCATTTGTCTTTGCCTTCCTCTTGCTTTCTTCCCTTCAATCTTTCCCATAGTTACCGTGCATTCTAACTCCTCTGAAAGGCAACATCTGTTCTTAAGGATCCCCCAGGGCAGGCCACCTTCTCTTAGATACCATGAGGAAGGAGGTACAGAAGCTTGAAGGCACATACTCAGCAATTCAGGAACACTTTCAACCCCTCTGCCATACTGAACCCAAGAACACTACCTCACTTATTTTTTTTGAAATACACATTATTTCTGATTTTGCACTATTTCTAATCTATTCAACATACATATAAATACTTACTTTGATTTGCTTACTTTTTTCTCTATATTATCATTGTATTGTACTGCTGCTAAGTTAACAAGTTTCACAACACATGCCGGTGATAATAAACCTGATTCTGATTTTTTTTAAATGTTTGAATACAGAATAGAGCAATGTACCACATTAGCACACTTGCAATTAGGTCAGGATATAATTGCCTTTGACCTTCGAAGGGGTGGTCACAGCTTACTATTTGTCTTTAAATGCAGAACAATGAGGTGTACTGCAATGTTGATGCAGAACGAATAGGCATTAGAATAACAGAAACTCAATTGCCATATTGCTGCCAAATCTCCATTTTTGCAAGTTTAACAAGGAGCACTCATTGTGCAGTCACTGCAAACGCACTGCGAGTAGGCAACAGAACAAAAACCAAGTGGGAGTTTGCTTTCCTCTGCTCTTCCACACTTGTTAATAAGCAATTTATACCAATGCCAGCAACCATGGGCCATGGGAAAACAAAGGATATACTGTACATTCGAAGTTCAAAGATCAGAGTAAATTTATTATCAAAGCATGAATATTTCACCATATGTTAACCTGAGATTCATTTTCTTGCGGGCATTTGCAGTAGATAAAAGAAAAACAATAGAATCAACAACAAACTACACACAAAGACGGCCAAACAACCAATGCGCAAAAGACATACTATGCAATTAAAGTAAAAATAATAAATAAATAGTGCTGAGAACACAAGGTGTAGCGTCCTTGAAAATGAGACCATAGGTTGTGGAATCAGTTCAATGTTGAGGCGAGTGAATCCATGCTGGTTCAAGAGCCTTATGGTTAAAGGCTAATAATTGTTCCTGAACCTGCTGATGTTGGTCCTAAAGCTCTTATACCTTTATTCATTAAACAATGGGTTTAGTTAACTTGGGTAGCAACTGGAAGACCCCAGTTCACAACCTGCTTCCAATGATATTTATATTCTAGACCGCTTGAACACCATGTCTACATACATCCGACCACTCCACTCGTGACTTACCTATCAAGATACAGTACTATCAGGTAACAGAATAACAAAAACTCTCAATTCTCTTGCTTCACAATAACATGGATATGCACAGGGAGATCACACTGATGAAACAAAAATGGGTTCTAATAAGGTTATATGGACATCAATATTCTGAATACTCAGTATTCAGTGTCCCTGATGCTGCCTCCTCTGCTTTGGTGAGACCAAATACAGACTGAAGGACCTTTTGTTGGACACCTTCATCCACAACAAGCAGGATTTTCCAGAGGACAACTATTTCATTCCAATCCCTATTCCCATTCCAACATGTTGGTCCACGGCCTCCACTACGCCATGATGAAGCCACTCTCAGGTTGGAGAAGCAACACTTTGTTGCTGTCTGGGTACCCTCCAAACTGATGGAATGCCTTTCTTCTTCCCTCTCCTGTCAGATTCCTTTTTCTTCAGTCCTTTACCATTTCCACTTGTCACCTCTCAACTTCTCACTTCATTCCCCCCTCCCCTGCTCACCTACCTTCACCTGTCACCTTCTAGCTTACCTACTTTCCCCTCTGCCCACCTTCTTAATCTGGCTTCATCCCCCTTCCTTTCCAGGCTTGATCTAGAGTCTCAGCTGGAAACATCAACTGTTCATTCATTTTCATAGATATTGCCTGACCTGCTGAGTCCCTCCAGCATTTTCTATATGGAAATCAATGTATTGAAGACTCATTTCATTAACAGTATTTATCTGAATTGCTAGCTTCTATCTAATAAATAATAATTTTGCCATTACGCCAGCAACCTGATATAGCAACTCTGCTTAAAAGGCTACAACATCAGTCCTTCATACTTTAAGCCCACAACTCCTCTGCAAACATGGGTGTCAGTCCCATCTTTATTTTGTTCTTTGAGGGAGCGTTTGGAAAGAAAATGAAAGTCATTTCCAAATAGGATCAGGAAACTGAATCGCCTTGGTGTCCATTTATTTTGAATTGCCAGAGTGGGCTTCACATTGTAACCCGTTTGTTTTCATCTTGGTAAACTTCTTCAATGAAACTATTCTGCAACTGTTGTTAATGAGAGCTCAGTAAAATGTTATGAAATATTTGCTTCAAACATTTGACACCGGACACATGCATTCATGCTTTTGATGTTGCTGTCACATCTACTCATCAATTTTTCTTTAGGCATGGAAATGGAATGTGTTAATCCCGCTAATTGTTAGGATTTTAAATTATGAGAAAAAGACATCAGATTCCGAGACACAAGAGACTTTAGGCATATGAAGTTGTTAAGCAGAGCAATTTACAGCATAGCACCATGCTCTCTATTTGAAACACACACTAAATTTTGTATGATTGATCAGTCTTCAAAACCTAGCTGAATTAACTAGATTTTATGCTGAATGCTCAGTCCAATTAGTTCCAAACTTTTTTGTTTAGCAAAAAAGACCTGTAATCAATAAGCATCGAATGCCATAAAATTAACGATGCTAAATATTTTGTTTTTAACCTTGTAACTAAAACGTTTCTATGCTACTCCACTGGCAACATAAACCTACAAAAAAAAATGGTGGCTAAAGCCCAGTCCATCACAAGAAAAGCCTTTCCCACCATTAACCACATCTACATGGAACAAGAAAGCAGCATCCATCATCAAGAACCCACACCATCCAGGTCATGCTCTCTTCTCACTGCTGTCATCAGGAAGGAGGTACAGGAGCCTTGGGTCCCACATCACCATGTTCAGGAACAGTTATTACCCTTCAACCATCAGGCTCCTGAACCACTGTGAATCATTCCACTCACCCTAGCACTGAGTTCATTCCACAACTTATGGACTCACTTTCAAAGACTATACAACTCATGTTCTCAATATTGAATGATCAATATTGATTGAATTGTTATAATTGTATTTTTTGTATCTCAACAGTTTGTCTTCATTTGCACATTGGTTGTGTGTTGTTTTTCGTTGATTCTATCTCATTTCATGTTCTACTGTGAGACAATGAATCACAGGGTAGTGTATAGTGACATATATGCAATTAGATTACAAATTTACTTTGGACTTTAAAAATATAGTTCTAATACATAATATCAATTAAGGTAAAATTGATAGAGAACTATTTCATGTCAGTATACTGCATTTTTTATGGTCCAAAACCAATAAGGCTGAAGAAAGTGCAGAAAGGCTATAAAAAAATGCATACATTCCTATACATTCCTTTACAGAGATCCATTCCTAAATCTGTCTTTTAAGTCAAATTTGTAGGTAAGTCGGAACAGGTACGTACAGTTCTTATTTAGCATCAGTTAGTCAAATGTTTATCTTAGTATATAGTAAATATTTTACCTTTCTATGCAGAGCTTTTCTTTTTCTCATCATAAATGGCCTGGTAGCAGCTGAGGCCATTGGTAACTGTACGGTAAACTTTGGTGAACCTCTCTGTATTAGGATCTTGCTCCTCTAACTTTGTCATCCCTGCTTCAATGAGACAAAAGGCTTCAGAGAACTCTGTCATCAAAAACTTTTTCTGTTCTGGAGTTTTTAGGTCCCAGTCTTCTTCCTCAAATGCTATCATCACTTTATCCTTTAAAATTGTTCCAATCGTTGACCGAATGTAGCCTAATGCTTTTCCAATGACCAAAACTGTTTCACCTCTTTCCAACTGCTTTATCATTTCCACTTTATTTTCAATCGTGATCGTTTTCCTTTTCTTTGATGCATCACCAGCACTTGCATCAGATTTACGCTTTGGAGGCATGGTGACAAGGGTAAATAAGAGAAAAATTTAAGCCAAATACAAAGTTACACACTCAACACAGAGTTAATGGCAACGTGATCTGACTTAAAATGGCGGACGGTGTTCCCCTTCCTCAAGCACACGAACCGCTGAAGTTGCGCAATGTTTTAATGAGCGTCACAAAGTAGTAGTGCATGCGTTCATTTACGAACCATTGTGTTTAACTCAAATTTTTAATGTAACAGGCATTATGGCAGTCCATTCATAAGTACGAGTTGTCCATAGGTTGGACGTTCGTAACCAGGGGAATGTCTGTATATATAATCAAATGTTAAAAGAAAGACTAGCTTTATCATCAAAACATACAGTGAAATGCTACATTTTGTGTTATTTGCCAATGTACTAGAAACAGGCTGCAGGTGTTGCCGTATTTCTGGCACCAACATAGCATGCAAAAACTTACTAACCCCAACATCTGTGGAAAGTGGGAGGAAACCAGAGCACTTGGAGGAAACCTACGTGGTCACAGGGAGAACCGCTTACAAGCAGCAGTGGGAATTGCACCCTTGACTTCTGATTGCTAATGATGTACAGCATTATGTCTTTATTCAAGAAAGGGAGTAGAGATAGTCCAGGAAATTATAGACCACAGTGAGTCTTACTTCAGTGGTTGGTAAATTGATGGAAAAGATCCTGAGAGGCAGGATTGATAAACATTTGGAGAGGCATAATATGATTAGGAATAGTCAGCATGGCTTTGTCAAAGGCAGGTTATGCCTTACGGGCCTGACTGAATATTTTGAGGATGTGACTAAACACATTGATGAAGGAAGAGCAGTAGATGCAGTGTATATGGATTTCAGTAAGGCATTTGATAAGGTACCCCAAGCAAGGTTTATTGAGAAAGTAAGAAGGCATGGGATCCAAGCGGAAATTGCTTTGTGGATCCAAAACTGCTTTGCCCACAGAAGGCAAAGAGTGGTTGTAGATGGGTCATATTCTGCATGGAGATCCGTCACCAGTGGTCTCACCGATCTTTTCTGGGACCCCTACTCTTCATGATTTTTATAAATGACCTGGATGAAGAAGTGGACAGATGGGTTAGTAAATTTGCTGATGACACAAAGGTTGGAGATGCTGAGGATAGTGTGGAGGGCTGTCAGAGGTTACAGCGAGACATTGATAAGTTAGAAAAATGGGCTGAGAAGTGGCAGATGGAGTTCAACCCAGACAAGTATGAAGTGGTTCAATAGACAATAGACAATAGGTGCAGAAGTAGACCATTCGGCCCTTTGAGCCTGCACCGCCATTTTGAGATCATGGCTGATCAACTACTATCAATACCTGGTTCCTGCCTTGTCCCCATATCCCTTGATTCCCCTATCCATCAGATACCTATCTAGCTCCTTCTTGAAAGCATCCAGAGAATTGGCCTCCACTGCCTTCCAAGGCAGTATATTCCAGACCCCCACAACTCTCTGGGAGAAGAAGTTTTTCTTTAACTCTGTCCTAAATGACCTACCCCTTATTCTCAAACCATGCCCTCTGGTACCGGACTCTCCCAGCATCCGGAACATACTTCCTGCCTCTATCTTGTCCAATCCCTTAATAATCTTATATGTTTCAATCAGATCCCCTCTCAATCTCCTTAATTCCAGCGTGTACAAGCCCAGTCTCTCTAACCTCTCTGCGTAAGACAGTCCAGACATCACAGGAATTAACCTCGTGAATCTACGATGCACTTCCTCTACAGCCAGGATGTCCTTCCTTAACCCTGGAGACCAAAACTGTACACAATACTCCAGGTGTGGTCTCATCAGGGCTCTGTACAAATGTAAGAGGATTTCCTTGCTCTTGTACTCAATTCCCTTTGTAATAAAGGCCAACATTCCATTAGCCTTCTTCACTGCCTGCTGCACTTGCTCATTCACCTTCAGTGACTGATGAACAAGGACTCCTAGATCTCTTTGTATTTTTCCCTTACCTAACTCTACACCATTCAGATAATAATCTGCCTTCTTGTTCTTACTCCCAAAGTGGATAACCTCACACTTATTTACATTAAACATCATCTGCCAAGTATCTGCCCACTCACCCAGCCTATCCAAGTCACCCTGAATTCTCCTAACATCCTCATCACATGTCACACTGCCACCCAGCTTAGTATCATCAGCAAATTTGCTGATGTTATTCTCAATGCTTTCATCCAAATCGTTGACGTAAATTGTAAACAGCTGTGGTCCCAATACCGAACCCTGTGGCACCCCACTAGTCACCACCTGCCATTCCGAGAAACACCCATTCACCGCTACCCTTTGCTTTCTATCTGCCAACCAGTTTTCTATCCATGTTAATGTCTTCCCCCCAATGCCCTGAGCTTTGATTTTACCCACCAATCTCCTATGTCGGACCTTATCAAATGCCTTCTGAAAATCGAGGTACACTATATCCACTGGATCTCCCCCGTCTAACTTCCTGGTTACATCCTCGAAAAACTCCAATAGATTAGTCAAGCATGATTTACCCTTGGTAAATCCATGCTGGCTCAGCCCAATCCTATCATTGCTATCTAGATATGCCACTATTTCATCTTTAATAATGGACTCTAACATCTTCCCCACCACCGATGTCAGACTGTCAGGTCGATAGTTCTCTGTTTTCTCCCTCCCTCCTTTCTTAAAAAGTGGGATAAAATTAGCCATTCTCCAATCCTCAGGAACTGATCCTGAATCTAAGGAACATTGGAAAATGATTACCAATGCATCCGCAATTTCCAGGGCCACCTCCTTTAGTACCCTAGGGTGCAGACCATCTAGACCTGGGGATTTGTCAGCCTTCAGTCCCATCAGTCTTCTCATCACCGTTTCCTTCCTATTGTCAATCTGTTTCATTTCCTCTGTTACCCTATGTCCTTGGCCCATCCATACATCTGGGAGATTGCTTGTGTCTTCCTTAGTGAAAACAGATCTAAAGTACTCATTAGATTCTTCTGCCATTTCTCTATTTCCCATAACAATTTCACCCAATTCATTCTTCGAGAGCCCAACATTGTTTTTAACTATCTTCTTTCTCTTCACATACCTAAAAAAGCTTTTGCTATCTTCCTTTATATTCCTGGCTAGCTTACGTTCGTACCTCATTTTTTCTCCCCGTATTGTCTTTTTAAGTTCTGTTGTTCCTTAAAAACTTCCCAATCATCTGTCCTCCCACTCACCTTAGCTCTTTCATACTTTTTTTTAATGCTATGCAATCTCTAGCTTCCTTTGTCAACCACTGTGGCCCCTTTCCCCTCTTTGAATCCTTCCTTCTCTGGGGGATGAACTGATTTTGCACCTTGTGCATTATTCCCAAGAATACCTGCCATTTTCTGCTAGGCTATCCGTCCAGTCAACTTTGGCCAGCTCCTCCCTCATGGCCCCAATAGTCTCCTTTGTTCAACTGCAACACTGACATCTCCGAGCTGCCCTTATCCTTCTCAAATTGCAGATAAAAACTTATCATATTATGATCACTACCTCCTTCACTGCAAGATCGCTTATCAAATCCTGTTCATTACATAACACTAAATCCAGAATAGTCTTGTCCCTGGTCGGCTCTCGTACAAGCAGTTCCAAGAATGCATCCCATAGGCACTCTACAAACTCCCTATCCTGTGGTCCAGCACCAACCTGATTCTCCCAGTTCACTTGCATGTCGAAATCCCCCACAACTACTGCGATATTACCTTTGCCACATGCCAATGTTAACTCCCTATTCAACTTGCACCCAATATCCATGCTACTGTTTGGCGGCCTGTAGACAACACCCATTTGGGTCCTTTTGCCCTTACTGTTCCTCAGTTCTATCCAAACAGACTCTACTTCTCCTGACCCTATGTCCCCCCTTGCAAAGGACTGAATCTCATTTCTCACCAACAGGGCCACCCCACCCCTTCTGCCCACATTTCTGTCCCTACGATAGCACGTATACCCTTGTACATTCATTTCTCAGGTCTGATCTCCCTGCAGTCATGTCTCCGTTATCCCAACAACATCATAGTTACCCATTCGCACCTGGGCTTCAAGCTCATCCGCCTTATTTCTGACACCTCGTGCATTCAGATATAGAATTTGCAACCCATTTCTCCTCTCTCTGTTTGAATCACTGCCTATTGTGCTTAACCCAGCTCCCCGAACTCCCATCGAGCTATACACCCCTAGAATTTTGTTGTCCTTCCTAAATTTATTTATTCTTTCAACACATTTAACTCCATGTTCCGTCAGACCATCCCTCTGTACATGTGTCCTCCTTATCACTTGTTCCGCCTCACCTTTCTCTACTACACACTTTATATTCCGGAACCATGTAGTCCCCACCTGTCCCTTATTCTTCCTCTCACTATCCTCTCACATATTCTGGATCCCTGCCCCCTGCAAATTTAGTTTAAACCTCCCTGCCCCCCAAGAAGCACTAGCAAACTTCCCTGCAAGAATGTTAGTAGCGCTCCAGTTCAGGTGTAAACCGTCCCTTCGGAACAGATCCCACCTTCCCTGGAACGAAGCCCAATTATCTACAAACCTGAAGCCCTCCCTCCTGCACCATCCTCTCAGCCACGTATTAATCTGTATAATCTTTCTGTTCCTTACCTCACTCGCACGTGGCACAGGTAGCAATCCTGAGATTGTTACCCTGGAGGTCCTGCTCTTCAGCTTCGCACCTAACTCCCTGAACTCCCTACGCAGGACCCCCTCACTCATCCTACCCACGTCATTGGTCCCTACATGGACCACAACATCTGGATTCTTGCCCTCCCTCTCGAGAATAACCTGCACCCGATCTGAGATGTCTTGGACCCATTTTAGTAGGTCAAATATAATGACAGAATATAGTATTAATGGTAAGACTCGGCAATGTGGAGGATCAGAGGAACCTTGGGATCCAAGTCTATAGGACACTCAAGGCTGCAGCGCAGGTTGACTCCATGGTTCAGAAAGCACACAATGCATTGGCTTTCATCAATTGTGAGCTTGATTGTAGGAACCGAGAGGTAATGTTACAGCTGTATAGGACACTGGTCAGACCCCACTTGGAGTACTGTGCTCAGTTCTGGTCGTCTCACTACAGGAAGGATGTGGAAACCATAGAACGGGTGCAGAGGAGATTTACAAGGATGTTGCCTGGATTGGGGAGCATGCCTTATGAGAATAGGTTGAGTGAACTCGGCCTTTTCTCCTTGCAGTGATGGATTATGAGAGGTGACCTGATAGAGGTATATAAGATAATGAGAGGCATTAATCGTGTGGTAGTCAGGCTTTTTCCCCAGAGTTGAAATGGCTAGCACAAGAAGGCACAATTTTGAGGTGCTTGGAAGCAGGTACAGAGGCGATATCAGGGGTAAGTTGTTGTTGTTGTTTTTTTTATATAAACGCATTGTGAGTGCATGGAATGGGCTGCCGGCGACGGTGGTGGAGGCGGATATGATAGGGTCTTTAAAGAGACTCCTGGACAGGTATATGGAGCTCATAACAATAGAAGGCTATGGGTAACCCGAGGCAATTTCTCAGGTAAGGACATGTTCAGCACAGCTTTGTAGGCCGGAGGGCCTGTATTGTGCTGTAGGTTTTCTGTGTTTCTATGCTAAATGCTGCGCTACTTAACACAGTATATTTTTCAACCTTAACATGCTTTGGCAAGTGTGGATTTAGAAACTTGTTAAATTATACTTGTCATGCAGCACAGAAGTACAAAAAATGCAAGGGAAAGTATTTGAACTGGTGTCAGAAAACTTGATAACACAAGTAAGAGGTGCAAACTCATTTCAAATACTGAATCTTAAGTAAGCAGGGAAATGAACGGATGTCTTAGCTCTCAACTTCAACTCAATTGGCAGCACTCATCTCTCAGTGACCCTTCATAAGGACTCTATCAAACTAAGGGTCTTGGTTCAAAAATTCAGCTGGATGCAGCCTGACGTACTGAGCTCCTCCAGCACTTTGTGTGTGCTGCTCAAGATTTCCAGCATCTCCAGAATCTCTCGTGTTTATGTCTTAGTTGAAAGAGCTTTGGGATGACATGGAGGGAGGGTGCTTAGGAGGCAAAATGGTTTGCCAGGATGCTGCCTGGATTAGAGGGCATGTGATAGAGGTTAGACAACGTAAGGTTGTTTTCTCTGGAGCGGTGGAAGCTGAGGGGAGACCCGATTGAAGTTTATAACATTATAAGAGGCATAGAGTAGACGGACAGTATCTTTTTCCCACAGTTGAAATGTCCAGTTACAGAAAAGATACATTTAAGGTGAGAGGAGGAAAGTTCAAAGGAGATGTACAGGGCAGGGACCTGATGAAACTTCAGTGGAAATGATACACCCCCTAGAAGATCTGAGCACAGATATTCTTGTTGAACTGTTTAATGGCATATATGAGTCTGGTGTATTGCCTAGACAAAGCAGTACAAACAAGTGCAGATTTTGGTCTAACCATCAACTGTAAAAAAAATGTATGGTGATATACAACAGGCTATTCCCAACTGCCAAATGGTTACTGTACATCTGTAACCAAGAGATTGAACAAAAGACCAGCTTTAATTACCTTGGTAGCTTTATATCGTAAGATGCTAGAAGTAAAGTAGAAGTAAAAAGAAGAATTGCCATTGCCAAAACCAACTTCCAAACAATGAAACCCATTTTTACCAACAAACACATTTCTATGACAACAAGGCTTAGGCTACTAAAATGTTACATCTGGTCAATCTTGCTTTATGCTTCCGAAACATGGACTGTAACACCAGAACTCCAAAGAAACTTAGAAGCAACAGAAACAGAAAAGAATGCTGAAAATATCATATAGAGATAGGGTAACTAATGAGACAGTACTCCAACGTGCCCATACAAAAAGATCTTTAATGAGAACATTAAATGAGAGGAAACTTAATTTCCTGGGCCATGTCGTCAGAAAGGGAGAAATAGAATGCCGTATGCTTGGGAAACGTGGAAGAGGAAGGCAAAGAAAATATATATATGGACACTGCGAAAGAAATAACAGATCTAAATGTGCAAGATATCATTGACACTGTGAGGGATCGTTCGATGTGGACAGTCATGATCGCCCAAGTGTGTTACGCGCAAGGCACATAAAGAAGTAGAAGACAGGGCAGGATTTCTTTAAATCAGAGTTTTATTATTGAGTTGAATTCTTGTATTTGTTATTCTTGGTGCTACGAACTCAAAAAAGCATGACAAGCCCTCCTTTCCTTATGGCTGCAAAATTTATTGTATCGTGCCTATATACTGAAGTTCTGCCATTCATTGGAAAGCAAGGCAAAGGCAGGTAATAAAAACATCCAAGTCATCTGCCCGGCTGTTCCTTTGGGGATCTCTTTGCAGACATATGAAGGAACATAATTTTTAAAGTGGCAGTAAGGCCCCTTGAGCAATACTGGACATAGATTGATGAGAGATCAGGGAACAATCGTGCTTAAAGAAACCTAATTCATTACGTACCACACAGAAATTCAACATACAGGAGCAGCCAGAGATCAGGAAGACCATAAGACATAAAAGCAGAATTAGGCCTTTTGGACTATTGAGTCTACTCCACCATTCCTTCATGGCTGATGTATTATTCTTCTCAACTCCCTTCTCCTTGCAACCTTTGATGCCCTTACTAATCAAGAACCAACCAACCTCCACTTTAAGTATACTCAATGACTTGTCTCTACAGCGGTCTGTGACAATGAATTTCACAGAATCACCACCCTCTGGAGAAATAAATTCCCCCTCATCTCTGTTCAACAGGGATCTTCTTTTACTCTGAGGCTATGCCCTCTTGTCCTAGATTCTCCCGAGGCAGGAAACATCTTCTCTATGTCCACTCAATCTAGGCCTTTCAAAATTCAATGAGAACCCAACTCATTCTTCTGAACCCCGGTGAGTACAGGCCCAGAGCCAACAAATATTCCTCATGTGGTAACCCTTCCATTCCTGGAATCACTCTTGTGAACCTTCTCTAGTCCCTCTCCGATGTCAGCACATATTTTTATTTGATAAAGGAACCAGAATTTTTCAAAACACTCCAAGTATACTTTAGAAAGAATATACCCAGAGTAGGTATATCCTTCTAACCAATGCCATATAAAGTCTTAGCATTAAAACCTTGCTCTTATATCCTAATCCTCTCAAAATGAATGCTAACATTGCATTTGACTCCCTCACCACTGATTCAACCTGCAAGTTAACATTTAGGAAATCCTGCACTAGGACTCCCAAGACCCTTTGCACAAATGATGCAAGCGGAGTTGAGTCTGAGTTAATACAATTATATAGGACCTCATTGAAATTACATTTGGAGTATTGTATGTACATGGCTTTGGTCTCTTTTGGTGAGATGACATATACCTGCTAGGGATATATCCTTTCTTAGATATGAAGACCAAAAGGAGGGAATACAGTGAGGATTCACAAGACTGGTTCCCCTGGATGGTGGGTTTCATGCAAGAGCAGGCAAGGACAAACCATGTCTGTATTCTCTGAAGTTTAAAACAATGATAGATCACATCAAAACTTGCATGTCATACAGAGCTTGGCCTGCTGGCTGGACACGTTGTTCCTAGCTTAGGAGTCTAGAATTAAGTGGGACTCTCTCACAATGAAGGTGGGCTAGTCACATGTAAGATGGGAAATAATTTCTTCATGCAAAGGTCAATGAATCGTTGGAATTCTCCACACTAGAGGGCTCTGGAGATTCAGTCATGGAAATCATTTGACTGAGAGTTCAACAGATTTCTAGAAATCAAAGGAATCAAGGGATATGGAGTTAATACATGAAAATACTATTGAGAGAGATGATCAGTCAGAAATGCCATATATTGGGCCTAATTCCAAAGTCTTCAAAACACAGTTATTGCTTATTGTATCGTGCCTTTATATATATTGCTTATTGCTCACAGAGAAAACATTTGCTTATGTTAGCTGAAATACTGATGATACAATTAAGTCTCCTTTGAAAAATTAACTACCATAGGTGGGGGCACCACAGTAGCATAATAGTTAATGCAATCGCATTCCGGCACCAGCGATCACTGAATTTAGACACAGGAGTGATGAGATCAAGTCAGGTGGTGATACTCTGTTTTCCCTATTGTTTCTGGATCTGATGACAGATCCTTGAAATGAAACAGTAAATCTGTTTCTCTGCCCACTGACACTTGTTTCAAAGTCAAAGTAAATTTTGCGTGTGTGCGTGTGCATGTGTGTGTGTGTCTGTATGTATATATGCATATCACAATATACCCTAAGATTGATTTTCTGCAGGCATTCACAGCAGAACAAAGAAACACAATAAAATCTATGATTTACTGTATATTTCAAGCATCTTCTGTTTATTTTTGGATTTAAAGCAACTGCAGATATTTGCTCCAATTACATTATCAGAGTTTGGCACAAAATTCTTGCCACTTTGACTGAGAGAAAAAAATTATAAAACAATGAAATATTTATGACAGAAATAAGTGGAGAGAAAACAGAAACTGTGTTTAAAAGGGGTTTCTTTTTCTCCTGGGTAATAATACATGCAAAGTTCAGAAATTCCATTGACTGCAGAATTCAAACTGTATAGTACTGTCTAGTTGTGTTCCAAATTTATATTGAAGCCATCTCTGCTGGATACACAGTGGAAAACCTACTGACATTTTTGACTGTGAAAATTGGCCCAACCTGGTAGGAAAATATACACGAAATCAAAGTGCCTAATAACTTATGTCCTGTAAATCCTTACAAGTGATTTTTGAGAGTATATAATTTAACACCTATCTGACAGGAATAATGAGTGAGAATTGAAAAGAATACACCTTGACAGAGACAGTAATTTACTTCATTTCACACTATCACCAGTGCTGGTATGAAAGGCCACAAAGAATGAATCCAACACAGTAGTGTGGCCAAATCATTGCAGTCCTCTGGGTATTTTTTATTTTCATACATTTTCTTTGAAGTTGCTACACCACCCGGTAGATCAAAGCCAAGAAATTCAAACTCTCAAATATGAAGAATGACTAAATGCCGGCAAAGTGTGAACCATTCATTCAGTTCCTAATGATCTCTGAATGAGTAACCACTAATAGAAGAATTTGCCTTCTTATATATTTTTTTGCAATAAACCAAAGACTGCTCATCATTTTGATCTTTGCCTTCTAAAATGTCTTTTATGAAAACTCCAACAGTCAATGGTGGTTGTACAAATTCAGCTCTAATCAAGAATTCTTAAAATTGTTCTTACAGATGCTTCTGCAATCATCAGTCCTTTCAAAGATTGATGGCTGTATAATAAACTCTGCACTTTACACTGCAATGCATTTTGCATATACTTATAAGTGGTCAGGTAACCTTTGTCCAATATTTTAATGTGTCTCTTCTCACTCCAAAAGATTATAGGAGGTGTAGATTTCTCCACAACAAGAATACGAATCCCAAAAGAAACAACACTGGCTGACTGTGATAATTAACAAAGGCCTGCTGCACAATAATGATGTTTGCCACTTATTTTACCGAATGATAAATAAATCGGTACGGTTACAAAAATCAGTTCACAAAAACATCAGTACAATTATACAGAATGCTTAACTTCTCACAAAGCAAAAGGGTCCTTCAGATACCCAAATATTCTTTATACTTCACAAGCTGACAGACAGCACGACTTAACATTTACCTGATTTAAAAGCATCCCAACTGTTCAAGTGAGCATCTAAACTGTTCAAGAAAAAAAATTAACCTCACTAAAAAGAGTTATTTAGAAGAACAATCCGTAGCATCTCCAACATTTATATCTGCTGGGATCCTTACAGAGCAAAGCACAAGAGCAGGGTTCCCAACCTTCTTTATACCATGGACCCCTACTATTAACCAAGGGGTCCATGGACCCAGGTTGAGAACCTCTGCACAAGAGTTTGTTTTTGACCACTGTGCAATATTCACAATTAAAAGGAGAACTGTTGAAAGATCTTCCACCTGAAACAAGCACCCTATTTTTCTCTCTGTAGCTGCCACCTAGCTAACAGAGTATCTCCAGCTTTTCCCACACTTTTCTCCAAATTGGTGAAAGGTCATTAACCATAAAATTAAATTGCTTCTCTCCTGGACTGCTAAGCATTCTCTGTTTCAATTTACAGTAATACTGATTAAATGATTATTAGAACCAAACCAAATTTCTCAAGCAAGCAAAGTAGCTGGAAAGCTTCAACTTCACTCAAGTGACAGAAAACAAACTGGATATAAATGGGGTGCAGATAGGGAAGATGTTACATTAGTATTCTTCAGGATATGCAATTACTGAATACAATCAAGGCATATCAATTGTTTTTAAATGTAAAAGAAATCCAATTCCTAATAAAGTGCCTAGTGAGAATATATTCCCAGTTTTCTGATGCTGTAGCCTATTCACCTCAAGTTCAATGTGTTGGGTGTTCAGAGACGCTCTTCTGCACACCACTATTGTAAAGCTTGAATCAGTCTGGCTATTCTCCTCTGACCTGTCATTAACAAAGTGAGTCTCCACAAAGAACTGCCACATACTGACTGCTTTTGTGTACCACTCCCTGTAAACTCTAGAGAGTTTTGTGCATGAAAATCCAAGGAGATCAACAGTTTCTGAGATACTCAGACCACCACTTCTCGTATCAATGATAAGTCCACAGACAAAGTCATTTATATCACATTTCTTCCCCATTCTGATGCTTGGTTGGAACAACAACTGAACCTCTTGACCTAGTCTGCATGTTTTTATGCATGGAGTTGTTGCTACATGATGGGTTGATTAGATATTTGTATTTTAGCAGGTGTACAGGTGTACCTAATAAAGTGGACACTGGGTGTAGGATTAGTACAAAAAGTGGAAGTGATGTAAACTATGGCCATTAACTATGGTCTGGCAGGAAAAATTCTTATGGATGCATCAAAATTATTTCAGAAAATGACCAAGTATTTATAATTTGATTTACAGGGTTGGCATCCTCAGGTTCAGAAACTGTACTTCTTCAGTAGGTTTAAAGGTCAGGGCGCTTTCACTGTGTGCTGTGTCTGCGAGGCTGGGTCTGACGGAGCTTTCACTGTGTGCTGTGTCTGCAAGGCTGGGTCTGACGGAGCTTTCACTGTGGGCTGTGTCTGCGAGGCTGGGTCTGACAGAGCTTTCACTGTGGGCTGTGTCTGCGAGGCTGGGTCTGACGGAGCTTTCACTGTGTGCTGTGTCTGCGAGGCTGGGTCTGACGGAGCTTTCACTGTGGGCTGTGTCTGCGAGGCTGGGTCTGACGGAGCTTTCATTGTGTGCAGTGTCTGCGAGGCTGGGTCTGACGGAGCTTTCATTGTGTGCAGTGTCTGCGAGGCTGGGTCTGACGGAGCTTTCATTGTGTGCAGTGTCTGCGAGGCTGGGTCTGACGGAGCTTTCACTGTGGGCTGTGTCTGCGAGGCTGGGTCTGACGGAGCTTTCACTGTGGGCTGTGTCTGCGAGGCTGGGTCTGACGGAGCTTTCACTGTGGGCTGTGTCTGCGAGGCTGGGTCTGACGGAGCTTTCACTGTGGGCTGTGTCTGCGAGGCTGGGTCTGACGGAGCTTTCACTGTGTGCTGTGTCTGCGAGGCTGGGTCTGACGGAGCTTTCACTGTGTGCTGTGTCTGCGAGGCTGGGTCTGACGGAGCTTTCACTGTGTGCTGTGTCTGCGAGGCTGGGTCTGACGGAGCTTTCACTGTGTGCTGTGTCTGCGAGGCTGGGTCTGACGGAGCTTTCACTGTGGGCTGTGTCTGCGAGGCTGGGTCTGATGGAGCTTTCATTGTGTGCAGTGTCTGCGAGGCTGGGTCTGACGGAGCTTTCACTGTGGGCTGTGTCTGCGAGGCTGGGTCTGACGGAGCTTTCACTGTGGGCTGTGTCTGCGAGGCTGGGTCTGACGGAGCTTTCTCTGTGGGCTGTGTCTGCGAGGCTGGGTCTGACAGAGCTTTCACTGTGGGCTGTGTCTGTGAGGCTGGGTCTGACGGAGCTTTCACTGTGGGCTGTGTCTGCGAGGCTGGGTCTGACTGAGCTTTCACTGTGGGCTGTGTCTGCGAGGCTGGGTCTGACGGAGCTTTCACTGTGTGCTGTGTCTGCGAGGCTGGGTCTGACGGAGCTTTCTCTGTGTGCTGTGTCTGCGAGGCTGGGTCTGACGGAGCTTTCTCTGTGGGCTGTGTCTGCGAGGCTGGGTCTGACGGAGCTTTCACTGTGTGCTGTGTCTGCGAGGCTGGGTCTGACGGAGCTTTCACTGTGGGCTGTGTCTGCGAGGCTGGGTCTGATGGAGCTTTCATTGTGTGCAGTGTCTGCGAGGCTGGGTCTGACGGAGCTTTCATTGTGTGCTGTGTCTGCGAGGCTGGGTCTGACGGAGCTTTCACTGTGGGCTGTGTCTGCGAGGCTGGGTCTGACGGAGCTTTCACTGTGGGCAGTGTCTGCGAGGCTGGGTCTGATGGAGCTTTCACTGTGTGCTGTGTCTGCGAGGCTGGGTCTGACAGAGCATTCACTGTGTGCTGTGTCTGCGAGGCTGGGTCTGACAGAGCTTTCACTGTGGGCTGTGTCTGCGAGGCTGGGTCTGACGGAGCTTTCACTGTGGGCTGTGTCTGCGAGGCTGGGTCTGATGGAGCTTTCATTGTGTGCAGTGTCTGCGAGGCTGGGTCTGATGGAGCTTTCACTGTGGGCTGTGTCTGCGAGGCTGGGTCTGATGGAGCTTTCACTGTGGGCTGTGTCTGCGAGGCTGGGTCTGACGGAGCTTTCACTGTGGGCTGTGTCTGCGAGGCTGGGTCTGACGGAGCTTTCACTGTGTGCTGTGTCTGCGAGGCTGGGTCTGACGGAGCTTTCACTGTGGGCTGTGTCTGCGAGGCTGGGTCTGACGGAGCTTTCACTGTGGGCTGTGTCTGCGAGGCTGGGTCTGACGGAGCTTTCACTGTGGGCTGTGTCTGCGAGGCTGGGTCTGACGGAGCTTTCACTGTGTGCTGTGTCTGCGAGGCTGGGTCTGACGGAGCTTTCACTGTGGGCTGTGTCTGCGAGGCTGGGTCTGACGGAACTTTCACTGTGGGCTGTGTCTGCGAGGCTGGGTCTGACAGAGCTTTCACTGTGTGCTGTGTCTGCGAGGCTGGGTCTGACGGAGCTTTCACTGTGTGCTGTGTCTGCGAGGCTGGGTCTGACGGAGCTTTCACTGTGTGCTGTGTCTGCGAGGCTGGGTCTGACGGAGCTTTCACTGTGTGCTGTGTCTGCGAGGCTGGGTCTGACGGAGCTTTCACTGTGGGCTGTGTCTGCGAGGCTGGGTCTGACGGAGCTTTCACTGTGGGCTGTGTCTGCGAGGCTGGGTCTGACGGAGCTTTCACTGTGGGCTGTGTCTGCGAGGCTGGGTCTGACGGAGCTTTCACTGTGGGCTGTGTCTGCGAGGCTGGGTCTGACAGAGCTTTCACTGTGTGCTGTGTCTGCGAGGCTGGGTCTGACGGAGCTTTCACTGTGGGCTGTGTCTGCGAGGCTGGGTCTGACGGAGCTTTCACTGTGGGCTGTGTCTGCGAGGCTGGGTCTGACGGAGCTTTCACTGTGGGCTGTGTCTGCGAGGCTGGGTCTGACGGAGCTTTCACTGTGTGCTGTGTCTGCGAGGCTGGGTCTGACGGAGCTTTCACTGTGGGCTGTGTCTGCGAGGCTGGGTCTGACGGAGCTTTCACTGTGGGCTGTGTCTGCGAGGCTGGGTCTGACGGAACTTTCACTGTGGGCTGTGTCTGCGAGGCTGGGTCTGACAGAGCTTTCACTGTGTGCTGTGTCTGCGAGGCTGGGTCTGACGGAGCTTTCACTGTGTGCTGTGTCTGCGAGGCTGGGTCTGATGGAGCTTTCACTGTGGGCTGTGTCTGCGAGGCTGGGTCTGACGGAGCTTTCACTGTGTGCTGTGTCTGCGAGGCTGGGTCTGATGGAGCTTTCACTGTGGGCTGTGTCTGCGAGGCTGGGTCTGACGGAGCTTTCACTGTGGGCTGTGTCTGCGAGGCTGGGTCTGACGGAGCTTTCACTGTGTGCAGTGTCTGCGAGGCTGGGTCTGACGGAGCTTTCACTGTGGGCTGTGTCTGCGAGGCTGGGTCTGACGGAGCTTTCACTGTGGGCTGTGTCTGCGAGGCTGGGTCTGATGGAGCTTTCACTGTGGGCTGTGTCTGCGAGGCTGGGTCTGACGGAGCTTTCACTGTGTGCTGTGTCTGCGAGGCTGAGTCTGATGGAGCTTTCACTGTGTGCTGTGTCTGCGAGGCTGGGTCTGACGGAGCTTTCACTGTGGGCTGTGTCTGCGAGGCTGGGTCTGACGGAGCTTTCACTGTGTGCTGTGTCTGCGAGGCTGGGTCTGACGGAGCTTTCACTGTGGGCTGTGTCTGCGAGGCTGGGTCTGATGGAGCTTTCACTGTGGGCTGTGTCTGCGAGGCTGGGTCTGATGGAGCTTTCACTGTGGGCTGTGTCTGCGAGGCTGGGTCTGACGGAGCTTTCACTGTGGGCTGTGTCTGCGAGGCTAGGTCTGACGGAGCTTTCACTGTGTGCTGTGTCTGCGAGGCTGGGTCTGACGGAGCTTTCACTGTGGGCTGTGTCTGCGAGGCTGGGTCTGACGGAGCTTTCACTGTGGGCTGTGTTTGCGAGGCTGGGTCTGATGGAGCTTTCACTGTGGGCTGTGTCTGCGAGGCTGGGTCTGACGGAGCTTTCTCTGTGGTCTGTGTCTGCGAGGCTGGGTCTGATGGAGCTTTCACTGTGGGCTGTGTCTGCGAGGCTGGGTCTGACGGAGCTTTCACTGTGGGCTGTGTCTGCGAGGCTGGGTCTGACGGAGCTTTCACTGTGTGCTGTGTCTGCGAGGCTGAGTCTGGCGGCACCTTTGAAGTCCATAGCGGGGGTATTCCCTTCTGCCACCTGCGTGGGATGACGAGTCTATCGGGACCCTGAGGACTTGTGGAAACTGTGTGGTGGTTTCTTTCAAACTTATAGTCTTTTAACATCTTTGAACTATTTTTTTACTGTGCCGATGGTCTGTTTTTTTAATCAATTATGCTATTGTTTGCACTGTTGTAACTATATGTTGTAACTATGTGGTTTTGTGCAGGTCTTGTAGCTTTAGTTTTTGGTCTTGTTTGTCTGGTGGGTTTGGAGCTCCTTTCCGGGGAATGCGCTAAGATGGTAGCGCGATATTAACACACAGCAGCCTCTCCGGACTCTGGATTGGGGATTGCTAAACGTTATGTGGATTTTCTGGTGTAGTCTGTTTTATCATATGCTTCTGTGATAGCGTTCTGGAGGAATGTTGTCTCGTTTTTTTTTTAAACTGCATTGCATTTGTAGATTCTAAATGACAATAAACTGAAACTGAACTGAGTTTAAACAACTGTTTATCTTTCCATCTTGGTGTTCATTTGCAGAGCTAATGATCCATTTCTCTCCCTATCTATAGATATGGATTATTATTCTATTTCAGGTGTTGGTACCTGCAGGCAAGTATAATGCACTAGATAAGGATCAAGGATCGACTTTATATGCCATATACATTTTACATGTAATAGGTATTTGCTGTGGTGTGTTGGTCAGGGTGCAACATGCACATGCACATAAAATAACAACATTAAGAATAACAACATAAAAATGAAAGATTTATATAAAATATGGATACAGAATAAAAGGTGCAAAAACGCATATATATCAGCATGCATTTACAAAGTAAGCAACATTATAAAAAGTAGTTTAAAAGTGTTTACAGTGAGGGCAGTGGCTGGGGTAGGAGATAGAAGTGGATGGGGTGGGCAAGTAAATAAAATGGTTGATCATATTAAGAGAGCATCTGGTTTTTGTTATAATAGCCCTAAAGTACTTTCGAGAAGAGAACTTTTGGGTGGGTAGTGCTGCAATGATGGTAGACTGTAGACAATGACCTTTTCTGCTGACATGAGAGCTCACTATAGCTTTCATATGAGAGGACCAAAAGTAAGGGGAGAGTTAGTAGCAGTAACAAAAAAAAATGAAGGTGGCTGAAATTATAAAGAATTATCTAGTGAATGTGGTTAGTAGGATAGAAAGTGAGGATAGAGGAAGTAACCTCTTTGTTCTGGCTGGGACAAGAGAGGGTGAGAGCATAAATGAAAGAAATTGAAGAGACCTGGTTGAGAATTCCATCAACAATGGGAGAAGGGAAGACCAGTTAAAGGAAAAAAGACTAATGCACCTGTGTGGCAAGTCTCATCTTCAAAGCAGTGAGAACAGAGACAGAAACTGGGAAAATTAAATTTTCTTCTTACAGGAAGCAGGGTATGAGGAGGTGCAGTCAAGACCTTTATGGGAGTTTGTGGGCTAGACGATGGATACTTTTACCAGCCAACAACCAAAAAGAGATATTGCGAACAGGAAGAGAAGAGCCAGATCTAGAACATTTGTAATTGAAAGCAGGGTGGTAACTAGAATGAAAAGCAATGGAATTTTCCAATCCTATATGAGAGTAGTACCTATACAGTCATCAATGTAATAAAATAGAGTCAACAGCACAGGCTTGAGTGGGACTGAAATAAGGTCTGCTCCATGTTAACTACAAAACAGTAGGCTTTGCTTGGGCCCATGTGAATTCCAAAGCTACATCCTTACTTGGAGAAAGTAAATTAAGTTGAGAGAGAAGTTTTTCAATGCAAGATCTAACTTGGCCAGATGAAGGCGTGATGGTGGTACTTGGTTGAAAGAAGAAGTGAAGAAATGAAGTTTCCTGCTGAAGAGGAATTGAGCTTCCATCATGAACTGAGAATCAACAGACCAGGAACTGTCAAAATGCAGAGGGCTTTAGAGGTGCCATGGATCTAGATGGAAAGTTAAGAATCAAAATAGAAATAAATGAGCTCATCTCAGCAGGCTGACATCTACTAGTCAGTCAAGGTGAGGAGATGGAAAAAGGGTGTGAGGCGATGCACTCAATATACTCGGGGAAATTCATGGGCTTTCATATTGTAGTTTCACAGTTAGAGGGTGGTGAATCGTCAGCCAAAGGGTAGTGAATCTGTGGAATTCATTGCTACTGATGACTGTGGGGGGGTCAAGTCATTGGATATATTTAAAGCAGAGGTTGATAAGTTCTTGATTGGCAAGTACGTCAAAAGGGGAGAAAGCAGTAGAATAGGGTTGAGAAGGATAACATATCAGCCATGATAGAAAGATGGATCAGACTCGATGGACCAAATGACCTAATTCTGCTACAATGTCCTGAGTAATTTCTCAAGAGAATAAAAAATTTCATAAATAGTATATTAGTAAATGCCTCATGCCTTATGAGCTGGAGAGTTGTGGAACCTTCTAAGGACCTTCTCCTTCTAAGGATGAAGCAGCCAGTGATTTAGCAAAAGGAAGGTGAGTGGGCAAGTGTTTAAAACAAAGTGGGACTAGGTTGGCTTTTTGAAACAAAGCAAAGCAGAGGCACAGAAAAGAAAGAGAGGGCACAACTTAAGAAAAAAATAAATTTATGATAAATAGGACTAACTGTTATTGTCAACCTGCTCTATTTTTGTATTTTTTTATTTAGAGATGCAGAGCGGAGCAGGCCCTACCTGCCCAATGAGCCACACCACCCAGCAACCTAATTATTAAAACCTAGCCTAAACACAGGGCAACTTACAATGACAAATTAACTGACTAACTGGTTCATCTTTGGAATGTGGGAGGAAACCGGAGCACCCAGAGGAAACCTATGAGCTTCACGGGAAGGATGTACAACCTTCTTACGAAGGGCGCCATATTAAAGGGAAGCCCCTTTGCTTAAAAAAGGAAGACATCTCCTTCGTCCTTCATCTCCTCCTTCTCCGCCGCATATGCTCTCAGGATGAGGCTTTTCTTTCCAGGACGAAGGAGATGTCTTCCTTTTTTAAGCAAAAAAGTCCTTCGTCCACCATCAACTCTGCTCTCAAACGCATCTCTCCCATTTCCCGCACATCTGCCCTCACCCCATCCACCCGCCACCCCACTTGGGATAGGGTTCCCCTTGTCCTCACCTACCACCCCACCAGCCTCCAGGTCCAACGTATAATTCTCCGTAACTTCTGCCACCTCCAACGGGATCCCACTACCAAACACATTTTTCCCTCCCCCCCTTTCTGCTTTTTGCAGGGATCGCTCCCTACGCGACTCCCTTGTCCACTCGTCCCCACCATCCCTTCCCACCGATCTCTCTCCTGGCACTTATCCTTGTAAAGGGAACAAGTGCTACACCTGCCCTTACACTTCCTCCCTCACCACCATTCAGGGCCCCAGACAGTCCTTCCAGGTGAGGCGACACTTCACCTGTGAGTCGACTGGTGTGGTATTCTGCGTCCGGTGCTCCCGGTGTGGCCTTTTATATATTGGGGAGACCCGACGCAGACTGGGAGACCGTTTCGTGGAATACCTACACTCGGTCCGCCAGAAAAAGCAGGATCTCCCAGTAGCCACACATTTTAATTCCACGTCCCATTCCCATTCTGATATGTCTATCCATGGCCTCCTCTATTGTCAAAATGAATCCAAACTCAGGTTGGAGGAACAACACCTTATATACTGGCTGGGTAGCCTCCAACCTGATGGCATGAACACTGACATCTCTAACTTCCATTAATGCCCCTCCTCCCCTTCTTACCCCATCCCTGACATATTTAGTTGTTTGCCTGTTCTCCATCTCCCTCTGGTGCTCCCCCCCCCCCCACTTTCTTTCTCCTGAGGCCTCCCGTCCCATGATCCTTTCCCTTCTCCAGCTCTGTATCACTTTCGCCAATCACCCTTCCAGCTCTTAGCTTCATCCCACCCCCTCCGGTCTTCTCCTATCATTTTGCATTTCCCCCTCCCCCCTCTACTTTCAAATCTCTTACTATCTTTCCTTTCAGTTAGTCCTGGCGAGGGGTCTCAGCCCAAAACGTCGACATCGCTTCTCCCTATATATGCTGCCTGGCCTGCTGTGTTCCACCAGCATTTTGTGTGTGTTGTTGTTAGGAGCTATTCAAGTGGGTTCTTCTGAGCAAGTGGTCTGCCACGACTAGAAAGAATAAAGGACAGGAAGTGGATGGAGGCAAAGCACCATAACATAAAAATAAAGTGCACAAAAAGTATTTCACTGTATGTTTCAATGTACATGTGATAAATAATTCTGAACATGAATCTGAAAACAAGTGCAATGAAAACAAAACAATGTTACTTGGGAAGGAAGTTTTCAAACAAACCTTTAAAGTTCAGATTCAGATTAGTTTATCACATAAAATTCCTTGCTTGCATGAAGCTCACACAGTGAATGGTAAACCTGGTAATAATATAAGAACAACAGTAAATGCAGCAACAAGTGCAAATATTTATTGGTAATATAGAAATGTACCTCCAAATCAGGATGCCATATGACTTGGACAGAAATCTGCAGATGGCGATATATCAATGCACCTGTCATCCTAAACACAAGAGATTCTGCAGCTGATGGAAATATACACACAAATGCTAAAGCATCTTGGCTTGAAATGTTGACTCTCTATAGATGCTGCCTGGCGTGCTAAGTTCCTCCAACATTTTGTGTGTTACATCTGCATTCCTTTTGAGTAAAGGTGAGAGGTTTGGGAAATTGCCCAACACATCACCAACATCACAGTCTACGTGCCATCAAGGACATATATACAGAAAGGTGCTGGAAAAGGGCCAGTAGCACCATGAATGATCTCATTCACCTTGCTCATGGACTGTTTGTCCCACTCCCATCAGGGTGTGACAACGCAACATCCACACCAGGTCCACTAGACTCAAATACAGTTACTTTCTCCAAGCAATGAGATCAACAACTCCACCCACTAATTCATCCCTTCACATCCCCTACCACCACTACTTTATCACTTCCTGTCAGTCACCTTACGTACAGACGCTCCCATGCCCGGCTTTACTTTACGGACATGCAATCAATGCATGTAGTATGTATTTACATTTATTGTGTTTTTTTATTATTATTGTGTTATCTTTTGAGTTTTTTATACTGTGTCGGATCCAGAATAATAATTATTTCATTCTCCTTTACACTTGTGCACTGGAAATGACGTTATAAGTTCTGAATTTTGAGATGGTAGTAGAAGACTTGGCCACTAAATGCAGTGCACTTTGCTGATCGTACACACTACAGTCACACTGGATATCCAGTGGAAGGAGGGTCTCTCCACTTACTAATGACCATAATACTAAGGAAGAGTATCAATTCTTCTCTCTTCCTGAAAATACTGTAATTAGAGTTGCCTCATGAATTGCAATCCTCAAGTGTATAAGTTCTTTTTTGCTTAAAATATTTAAACCACAATTATTGGAATAGACAAAAATAATAGATTAAAAACATCGCAGGCAGCATGTCAGTATAGCCGTTAGCACAACAGTTTAAGCACTACCTGTAAGATCAGGGTTCCATTCCCTCCACTATCCGTAAGGAGTTTGTACCCATGACCACATAGGTTTCCTCTCATATTCCAAAGATGTATGGGTTAGGATCACTATGTGGGCATGCTACGCTGGCGTCAAAAGTGTGGTGACATTTGTGGGCTGCCCAGTAAGTGTTGCCATACTTCTGGTGCCAACAGAGCACTGCAATACCCTCGCTGATTCGACTTGAGGCAAAACAACAGATTTCACTGTATGTTTTGATGTAAGTACATGTAACAAATACAGCCAATCTTTAGCAGCAATGTATATGATTAAAAAAAAAGCTCATCAGTTCTGACTGATACTTTCATTTTACACAAAGATAGAAGAAAATAACTTTGATTGATACCTGAACAAAACGAAGAAACTTTAATGCAGTTGCTTGTGGTCTGGAGTTAATATAAACTTGCTGTAAAGTTTCATAGAATTACCTTTAATCCTGGGGCTGAAAGAATTGGAATTGTGTTTTAAGTGTAGCAGAGGATGTTCTCAGCTTAGGGTTTAAGCACGGTCTGGGCAAGAGGACACCACAGCGCCTACAATCAGTGCTGCAACCATGGAAGTGTGAGGCTGTGTTACTGGGTGCAAATTGGAAAAAGTGTTGCACTGCCAGAACAATCACTCCTCAGCTTGTGAGCTCAACACCCAAATACTCCAAGTGAGGGCAGCAAATAGTATTTCACATGGCACAACTTAGCACTAATTATTTTTCAGTATAGCCGCGGATGATTTCCAGCTGAGACAGAAAAGCATCCCAGGTTTTGTGATTCTTTTTATAAAACAATCATGTAGCACCTGAAATGAATTACTTCAAGTTTTACTCAGTAATATTTCTTCCTATTCCAGACATTATATTCTGGAAGTATGCAACTAAAAATGACTTTTACAAGATGAAGTGACTTTACTGTAAGTTTTGTAAGGACTGTCAGACTTAAGGAAATATAGTCATCAACAATTTCACAAAGATAGCTCTTCTCAGATACCATCTCACAGACCAACTAATAACCTCCAACCAACAGGACAGAGAGAATGCTTGTAGTCCACCCAATTTGCAGCTTTGAAGTGTACACAATATTATATACAAAATTGGAGGGCCCGTTCTACTCTGCAAACCATGATTGGCTTTTAAATGCAATGCTCACCTTGAGGCCCTCTGTTGATCAGGGTCAATCATGGATAATGTGTCCCAACTATGATATGCAAGTCAGGACAGTATGATATGGAGAGAGAGCATGTTGCTGCCCATGTAGAATCCTCCTCCTCCTCACTACGCAATTGATGAATCCAAAGGAACAGCTGAGACCGATTCAGTTTGGCACCAGCAGCGTTGCAGGAGTTGCCCCTCAGCGTTGAACTCATTGTAGGACTGGCTTAAAGACTCCAGCTAGAGATTTTTTTCCTCAAGACTTCCCCATGAGTGGGTATAGTTGCAAGGCAAAGTTGGTTTGAGATCAGAGTTTTCCTTCACCTAGGAGTGCCAATCACAGTTGACAAGCCTCATATGTCTGAAGAGACTGGTTTTAAGGCACCAATAAGCTACATTTGCCCCTTCTGTCAGTTGAAACTGTTCCATCAGGCTTACTAGTTAGGCTACACATGACGGCCAGGAGCTGGACTTAGTTGTCAAAGGCTACTTGAAATGCCATTGGGAGCATTTAATATGTAGTGGGAGCTTATCCCCATTACAACATCTCCCAAGACAATCAGCTATGACAACCTTAAGGCACCTTCAAAGCACGATTTAAATAAGCATATGACAGACCAGATTTCATATTCAAAGTAGGAGGAATTCTCACTCAGAAATAAGACAATAACTGGAAATGTTCAGAATCACTGACTTATAATGTGAGTTTTTTTATTTTATGGCAGCAGTACAGTGCAATACATAAAATAAACCTCAAATTAAAATAAGAATTAAGTAGTGCAAATAGAGAGCAAAAAAATAGAGAGGTAGTGTTCATGGACCATTCAGAAATCAATTGGTGGAGGGGAAGAAACTGTTCCTAAAGAAATCTGATGATGATGTAAGAGAAGAAGCCATTCCTAAAACGGATAGCAGAGGGGAAGACCAGAAGACACAAGAGCAGAATTAGGCCATTTGGTCCATCGACTCTGCTCTGTCATTCAATCATAGCTGATCCTTTCTTCAGCTGCTCAGTCCCACTCACTGGCCTTCTCCCCGTAACACTTGATGCCATGCAAATTCAAGAATCTATCAAGCTCTGCCTTAAATACACTCAATGACCAGGCCTCCACAGCTGCCTGTGGTAATAAATTCCACAAATTCACCACCATCTGGCTAAAGAAATTTCTCCACATCTATTTTAAATGGACACCCTTCTATCCTGAGGCTGTGCCCTCTTGTCCTTGAGTGTACTCTATATTACATTGACTGTTCTATTTATTATAAATTACTATGATTGTACATTGCACATTTAGATGGGGACGCAACTAAAAGATTTTTACTTCTCATGTATGTGAAGGATGTAAGAAATAAAGTCAATTCAATTACTCACCCACCATGAGAAACGTCCCTTCCACATCTACTCTGTCTAGGCCTTTCAGCATTCAAAAGGTTTCATCCTTCTAAATTCCAGTGAGTACAGACTCAGAGCTATTAAACATTCCTCATATGATAATCCTTTCATCCCCTGAATCATCCTTGTGAACCTCCTCAGAACCTTCTCCAACGCCAGCACAACTTTTCTTAGATAAGGAGGCCAAAACTGTTCAGAATAGTCAATGCGAGACTTCGCCAGTGTCTTATAATGCCTCAGCATCACGTTCCTGCTCTCGTATTCTGCCTTCCTCATCACCAACTCCACCTGCAAGTTAGCCTTTAGGTTGTTCTGCACAAGGACTCCCAAGTCCTTTTATATATCAGATTGTTGGATTTTCTCCCCATCTAGGAAGAACCTGTTCCTAAAGAAATCTGATAGCAAATGAGAAGACACCGTTCCTAAGGCAACCTGATGGCAGAGGGAAGATGCTGTTCTGAAGGAAATCTGATAGCGGTGAGGAAGAAGCTGATTTCAGTTTCACGAAGTGCCATGATACACACTGTAGCGGTGTGCTACACGCAGCGCTAAAATTACGACACGGAGTCGGTAACTGCAGTCGAAGGAAAAACTTTATTCGAAAACTTCAGCCTCACTTTTAAGCCTCTGTCAACCGGCCCCCCATGGCGAAGAGGCTCCAAAGCTCTGTGCTCGCAAACCCCCGTAGGCTATCTAATTGTGAGTCGGTTCGAATACGCTAGGAAATGAGCCGCCACATAACCCCCCCCCCAGAACCGGCGATACACCCCCCAATGTCCACAGCCTGGGCCAGAACCTGCTTGGGAGGTCGGCCTCTGCGCCGAGGCGCCGGAAACTCGGCCGGTTGCGCCAGGTCCACATGGGCCGGCTTGAGGCGGTCCACCGTGAAAACCTCCTCCTTCCCCCCAACGTCCAGCACGAACGTGGACCCGTTGTTCCGGAGCACCGTAAACGGCCCCTCGTATGGCCGCTGCAGCGGTGGCCGATGCCCGCCCCTTCGTACAAACACAAACTTACAGTTCCGTAGGTCTTTGGGTACGCAGGTCGGGTGCCGCCCATGCTGTGAAGTGGGTATGGGGGCCAGGTTACCGAGCTTCTCGCGAAGTCTGCCCAGGACTGCAGCGGGTTCTTCCTCTTGCCTCCTCGGGGCTGGTAGGAACTCCCCGGGGACGGCCAGGGGCGCGCCGTATACCAACTCGGCCGACGAGGCGTGCAGGTCATCCTTGGGCGCTGTGCGGATGCCGAGAAGGACCCAGGGAAGCTCGTCCGCCCAGTTGGCTCCTCGCAGGCGGGCCATGAGGGCCGACTTCAGGTGACGGTGGAAACGCTCCACTAGCCCGTTCGACTGTGGGTGGTAGGCAGTGGTGTGGTGCAGCTGAGTCCCCAAAAGGCTGGCCATAGCTGACCACAGGCTGGAGGTGAACTGGGCGCCTCTGTCGGAGGTAATGTGGGCTGGTACACCAAAGCGGGATATCCAGGTGGCGATCAGGGCTCGGGCGCAAGATTCGGAGGTGGTGTCGGTGAGCGGGACCGCCTCTGGCCATCTTGTGAACCGGTCCACGATAGTCAGGAGGTAACGCGCTCCGCGCGACACTGGCAGGGGGCCCACGATATCCACATGAATGTGGTCGAAACGCCGGTGGGCGGGATGGAACTGCTGCGGTGGGGCTTTGGTGTGCCGCTGGACCTTGGCCGTCTGGCAGTGCATGCACGTTCTGGCCCATTCACTGACCTGTTTGCGGAGTCCGTGCCAAACGAACCTGCTGGAAACCATCCGGACAGTTGTCCGGATGGAGGGATGCGCCAAGTTGTGAATGGAGTCGAAAACACGTCGCCGCCAGGCTGCGGGGACGACCGGACGGGGCTGGCCGGTGGCGACGTCACAGAGTAGGGTCCTCTCACCTGGGCCCACGGGGAGGTCCTGGAGCTGCAAACCAGAGACTGCAGTCCTGTAACTCGGAATCTCCTCATCTACCTGCTGTGCCTCTGCCAGTGCCTCAAAGTCTACCCCTTGGGAAAGGGCATGAACGGTAGGGCGAGAGAGCGCATCCGCCACGACATTGTCCTTACCCGAGACGTGCCGGACATCCGTTGTGTATTCAGAGATGTAGGACAGGTGGCGTTGCTGGCGGGATGACCAGGGGTCGGATGCTTTCGTAAACGCAAAGGTAAGCGGTTTGTGGTCCGTGAACGCGGTGAAGGGCCGACCTTCTAGGAAGTACCTGAAATGCCGGATTGCCAGGTAGAGCGCCAACAGTTCCCGGTCGAAAGCACTGTACTTAAGCTCGGGTGGTCGCAGGTGTTTGCTGAAAAACGCCGGGGGTTGCCAGCGACCTGCGATGAGCTGCTCCAGCACCCCACCGACTGCCGTGTTTGATGCGTCCACTGTGAGGGCGGTAGGGGTGTCCATTCTGGGATGTACTAGCATTGCGGCGTCAGCCAAAGCTTCCTTCGTTTGAACGAAAGCGGCGGCGGACTCCTCGTCCCAGGTAATGTTCTTGCTCGGACCCGACATCAGGGCGAACAGGGGGCGCATGATCCGGGCAGCTGAAGGGAGGAAGCGGCGGTAGAAATTGACCATACCTACGAATTCCTGAAGGCCTTTGATCGTGGTGGGTCGGGGGAAGTGGCGGACCGCATCTACCTTAGTGGGCAGAGGGGTTGCCCCGTCTTTAGTAATCCTGTGGCCCAGGAAGTCAATGGTATCAAGTCCGAACTGGCATTTGGCAGGGTTGATTGTAAGACCGTACTCACTCAGTCGGGCGCAGAGTTGACGGAGGTGGGACAGATGCTCCTGACGACTGCCGCTGGCTATGAGGATGTCATCCAAATAGATGAACGCGAAGTCCAGGTCCCGTCCCACCGCGTCCATTAACCGCTGGAACGTCTGTGCGGCATTCTTCAGGCCGAACGGCATGCGGAGGAACTCGAAGAGGCCAAACGGGGTGATGAGAGCCGTTTTGGGGACGTCGTCAGGATGCATCGGGATCTGATGGTACCCTCGGACAAGGTCGACCTTGGAGAAGATCCGGGCGCCGTGCAGGTTTGCCGCAAAGTCCTGAATGTGCGGCACAGGGTAGCGGTCCGGTGTGGTAGCCTCGTTCAGCCTGCGGTAGTCGCCGCACGGTCTCCAGCCCCCCGTCGCTTTGGGCACCATGTGCAGGGGGGAAGCCCAGGGGCTGTCAGACCGCCGGATGATCCCCAATTCCTCCATTCTCTGGAACTCCTCCTTCGCCAGTCGGAGCTTGTCCGGGGGAAGCCGCCGAGCACGGGCATGGAGGGGTGGTCCCTGTGTCGGGATGTGGTGCTGTACGCCGTGCCTGGGCATGGCTGCTGTGAACTGCGGTGCCAGAACCGATGGGAACTCCGCCAGGACCCTGGTGAAGTCGTTGTCGGACAGCGTGATGGAGCCGAGGTGAGGGGCTGGCAACTGGGCCGCGCCCAGGGAGAACGTCTGTAAGGTCTCGGCGTGTACCAGTCTCTTCCTGGGCAGGTCAACCAGCAGGCTGTGAGCTCGCAAAAAATCCGCACCCAGAAGCGGTTGGGCTACGGCGGCCAGTGTGAAGTCCCACGTGAACTGGCTGGGGCCGAACAGTAGCTGCACCTGACGGGTGCCATAGGTCCTTACTGTGCTGCCATTCACGGCCCTCAGGGGGGGACCCGGTGCCCTGCTGCGGGTGTCGTAACTCGTCGGAGGTAAAACGCTGATCTCAGCCCCAGTATCGACCAAAAACCGGCGTCCCGACCTTCTATCCCACACATACAGGAGGCTATCCCGATGGCCAGCCGCCGTAGCCATCAGCGGCGGCTGGCCCTGGCGTTTCCCGGGAACTTGCAGGGCGGGCGGCAACGGCGGGCTTCTGCGCCCCACCGCTGGTGGTAGAAGCACCAGTGTTCATTGGGCTGGGGGTTGGCGGGCTCTGTGGCCGGGCCTGGACTGGTTTGCTGCCGGGAGCGTGGCTGGGAGATTTGTGCGATGGACGCCCCGCTCACCTTTTTGGCGTTCCACAGCAAGTCCGCCCGGGCTGCCACCTTCCGGGGGTCACTGAAATCCGCGTCGGACAGCAGCAGGCGTATGTCCTCGGGCAGCTGCTCCAGGAATGCCTGCTCAAACATGAGGCCTGTGTGTCCCTCGGCCAGAGACAACATCTCATTCATTAAAGCCGATGGAGGTCTGTCGCCCAAGCCATCCAGGTGCAGTAAACGGGCAGCCCGCTCGCGCCGTGAGAGTCCGAAAGTCCTGAGGAGCAGGGCTCTGAATTCCGTGTACTTGCCGTCTGCCGGGGGCGACTGTACGAACTCCGCGACCTGGGCAGCTGTGTCCTGGTCGAGGGAGCCCACCACGTAGTAGTAGCGGGTGTCTTCTGAGGTGATCCGGCGAACGTGGAATTGGGCTTCGGCTTGCTGGAACCATAGGTCCGGGCGCTGTGTCCAGAAACCCGGCAGTTTCAACGAAACCGCATGAACAGAGGCGGCGTCGGTCATTTCTGGTCCAAAACTCGTTTGGACCGTCGGGGTCACCAATTGTAGCGGTGTGCTACACGCAGCGCTAAAATTACGACACGGAGTCGGTAACTGCAGTCGAAGGAAAAACTTTATTCGAAAACTTCAGCCTCACTTTTAAGCCTCTGTCAACCGGGCCCCCATGGCGAAGAGGCTCCAAAGCTCTGTGCTCGCAAACCCCCGTAGGCTATCTAATTGTGAGTCGGTTCGAATACGCTAGGAAATGAGCCGCCACAACACTTTATTTTTCAATGCAATATTGGTCCACAGTGTCAATACAATGACAGCACCAGGCTTCAAGATGGGAGTTCACCCATTCTTTGAAGGCAGCTTTCTTCCATGTCAGCACCAAATGCCATTGTTTTTGTGAATTGTGAATTGAATTGAATTTCAGTTTATTGTCATTTAGAAACCACAAGTGCAATGCAGTTAAAAAATGAGACAACGTTCCTCCAGAATGATATCACAAAAGCACACGACAAAACAGACTACACCAGAAAATCCACATAACGTTTGGCAATCCCCAATCCAGAGTCCGGAGAGGCTGCTGCGTATTGATATCGCGCTACCATCTTAGGGCATTCCCCGGAAAGAAGCTCTAAATCCACCAGACAAAACAAGACTACCCAGACACACCAAGTCAGGAGACCAACTCTACCACCTAACAAACCAAAAACTAAAGCTACAAGACCTACACAAAACCACATAGTTACATATAGTTATAGTTAACATATAGTTACAACAGCGCAGACAATACCATAATTGAAAAAAAAAGACCACGGGCACAGTAAAAACAGTCCAAAGATGCTAAAAAACTATAAGTTCGAAAGAAACCACCACACAGTTTCCACAGGTCTTCAGGGTCCTGATAGACTCATCAACCCACGCAGGCGACAGAAGGGAATGCCCCCGCTATGGACTTCCAAGGTGCCGCTGAACTCAGCCTCTCAGACACAGCACACAGTGGAAGTGCCCCAACCGCAGCAGACTCCGAGTCCGTCAAACCTCCGAGCCGCCGACCATCCCCTCCGGCACAGCCTTTCCGAGCACCATCCTCTGCTGAGCACATTAAGATGCTCCCGCCAGCAGCCACCAGCAACGTGACCCCGAGGACTGGGGGCCTGTTCTTCTCAGCAGAGATCCGGACAGATGTTCCTCCGTGCTCCCACGTCCGTTTTTCATCAGATTAGGATTGTGCATGGCACCCCACTTAACAAATAACAGATATCAACTCCGGAGAGGCCTCTGCAAGCTGCGTCATGCCGCCACCTTGGAAATGAAGAGTGAAGTAACTCAAAATTGCTTCCTCCAAAGCAAGCAGCCATGACCAGATATCTCAAAGGTAAAATTCAGTGGCCACTTTATTAAGTACATCTGCTTGTTAATGCAAATATCTAATTAACCAGTCATGTGACAGCAATTCAATGTATAAAATCATGCAGACATTGTCAAGAGGTTCAATTGTAGCTCAGACCAAACATCAAAAGATGAAAGAAATGTGATCTAAGTGAATTTGACCGTGGAATGATTATTGGTGCCAGACAGGGTGGTTTGAGTGTCTCAGAAACTGCTCATCTCCAGGGATTTTCACACACGGCAGTCTCTTAGAGCTCACAGAAAATAGTGCAATAAACAAAAAATATCCAGTGAGCAGTAGTTCTGTGGGTGAAAACACCTTGTTGATGAGAGGTCAGAGGAGAATGCCATACTGGTTCAAACTGACAGTAATTCAAATAACCACAAGTTACAACAGTGGGGTGCAGAAGAGCATCTCTGAATGCACAACATGTTGAACCTTGAAGTGAACAGGCTACAGTAGCAGAAGACAAACCAGGTTCTACTCGTACACCTAATAAGGTGACCACTGACAGTATATGCAATTAGGCTAAGCAATCCAGTGCTGAGAATACTAGAACACCAGTTTGAAATGTTGCTGGATGAAAATACAAGATCAAGGGTTACCAGGCAATCACTTACTCCTCCCTAAACAAACTTTATATTGCTTTTATACCATCTCACTAGCTGACTTCCAGCTTGATCCAGGAAAATCCCCATTTTAAAAAGGTGAATCCAGTGCAGTGCCGAAGTACCTCAGCCTGAAATATCGACTCTTTATTCCTTTCCATAGATGCTGCCTGACCTGCTGAGTTCCTCCAGCATTTTGTGTGTGTGTGTGCTGCTCTGGATTTCCAGCATCTATAGAATCTTGCGTTTATCATAGTTAAGTAAACCTGATCAAATATTCCACAAATCAATGAATACTACCTCACTATTTTGGTCAGATTTTACACAACTTATCTGTTTTTATATTTCTTATCGTAACTTACAGCAATTTTTTTAATGTTTTGCCCTGTATTACGACTGCAAAATAACAAATTTCATGACATATGTCAGCAACAATAAACCAGATTCTGATTCAAAATTGCCTGCAAGAATTATGCACTCTGAAACCCACATCACAGCAACACAAAAGCTGCAAAACCAAAAGTTCACATTTATTGTACCCCAATCCAAGATCTCTATCAGGTTTTTGAGAATACAAACGTCGACACTCAGCTGTTTGTTAAATACTGGAGTAAGAATTGTATCATTTACGGAATATTCTTTTAAAAAAATTAACCCACTTTCTCCATAGGACAAAGGGCAGAATCTGGTCACAAAATACAATATAAATTAATACCTTTTTTTCTCCCCATCACCTAGGACTGCCAAAATCAAGGCCATGCTCTCTTGTCACTGCTACCATCAGAAAGGAGGTACAGAAGCATTAGGTCCCAAACCACCAGGTTCAGAACAGTTATTACCCTTCAATCATCTGGCTCCTGAACCAACATGGATAATTCACTCACCTCAACGCCAACCTCACTGCAGAACACAATCTACGGATTCACTTTCAAGGACTCTGCATTCATGTTCTCAGTACTATGTATTTACTTAATAATTAATATTATTTGTTTTTAGTATTTGCACAGTTTGTTTCCTTCTGCACGTTGTTGCTTGTCAGCCTGTGTGTGTAGTTTTTCACTGATTCTGTTGTGAATGTCTGCCAAGAAAATGAATCTCATGGTCATATATTGTGTCATACACATACTTTGATAATAAATTTTCTTTGAACTTAATATTTTAGCTGACACAGAACCTGAAATCTGATTATAATGCACATTCCTACAGTGCTATGCAAGGGAGGGGGTATTTTTTTCTTCATGACCCCAATTATTATCAACATAATACACTCTTTTAAAATTTGAAGTTCAAACTGAATTTATTATCAAAGTACATAAATGTCACCATATACAACCCTAAGATTCGTTTTCTTATGGGCATACTCAGTAAATACAAAGACCCACAAAAGAATCAATGAAAAACTACACAAAAGACGGAGAAATAACCAATGTACAAGACAACAAACTGTTCAAATACAAAGAGCAAAAATCCAAACATAATAATAATAAATAAGCAATAAATATCAAGAACATCAGATGAAGAGTCCTTGAAAGTGAGTCCATAGGTTATGGAATCAGTTCAGTATTGGGGTGAGTGAAGTTGAGTTTATGAAGAATCATTTTCTAAATTATTCCAACTATACAAAAAAGTGTTCATTTATTTCATTTAGCATTCTAGATGTATAAGTTTTGAACTGTAAGCACAGACAGCAAGTGATCAGAAGCCCTGCAGAACCCATACTCTCAGTTTTTTTGCATCCGAAGTCACAAGTTGTAGTGTCAATCAATCCACCTCACATTTTCTTCAGTGAGAAGAAAATCTGACAGATCACAGGAGCTTGCTTTTGTAAACCAATTCTAGAACTTTCATGCTTCTTATTTGTTAGGTTAAAGGTTAAATTGCTGACCTACAACCTCCTACTTGGCAGACTTTTTCCTTTCTGTAAAGCTTTATTTTGTGGGCCGTATTTACATGGATTAGAGCCTTTTCATGCAGGAAAAAAAGGAATTGGTACACAGTCAAAGCCTGAGAGCTGGTTATACAGAAAGCAGCCACAATTATTCACTGCCAGACAATGACCATATTGTGGTTTCACAAAAACCCGCCCCTGCCATGGCAAGCCTTGTTCATGCGGCAGGAAACAATGGGCAAAAATCTCATCAGGCATTCAAGCGAAAGCAAACAAAGCCAGCCCACTGTGAACTTGATGAAGATGTCAAGCTTTTCTGAAAGATAAACCAACAAAACATTTAAAAAGTAAAATAGGTTCACTCTGTAAAAGATTATGAGAGGGTACCTATTCAATACAGGTCCGCTTTCACGTCACCCTCTGGAGACTAAAAGCCTTTATTTTATGAAAGTAAAATTGCAGCATATAAAAAAACTTGTTAACTTATGAACAAAGAGGGCCAAAAAGGTACAGAAGATGCCAATGTGAATTTATTAGGTACCACAGGATCTAAATCATCAAATTATAGAACATACAGTCAACTCTGAATTTAAAAACCATGTTTTAAAATGTAAATTAAATTGTCTGATGAAGAGTCTAAGCCCAAAACGTCGACTGTTTATTTCCCTCCACAGATGCTGCCTGACCTGCTGAGTTTCTCCAGCATTTTGTGTGTGTTGCTCTGGAACTTCCAGCATCTACTGAATACTTAAGAGTTTAAAATTTCAAATTTGGTTTCTAATTTACTTTGTTCATTTCATTTTTTTTTAGTTAATCCAACAATTCTAATTGATATCAGGGGCTACATCAGTCTGGACAACTGATTAGAGTTCCCTCCAGGTTGATGAGTTACACACTTTATTAGAAAATAAAGCTTCATTGCTTCTGAGCCAAACATTTCCCTGCCCAAGTGTCCAAATAAAGAGGAATACTGCAACTTATCCACTGATTAATGCACCAGGGCCTGCCACTATCTTTAATTTGTTCCAGCTACAGGTGACCTGGTCACACAGAAGCTACAGACCAACAGCGTCAGTAATGAGTATCACGGCGTGCATCCTGTGTACAAGCATGTTAAAGACTGCAGAATAAAATTTGCATGTCATACATGCACAGCATGCTGCAAAACAAATAATAGTCTTGAAGAAATGGCTTAAAAAGTTTACATAGTATTTAATGCATAGTTCAACGCAGAGAATGAATCAGGGCCAACAATTTCTAGTCCCCAATTCAGCAAAGTAAAGTCAACTTTGAAAGAGTTTCACTGCAATAACAAGGATCTCTTGCAAATGTTTCAAAGGCAAGCTTTTCAAATTAACCAAACACCAATTACCTTTTTAGTAAAATATCATAATAACCAATCATTGTACAGTCAAAAATATGTGTTCTAGGTGGCTTAGAAACCAGATGAGGTACAAATAAGACACAGGATAACTTTAGCAATACCAGAATCTAATCAGTTTTGTGGAAGAGGGAGGGGGATAAAATAGGACAAGACTCACTTGCAAGGACTCTTTAAAACTCATGTTCTCAGTGTATTTTTAGATTTGCATATCTGTCTTCTTTTTCCACATTGATCTGTGGCAATTTTTGTTTATGTATAGTTTCTCGTAACTTCTATTGAATATCTTTACTGTAAAGGCCCGCAAGAAAATGAATCTCAAGGTAATATATATGTAATATGGTAATATATATGTAAATTTGGATAATTAATTTTACTTTGAAAATGTTCAGGGAAAAAAGGAGCCCTATAATGTCCAAATGGATTCATCAGCACTCGTCAAGCGCTCCAAGCTTAAAAGGACAGAAGATCACAAAAATATACAAGCTAATATAAACAAGAATCAATCATGTGGACTCGCATGACTGCCCCACCATCTTAAATCACCGTTACTTTATTTACTGGTCCCCATTAACACCTAATTCAAAAATACCAAATGTCAGTTTATTACCCCAAAAAACTGAAAAGATCCATCTTGTTATGATTCTTCAACATCATGCAGGGAAGTGTTGTCATAAGAGAACTGACAGAAGTTTTGAGATAATGATTTCAATGGGTTTGCAGAAAATTAATTTGATTTTAAAAGCTTCTAAAATACCATATAAAGCTGTTGGACACAATTCAAAATAAATTTATTATCAAAGTATGTACTGTATCTGTCACCATATACTATCTTGAGATCATTTTCTTGTGGGCATTCACACTAGAACAAAGAAATGCAAGAGAACTTCCCTTTTCCATCAGAAAAATTAAGTTTAAAATGTAACAATAAAAAGGTAAAACTGATGGGTAATAAGTCATATTTTTCAAAGTTACATACTGGAAATTTGACCACTCTGCTTACCCCCAAATAAAAATTTTTTGAAACAAAAAAATAGGTGCTGCTTAAAGCTGAAAATAAAGCCTCAATCAGATTGACCGTAAATGACAGAGCAAGCTCTGGAAATACACTAAGACCATGAAATAGCATGCTGAAGGTAAAAGTTTTATTGTAGTTATTTATTTAGAGATACACCGTGGAATAGGCCATTCCAGTCCTTTGATACGTGACGCCAGCAAGCCACCAATTTAATCCTAGTCTAATCATGGGGCAATTAACCACGACCAATTAACCTACTAACCTGTACAACTTTGGACTGTGGGAGGAAACTGGGGCACTCGGAGGAAACCCACACATTCCACGGGGAAGAGTACAAACTCCTTACAGAGGATGGCGGGATTGAACTCTGAACTCCGACACCTCGAGCTGTAATAACAGCTACTGTACTACTGTGACTCTCGATCTTTAAAAGAAGTGGTGAGGAAAAGTGCAAAACACAGCAGAAATAGGAATGATGGGAATATTCAGAAGGCCAGCATAGAATCAATTGGCTGAATGGACTGGTATATCATAACAAAACATGAGATCATAAAATAAAGTGAGGATGATATGTAGCCACATAGTGGAATTAAGGTAATAGAATTAGGTTTGGATTACATTAATGAGTGTTCTGACTAAGAATATGATACAAGATACTGGAACTGGTGAAGGGTTACTGCCCTGAAGCATTAACTCATTTTTTGTCTCTCTACAAATGCTGCTTGACCAGTTGCGTATTTCCAGCTCTTTGTTTTCATTTCAGATTTTTAGCATCTGCAGGGTTTTTTTTCCGATTAAAAACAAACTGCATTTTTTTAAAACTTTGATCAATAGGAAGCAGGATAAACTTAATTTGCTTAAAATGCATTTGCAGCTACTAAATTTCAGACAGAAACTTATAAATCTCTTAGCTCCAAACGAATGGAAATAGGAAGCATTCAAACTTTAAAGTCTGAAACATAGACAGCTCTCTGCCTTGTACGAACAAGATTAGAGGTGCACTACACTCCGCTGCAATTCAAATGTAAATATCAGTCTTTGCAACCACTGTGATTAACTTGCTTGGAGTCAATAGTTCTCTTGTTAGAGAGAAATCTATTCTTTCCACGCAGCAGTACGATTAAAGAGACAGGGAGGAGGAAGTGAAACTTGTAGAGAAGCTTACAGTAGAACCTCATCAACTCCTTCTAAAGGAGAAGTAAATACAAACTACGTTTCCTTTACTAATCCTGTGAAGTGCTTCAAACTGGTGGGGAAGAGAGATTGGTTTTAACTTTGCAGTACATAATACAAATTTCAGAGGTTAATGATAAATTACAAAAAAAGCAGGTGTAATTCTTCTTATCTCAGCAACATTACCATTTAATTAGGCAATTTTCTATAAAGTATGGAAGAGTTTTTTTAAAGTGAGCTTTCTTAGTGATTTACAGTTACCAGCATTACTAGTAGTTAACAATGTTGTCACAGTTTTTATCTAGTTGATCAAGTGGCCGCAGACTGAAGGTAAAAGCCCGCTACCACCGTACATTCCTGTTCAAAATGCTCGTTTTCCGAGTGATTAGCCCAAATCCTTAAGGTTTAAAATGTAAAGGGATTACAGAATTCAATCCAATTTGCCAAGAACACATTGTTTTGTTCAAAAATTAATTTATTCTTTCCTGAGGAGGAGAAAGTTTCCCTTAAGTTTTAATTAAATTTAAATATTAACTTGTGGAAAAGTAAGTGTTTATGATGGAAATTTGTAATATATAAATGAGTTTATACAATTCAAAGCAGGAAGTAAAATTAGAATATGGTTTAGTGGTCTTAGATTCCTTCCAGAGCCAATGACAAGGAGTTAAAAGCAGCATGACATCAGGTGAGAGAGAGAAAAAATATATACAATACTCTCTAGCCAACAAGAAAATTACATAGACAAAAAAATTATCACAAATGGGTAAGTGATAAACTCAGAAACATTGCTGATCTTGCTAACTGCTCAAATTGAGAACTTAAGTCATCAATGAACCTTTTCTAATGGTTAAATCTATGCTTCCTATAAAAGGGCTACTAAGTAGCATCTATCATGGGCATTCCTTTTGTTCTTGCCACCATCTCCCAAATTGCAACATTAAGTCCGTCAATAGATGATGCCAAATGGCTGAACATTTCCAACATTTTGTATCATTATCTACTAGATGAAGAATGGCTCAGATATAAAAATTAAAAACCCACCAAAATCAGCTGCAGACTATCCAAACCCAACTCGTAACTAAATATGTATCAATTTTTCTGCACCTTACACAACTACCTACACCAAAAAGTAACGATCTCAAAATGCCGTTGATCTGAAAGCCTGAATGGTATGTATGGTCTAAAGCTGGCTCAAAGTACACCATATGCACCCTGAGATTCATTTTCTTTCAGACATTCACAGCAAAACAAAGCAATACAGAAGAGTCAATGAAAACTTATACACAAAGACTGACAAACAACCAACGTGCAAACATGCAATGTTGCTTCACAGGAACACACATCTGGCACTCAACATCGCTGCAGACTTAAGGAAGGGGAAGTTGAGGGAACACACGAGTCCTCATCAAGAGATGAGCAGCAGAAAGGGTGAGCAGTCTGTGTCAAATCTCTGAAGATCTATCCTGGGTCCAACATATTGATGCAATTACAAAGAAGATAAGACAGTGGCTATACCTCATTAGCAGTATGTCACCAAAGACACTTGCAAATTTCTACAGATGTGTACCATGAAGAGCATTCTAATGTCACTGCACAGGATCAAAAAAAGCTGCAGAAAATTGTAAACTCAGCCAGCTCCATCAGGGGTATTAGCCTCCCCAGCATCCATGACACCTTCAAATTGTGATGCTTCAAAAACGTGGCATCCATCATTAAGGGCTCCCATCATCCAGGAAGTGCCCTCTTCTCAATGCTACCATCAAGCAGCAGGTTATTTATAGTTTATTTTTAATTATGTACTGCAATGTAATGTATTGCTGCCACAAAACAACAAATTTCATGACATATGCCAATGACATTAAACCTGACTTTGATTCATCCATGTGTATAGTCAGATCCTGTCAGGTTCTGGCTAAGCAGCGCCATAGGGTACCACACTAGCATGATGGTTAGCGTTACAGTTCAGGGCATCGGAGTTCTGTGTTCATTTCCGGCGCTGTTGGCAAAGAGATTTCTCTGGATACTCTGGTTTCCTCCCAGAGTCCAAAGACATACCATTTTGTATGTTAATTAGTCATTGTAGATTTTCCTGAAATTAGGCTAGGGTTACACAGGTGGGTTGCTGTGCAGTGTGACCCGTGGATGAAGCGTCTGTTCTGTGCTGTACAGATGGATGGATGGTTAAGAAGTACCTCTTTTTTTAAAAAAAAAACCTGCTCACTTTAAAAGCTACATTATTCCCTCACAATTCAAGGAGCAGGCTTTTGGCAGTCCTTTGCAGTAGAGGATGAATTATTTCCGTACAATTTTTATGTGTTCTACGATGACTGATTTGGCCAACACGGGATCCATACACAGTGCCATTGATGTGGTAGGAAGTGCCCCATAAAGACAGATAGATGGGTAGTACGAGATGATGCAATCCTTCTGCCATTTTCATTGTACTTCTTATTGCTGTAGAGATTCAAGATTCTCAGGGCTATTCCAAATTCCCGTCCACTGTGACCAGTCATGAGTCAAGGATTCCCTTCAATGAGTGATTTTTTTGTCCACCTTTGAACTGTTTCCTGCATCTTCCTAACAACTACTTTCTGTGACAGAACTCAGAAAATATGAGCAACACACACAAAATGCTGGAGGAACTCAGCAAGTCAGGCAGCATCTATGTTTAAGAATAAACAGATGACATTTCAGGCTGACGTCCTTCATCAAGACAGGAAAGGAAGGTGAGAGAAGTGAGAATAAGACTGAGGTTTTGGGAGTCTGATAACTAAGACATGATAATGCGATCCACCAATATAAGCCAGATGGGTATAATCAGCAGCTCAGTGCTGGGGGTGTTAGCCTGGGAAAGGATGCTGACATTGGTGATCCCATCAGTGGACAAGGATGATTTAGGAAGTTACAGCTGAAACTGCAGTACTGGTATCTCTCATTGAGGTTAAGGTGCTTGCTATCAATGGCGCTTATCTTGAAGTGTACAGAAGGGCAGGAATCACTACTGTCTAGCTATGATCATGAGTTTGTGTTGATCTTTGAAAATTCTCATCAATGCCTGTATAGGGGTTGAGAGGGACAATAAATCAGCCCTGAAAGAATGATGGATCAGGCTTGATGGGCCAAATGGCCTAATTCTGCGGCTACATCTTGTGGTATTATATTCACAGAAACCCTGAAATGGAAAGTCTGTCCTCATTTTTTCATGTTTTGTCATCCTTATTCACAAGGCTATGATAAGGGAGGGTGCACTGCTGTACAGTGGGATAGACTGAAAGAGGACTTTCGTAAATGTTTAGTACAAGGTCATTCTCTGCAATGCTTCAGTTGCATAGAGCTTAACTTCTGAATGTGTGCAAAAGCACCATCTATGTAACTGCAATTCAATTCTTTAAAAGTTAATGAACTTTTCCACAAAGCTTCAAAACTGGTCACAGCAGTTAGTGTAACACGTTACAGTGCCAATAAAATCTGTATTCAATTCCTGCCATTGTCTGTAAGGAGTTTGTATGTTCTCCCTGTAACCACATGGATTTCCTCTAGGAGTTCCGGTTTACTCTCATATCCCAAAAACATACAGATTAGGGTTAGTAAATTGCAGGAATGCTACACTGGTGCCTGAAGCATGGCAACACTTGCAGGCTTCCCCCACAGCGTGATGGCTATTGATGAAATGATGCATTTTATTGCTTGTTTTGCTGTTTGAATGTACAGAACATGTAAAAGATAAAACTAATCTTTATCTTCAGCTGGACATTCTACAAACTTAAACAACTTTTAGCATACACTGGAAAATTTGCAGTGACTGTAATTTTAGCAGGACTTTCAATAAACTCAGCAACAACATCTCAGACAAACTTAAAAGATTGCCCTGCAAAGGTGTACATCAAGAGAAAAGAATCTAGTTTGCGCTACTGTTAATTGGGAATAGTTGGTCAAGTAGTCATGAATCACACTCTGTTTTGCAGAAAGAGAGAAATGGTCTGTACATTTGAGAAATCATCATTTTCTAAGCACTACAATAAAAAAAAGGAAGCAGCAACTATTCTCAACAGTAGCACACTGCAGTTCTGTTCATAGGCTATCTATCATCAACATATACACACACAATGCCAAAGGAATTTCAAGTCACGCAGCATCTATAGAAGTGAATATAAACAGTCAACATTCCAGGCTGAGACTCTTCATCAGGAGTAAGAAGGGTTTTGGCCAGAAACATCAACTATTTATTCATTTCCACAGATGCTGCTTTACGTACTGCTTGAGTGTGAGAGGGGGAGAGAGGGGGAGAGAAAGAGAGAGAGAGAGAGAGAGGGGGGGGGGAGAGAGAGAAAAAAAAATAGTGTCAATTTCCAGCATATGCAGACTTCCTCTTGTTATGATTACCAACATATTCTCAAGCCTTACAAGAGTCTATTTTCTCAAGGGTCTCTAATAATTAGTTACAAAACTATGAATTTTACATGTTAAACATTTTCCTTTTAATGATCTTAAAATACAAGTTCATGATTCAAGACTGGTTAATGTCATTTCCAGTACATAATTATAACGAGGAATGAAATAATTGTTACCCTGGACCTGATGCAGCACAAAAAAAAAACACAAAAAGATAAAGAATGCAATAAGAATTTTTTTAAAAACGATAAATAATACATAAGACAGTTTATGTAAATTGATTATATGTACATAAAGTGATGCTAGACACAGGAGAGGAGTGTCCGTACGCAAGGTGACTGACATGATAAAGTAGTCGTGGTACTACCACTGCTTTGTAATTACATTTACATTTTAATAATTTGTTTTTGGGTCAGCTGAGCTTTCTGGCAGTTTTGCTGCCTCCAAGGGAACTTGGCATGGTTGAGAGCTGAGTGTGTGGCCCCTTTACTCAACGATCTCGCCGATTAAAGTGTCGGGCAAGATTGAAATCAGCGGGGATGAGAATGGAAGGTGAGTGAGTATTGAGCATCATCTGCCTGTGTTTGAGTAGCCTCCCTCTCCCTCGCTGCTACAGGAGGAAGTTGCAAGGGTCCTTGGGTAAGGTGCGGTTTCTGAATTGGACTCGTTTTTAGAGGACACTACAGTTGTGTGGGTTACTGGTTACTCCTTTTTTATTACTAATTTGCGCCACTTCAATGCGAACTGGCTCTGTGACCTACACTCAAGAACAGTACAGCATTAAATTGAATTAAACTACACTGAATATTCCCAGACTATTTCAAGGACTCTGCGGTTTGACATTTAATACTTTGTTTGCGTGATTTGGTCTTATTTTTCGTATTGGGTGTTTGATGCTTTCTTTGAACAGGTTCCATAGTATTTCTTTGTTTTGTAGCTGTCTGTGGGAAGACAAATCTCTGGATTGTATACTTCATATATACTTTGATAATAATCTACTTTGAACTAATGAATAAAAATAAATATACCAGTGTTTTATATGTCTATGAGCAGCTGATTGTGGCTATTCAGGGAAGTCTGGTAGATCACTAAAATCAAATTACTTATGTGGTGCTGAAAGATGACCCTTTATAACATGTGAACACTTCCTCTGCTTAAATAACTTCTGCTAATTATAAGCATGAGTCTTGACAGAACTGGCAATCAGGTCTGTAAATTAAAAAGGAATAGCATTTAAACCTAGATTTTCAAAGAGAAATGTTTACTTTCTGATCATTTTCAAAACCTTATTACTTTGATAATCAGTTCCAAAGCTTTCATGCACATGTAAATTAGAAGTGAAAGGGTGCTTTTTGCTTCAGCCAAATTTTGACCTCGATTGCAATACCAAAGGAACCCAATCTCTGACCTACTGTAACCGAGTGGTTTAAAGTTCACACCGAGTGTACACCATCAACACAGCCTACTGCTGATCTGTTAAATATTCCACATAGATCAGATGTGTTTGGAAATGAGCCAGATCAGTAGTAATTGCTGGTGAAGTACAAAGGAAAAATACACGATATAATGGTTTTAAATCAAGCAAAACCTGCAAATAACAAAGAAAAATGTTATGTCCAAAACTAAACTTATTGTTCACAAAAGGTACTTCGTGCATCACACACAAAATTATGGAAGAACTCAGCAGATCAGGCAACAACTACAGAGAGGAATAAACAGTTGATATTTCAGGCTGTGACCATTCATCAGCGCTGGAATGGAAGAGGAAAGAAGCCAGATTAAGAAGATGGAAGAGAGGGAGGGTGACATGCTGGCAGGTGACAGGTGAAAGTAAGAATGGGGGATGGTTGGGGGATGAGAAATAAAGTAAGAAGCTGGGAGAGAATAGGTGGAAGAAGAGAAGGGTTGAAGATGAAGGAATTTGACAGAAGAAGACAGTAGGTCATGGGATAAAAGGAAGAAGAGGGGTGATGGGTAAGAGAGCAGAAAGATTGAGAGGGGAACCAAAATGGGGAATGGAAAAAGAGAAAGGGGGCAGGAGATCCTTTCTTAGGTAAGCAATTCAGGCACCTTAGTACATATGTGGAAACAAAGCTTTTACATTAAGAAATATTGCATTTGTAAAGTCACGTAAATACTTATTCCATAATTGTGGGCATACACGAGAACAGTAGCTACTTTAGTATATACTGGATAGCTTAGGTACCTTTATTTAGTTGTAGTTTATTGTCATTTAACTGTATATAATCATATAATGTATGTAGAAATGAGACAAAGTTACTTTGAAGCAGTATGTAAAGCACATAACATGATAACTTATGAAGGCAAGGAAAAAATCTACAGACGAATCACACATAAATAACAAACTAAAGTGCATTAATATCAAATGTTATAAGGTACAGAACATATTAACCAGTGACACTTCGAATACAATGCTGCAGGAAGTTCAGAAACCCAATGACCTGGGAGAAGAAACTTTTCTCATCCTGACTGTTCTTTTTTATGCATCATAGTCTCCTGTCTGATGGTATAAAGTCCAAAAGGATGTTGGATGGATGGGTGGGATCCTTATTAATACTAAGGTCCTGTGAATGTAGTGCTCCTGATAAATGTCTTCAATGGATGGTAGGGAGACCCCTATGATCTTCTGAGCTGTTCTCACAGTCACTTGTAGGGACTTCTGGTCCGACGCTCAAATGCTCCCATACCATTTGTAGATGCAACTTGTCAGGATGCTCTTAATGGTGATCTTGTAAAACACAGTTAAGATGAGGGATGGAAGCCTTGCTTGCCTCAATCTCCTTAGGAAGTGGAGGCACTGCTGAGCCTTCTTGTACAGGGAGGTTGATATTAAGGGACCAGGTGAGGTCATCCATGATGTGAACTCCCAGGAACTTAGTGCATTTAACTCTCTCTGTGGAGGAGCCACGTATTCGCAGAGGGAGATGGTTATCTGCACCTTCCTGAAGTCCACAATGATTTCCTTCATCTTCTCCATGTTCAGGCTTAGGTTGTTCTTCTCACACCAATCCAGCAGCTGCTCCACTTCCTCTCTATACTCTATCTCATTATCGTCCTTGACACTGTTGTGTCATCTGCAAACTTGATGATATGGTTTGAGCTGGATCTTGCGACGCAGTCGTGGGTCAGCAGCAAGCTGGGTACACAGCCTTGGAGAGTGCCAGTTCACTGTGAATTTAGAAAGACAGATGGAATAGGTCAAGGATTTACAGAATCGAGTCCCTTATACAAAGGTGCCACCGCAGTGTCGTGGTTAGCACAACACTATTACAGCTCATTGTGCTCCAGGGTTTGGAGTTCAATTCTGGCACTGTCTGTATGAAGTGTGTATGTCCTCCCCATGGAATGCATGGGTTTCCTCTGGGTGCTCTGGCTTCCTCCACAGCATAAAACATTCCAGTTAGTAGGTAACCTGGTCATTGTAAATTGTCCTGCGATTAGTCTAGGTACTTTTTTCTGTGTCTACTGTGAATGTCCACAAGAAAACAAATCTCAGGGTTGTACGTGGTAAAACTCTTTGATAATAAATTTAAATAGGTAGGTTGCTGGGTGGTGTACATAGTTGGTCTGGAAGGGCCTATTTTGTGCTATATTTCTAAACAAATCGAATTAAAATAAGTGGTAGGAGAGCTATTGGAAGGGATTTTGAGGAACAGAACACACACAGAATTCTGCAGGAACTCAGCAGGTCAGGCAGCATCTACAGAAATAAATAGTTGCCGTTTTGATATGAGACCCTTCATCAGGACTGGAAATGAAGGGGGAAGAAACCAGAAGCTCCTTTTACTGATAGTAATGATATTATATCATACAGTACTTAGCTGGAATGCTCATAAATGTCAATGAGAATTTTAGCTCTGCTTGCTAGTAAAAGCTTTGAATTTATTAAAATTAATTGTATTAGGCAAGTTTTGTTTTTCAGATCATTTACCTTGACAAGATGAAACAAGTTTTATGTAAGGTCAGTAACCAAACAAGTAAGGAATATGTTCTGTAGCAAAGCAACAAATGTTTTCTCCCATTCAGTACCATAATAAGAAATAAACATTCGAGGTAAATGAATATGTTCACATTCTTCAGCATCAGTTTTGGAATTCATTCTTTTTGTTTGAATCCTGACAATATCCACCCCTCTACCACCAGCAATATTATGCTATTTACAAGGAAGATTCTCTACATAAAACTATTTTGGATATTATACAAACTCAATTAGTGGAATTTCTTCACTCGACACTTTCATTTTGATCATCCAAGTGAAATTAGTACAACATTCTTTACAGTTTATTTAAACTGTACAGTAATAGTGAATCCCTTCAGGAACTAGTAATACCATTTCAATATATGTCATTTTTTAAAGAATATCCTCAATAATATTATACAAGTTCATAAAAACCCACTAAAGAATTATCTTGTTTGATAACCAAACGGTAAACTAGAACATCTTGAAACTCCTTTTTCAAATGTTAATTGCTGTTCAAATACAATGCTCTTTTTGTTTTAGGAAATCTTTGTTTTACTTGTCATCTTTTATCTCAATTAATCCAAGTGTAACGTTGTGCAATGTTGCGGACTAAATAAAAAAAATTAAACACTTTGTTTGTCTGAAAGACCAGAAAGTAAGCTCAGCAAATGAATGAAGTTTAATTTGATCTGCCCACAAAGAGCACAATTCACTGGAGCACTAAAGCTTAGAGAGATTTGCCATAATACATAAGTCCCACAGGCAAAAACATAAAGGCACCAAGAAAATAGAATGATAATAGATTTAATACTTCCTTTTATCACAACGAGATGAAAATTCCTCTCTTGAATAATGTTATAATAATTGCATAATTTTCAAAGCTTCTCCAACTTTTCACAATATTAATACAATACACCTATTGTTCAAATAAAAGCCAGCTGTTTTTTTATAAAATGCTCTTGAACAACACTTGAGCTCAAACTTTAAACTTGACTAAATTACTGATTTTTTCCATACCCAAAAGGTCTGATGCTTTTGTCTAATAAATATAAAACGTTTGTGTTGTGGTAAACTGGTTGAGATGCTATTGAATGGTTATAAACGCAAGAGATTCTGGAAATCTTATATAACAGACACACACAAAGTGATGGAGGAGCTCAGCAGGTCAGGCAGTATCTATGGAGAGAAATATACGATCAACTTTTTGAGCTGAGACCCTTCATCAGGACTGGAAAGGAAGGGAGAAGCATCCAGAATAAGAAGGTTATTATGTCCAGCACACTGATGTGCTACCACCAGCAATATTATGCTATTTACAAGGAAGATATAAATAAGCTACTTTGAGTATTATACAAAGCCAATTGAGGGAATTTCTTCACTTGTCACTTTCATTTTGATCATCCAAGTGAAATTAGTACAACATTCTTTATAGATAATTTGAACAGTACAGTAATAGTGAATCCTCTCAGGATCTAGCAACGCCATTTCAATATTTGTCATTATTTTAGAATAGTTTATTAATTATTACAATTCTGAAATGTGGTCAACAATACTTTAAATACTTCAGTGTAAAATTTGAAAGTATTCATGAACAATAATACGAGAACAATGAAAAACATGATTATTCTGTCCTCATTTAATTCTATTTAACATTATTCTTAAAAGTATGATTTCAATAATATGCTTCAGTTAGTTACTTAACTAACAAAGATGAAGCTGGGTTTGGGCAACTTAAAATTAATGCATTGATTATTAAGGAAAAATAATTAATCCATAAGTAAATATTCCCATTATTAATATTAAACATAGTACTGATCATGTTTTAGAAGTTACAAAGTTGATCATCATCTCAGATGTGAGCAACAAAAAAAAAGCCAGTAATAAATCTCTTCTCAGAAAAAAATAAAAAATGTTTGGGATAAAATAAATTATTCTGGAGTGGATTAACTTCTTAAAATATAAAAGGCAACAGCTGTACTGTGCTCAATAAAATCCCATAAACATTAATGAAAAGCCTATTAATGTATTTTTTATATTAAGAATTCCGTGCTCTTTGCCAAAAAGATCCACAGATCTTTTAATGCTCACTTGAACGTGAATATAAGGGCTCAGTTAAGTATGTCATCCTAAGCGAGGCACCATTGATGAGGGAGAATTCTTTCATTACTGCAATTGGATGTCAGCTTCCATTATCTCTCCAACTGTAGCCATGGGCCCAAATCCACAAACCCTCCGATTCAGAACCAAAATGTTACAGAGCTATACTGACACAGTGGATTAACGTTGAAGATCTGTAAACATGGAGTTGCATTAACTAAAGGTGCATCAATATAATTTGGCATGGCAATGATGGAAAAACTATTTATAATTGCATTAACACAAGAGAATCTGCAGCTGCTGGAATTTCAGATAAACACACATAAAAACTGCTGGGGTCTCCCTCCCCACTATATCTGACATTTACACATAACGTTATACACTAAGGGCCTGGAGCATTGTTGAGGATCCCTACCACCCATCTCACATTCTCTTTGACCTACTACCGTCAGGACGGAGGTACAGGAGCATCAGGACTATGACTGCAAAACTGGGTAACAGCTTCTTCCCCCAGTCTGTGAGACTAATGAATACCCTGCCACCACCGAGGTCTTGTCGTCACTAGAACAGAGAGCTGTTTACTGTTCACATGTATTTGAATTATATTTTATTAACTTATTTGTGGTAATATTTTGTTTTATGTGCTGTGTATAATATATGCTTTGTGTGTAGACTATGATCTGGAGGAACATTGTTTCATTTGGTTGTATATATGTACAGTCAGATAACAACAAACTTGAACTCGCCAAGTCAGGAGGGCTCTATGGAGGGGAATAAATAGTTGAAACTTTGGGCCAAAACCCTTCAAATGCATAATAGCTTTGGATTATTTTTACCTCAACTAATTTAAATGAAAGAGGATTAAGTGAAAGCTGTTTACTGAAACAGGATACTCAATTTTCTGAGCACAGTAGCCGATTCATTAAGGCACAAATACAGAATTTACTCATCCTTCAGATTTGGTGAGTAGTAATCACACATTTCACAGCAGCACAGTTCAAAGGCTTTGTCAACACTGTTCATCAACTTTTGAGATGGCTTCAAATGGCTCCAGATTACAATGCCTGGAAAGTTGACCATTATTCACTCTTATTTTTCAGCAGAGAGTGGGCAACCAATGGAAATATTTAGGATATTTAACCATGGAAATGTTTGCCAAATGAATCCTTAGCTTAAATGTTATAAAACACAAACTTTTAATGTAGTATCTCACCACTATTTAATTCTCAAAGTCCAGTTATTATTCACATGATTCCATATTACTCGTCATATATTACACCTCTTCTCTTTGGCCATAAGGCTAATGAAAGCCCTGCCACCACGGAGGTCTCACCACCAGGAAAGCACATGTTGCACCTTACATATATTCTGAATTTTTTAAAAAAAACCTTTATATGGTAATATTTTGGTTTATGTGCTATGTGTTTCATGGGTGCACCACGGTCCAGAGGAATGTTGTTTGCTTCGTCACATATACATACAGTAAGATGATAATAAACTTGAACTTTCCTTATCAAGGTGTGGAGCTCAGAACTGAACGTTGTTTAACAAGGGCTTTGTATTGCTGTGTTATGACGTTTAATTCCTAGTTCTCTGGATACAAGGTCCACCAGTATACTAATCTCTATGATATTATCAATCTACTCAACTCAGCAACAGTCTTTATAGCTCTGCTGTTTCTAGATTTTCATTAGCTACAAATTACTCATTGATTCTCTGATGCACAGTAGAGAGTATCCTGACACGCTGCATCACTGCTTGGTATGGAAACTGCACTACGGCGGACAGGAAGGCTCTACAACAGGTTGTTAAAACTGCCCAACACATCACATCACTGGCACCAGCCTACCACCATCAAGGACACGTGTACAGCCAGGTGTTAGAGAAGGGCCAGTAGCATCATGAAAATCCCACCCAGCTCATGGACTGCTTTTCCCTCTAACATCAGGGAGTAAGCTAAATTAGGACCAACAGATTCAAAAAAGTAATGCTGATCAACACCTCCAACCGTTAATCCATCCCAGCACACTCCCACCAGCACAACATGCACTTCAGTCATTTCCTATCTGTAACCTTACATTCAGATACTCCTGTGCCTTGCATCACTTTATATACATACAATCAGCCTATCTATACAAGCTATCTCATGTACAAATGGCCACATTCAGTTACTTATTTATTGTGTTTCATACAATTCCCTTTATATTCATACTTATTGTGTGCTTTTATGCTAGTGATGTTTCGGATCCAAAGTAACAATCATTTTGTTCGACTTTACATGCCTGTAATGAAGAGTGACAATAAACAACCTGGAATTTTTTGGTTCACGTCCTGATGAAGGGTCTTGGCCCGAAACATTGACTATTTATTCCTTTCCACAGATGCTGCCTGATCTCCTGAGTTCTTCCAGCATTCTGTGTGTGTTGCTCTAGATTTCCAGCATCTGCAGCCTTTCTTGTGAATATTTTATAACAAAGCCTTCATAGGATGGACAAGACTCCAAAGGCAACCACTTATTACTGGGCACAATTGTGACATATGGCATTAAAGCTTCATGTACTGCCGAAACAATCAGCTTACACAACAGCTATCACACTATTCAAAAAAAGATTATGCCGCCGCACAGAGTGGTGAAGAAGCTGATATGCAGAACTCAACACAAGGAAAACACTCTCTTTGGTCTTGAGAGAAAGGAATTAAAATAGTACTTTAATAAAGGTATAGATGATAATAGGCAGAGTAGAAAAGATAAATTTACAGCAATATTTTTCATGAAATGCAGTCACAAAACAAGGGGACATAGGTGCAAAGTGATGAAAGAGTAGCTCAAAATTGGATTCAGGAAGCAATACTTTCAAAACAAAATATGTCAAACCTTGAGTAGGCTCTGGGACCAATCAATGAAACTAAAATCATTGAAGTTATAATACTGTTAAGATATAGGCGCAGAATTAGGCCATTTGGTCCATCGAGTCTGTTTCGCCATTTCATCACAGCTTATCCAATTTTCCCCTCAGCCCCACTCTCCTGTATTCTCCCTGTACATCTTCATGCCCTGACTAATCAAGAATCTGTCAACCTGGGGGGACGTCACGTGACGACGTAGGATCGAGACTTGTAATTCCAGCTCTCCCGTAAAAAAACAGTAAAATAATGTTTAAGTGAAGAAAAGTTAGTAAATACCTTTTAAAAATTACTTATAAACTACTCAGGATTGTCTGAAGATAAGTCTCCTAAACAGAAGCAGAAGAAAACTATTACTTTGAAGACAACACAAGTTGGAAAAGAATCAAGGCCGGCCACCATGAAAGAGCCTCGGGCTCAAGTGCATTTTACCTCCGGCGATACAGAACAGGAAACTGCGGCAACATCAACAGTTTCCAAAAAAAAAAGAGCAATAGGAATTGCACATGCGTGAAGGAAGGGGCATGCGCAAACACGAGCAACCCAAACTACAAATCCCAGCTATGATCAGAACTGAAAGTGAAAGTGAATATGAGGTGGAATAAGATTCTCTGGATAAATCAGACGAAGATGAAGAGACAAACAAAGAAGAGCAACACGAAAAGGCTGGAGGTGATATTGGAGACATAAAAAAATCTTTGGTGCAAATAATGCATGAATTAAAAGCATTAAAAGTAATAAAAAAGATATTTAAAATATGGAGATTATGTTTGATAAAATGATGGAAAAGACAGGACAAAATGGACAAGAAAATTAAAAACTTGGAAGAAACAATGGGAGACACCACTGACAGAGTGAATAAAATGGAAGATAATATTTCTGCCTGGACATCAAAAAGAGAACGGTTGTTGGAAAAAGTGGATGTACTTGAAAATTTTAGCAGACGAAATAATCTTAAGATTGTTGGCCTTAAAGAAGGTATAGAGGGAGAGGATCCAATAAATTTTTTTCAAAAATGGATTCTGGAAATTTTGGAAATGGAAGAAGGAACCCAGTTAATTGAAATTGAAAGGGCTCACAGAGCTTTAAGATCAAGACTTCAAGTTGATCAAAACCCACGATCAATCTTGATAAAATGCTTAAGATATAAGGATAAAGAAAAGATCCTGAAGGCGGCTGCCCAATGTGCCAGAAAGAGAAACAGGCCATTGATGATAGAAGGGAAAACAGTTCTTTTCTATCCTGATATAAGTTATGACCTTTTGAAGAGAAAGGAATTTAATCCAGCGAAAGAAATTTTATGGGAAAAGGGTTTTAAATTTATATTGCGCCTCCCGGCAACACTGATCATTTTTTTGGATGACGGAAAAAGAAGATTTTTTACTGATCATCGGGATGCAGAGGAGTTTGCACAAGAACTCCCAAATATTCACTGGACACAGTAAAGATTTAAAAGCGAAACAGATTAAAGATGAAGACGAGGACAGTAAAGTGAGTTAAGGACAGAAGAATATTTAAATATACTTTTAATTATATGATACAGGGGGAGAAAGGAAAAAATTTGAGAAATATTAATCGAGAGTAGTGATATTATTTTTTCTTCTCTTATATATACTTTTTTATGTTACGGGGAGCTGGGGGAACTTCGGATCGATTGCTACGGGATTCATGTGTGTAATCATGGCGATTGTCATGACCCGTACAACGAGGGGGGTAATGTTGTGTTTTTTTATTCACAACATTAGTAGGGGGGTATTTTGTTATTTTTTTCTTTATAATCTATTTTTCTTTAATCTTTCTTTCTTTGCCTGGACAATCGGGGGGAGACACATAGCAATATGGAGAATTTTAAAAAGATTCCCCAAGGTACTACGAAAGTTGAAAAGTTAGGTATTACTATAGACTGGAGTAACCCTGTTAAAAATAATGACTAATTTACTGAATTTTTTAAGTTTTAATGTTAATGGGCTTAATGGACCGGTGAAAAGAAAAAGAATTTTAACATACATTAAGAAAATGAAAATAGATATAGCTTTTTTTTTTACAAGAAACACACTTAATAGAGATAGAACATCAGAAATTAAAGAGAGATTGGGTCGGAAATGTTATTGCAGCTTCATTTAATTCAAAGGCGAGGGGAGTTGCAATTTTGGTTAATAAAACTTTACCAATTAAAATACAAAATGTATTAATTGATTCTGCAGGGAGATATGTAGTTATGCATTGTCAAATTTTTTCAGAACAATGGACTCTTAAGAATATTTATGCACCAAATGAAAATTATGTAAAATTTATACAAGAGGCCTATTTGAATTTGGCTGACGCACATGACAAAATATTAATAGGTGAAGATTTTAATTTTTGTCTAGACCCAGTTTTAGATAGATCAACAAAGGTTGTTACAAAATCAAAAGAAGCAAAATTAAATTTATCATTGATGAAAGATTTAAATTTGATTGATATATGGAGATTAATCCAAAAGAAAGAGATTACTCATTTTATTCAAATAGACATAAAACTTATTCAAAGATAGATTGTTTCCTATTATCACCGAATATTCAAGACAGAGTGAAAAATATGGAATATAAAGCAAGAATATTGTCAGATCATTCCCCCTTGACAATGACAATGATAATGATGGATAAAGAGGAATCGATTTACAGATGGAGATTTAATTCAATATTGTTAAAAAGTCAAGATTTTTGTGATTTCATGAAAAAGCAGATTCAGTTTTTTTTTAGATACAAATTTACATTCAGTTGATGATAAATTTATATTATGGGAAGCAATGAAGGCATATTTGAGAGGCCAGATAATGTTATACTTCTAAAATTAAGAAGGAATATATGGTAGAAATAGATCAATTAGAAAAAGAGATTACAAAATTAGAAAATGAATCCCAAAGATATATGACAGAAGAAAAACGAAGATAACTTGTTAACAAGAAGTTACAATATAATATACTTCAGACATACCGAACAGAAAAAGCAATTATGAGAACTAAACAGAGATATTACGAACTAGGTAAAAGATCACACAAGGTTCTTGCTTGGCAGTTAAAAACAGACCAGATTTCCAAAATGATAAATGCAATTAGAACAACTGTAAATAAAATTACTTATAAATCTTTAAAAAATTAATGAAACTTTTAAGAATTTTTATTCTGAACTGTATCAATCAGAATCACAAAATGATAATAACTCTTCCAAAATTGAATTCAGAAGAACAGAAGGGATTAGATATGCCATTTACATTAAAAGTGGTCGAAGAAGCTCTAGGATCACTTCAGAGTAATAAATCCCCAGGAGAAGATGGTTTTCCGCCCGAATTTTATAAAAAGTTTAAAGATTTACTAATTCCTCCTTTTATGGAGTTAATATACCAAGCGAAAAGAACGCATAAACTTTTTCGACAGCTATTTTCATAGTATTGTCAAAAAAATAGATACCTTTTAAAGCCAACATCATATAGACCTATTTCTTTGTTGAATACCAACTATAGAATAATAGCAAAAATTTTATCTAATAGATTATCTAAATACTTACCAAAATTAATACATATGGATCAAACAGGATTTATCAAAAATAGACAATTGGCAGATAATGTAACTCGGTTACTTAGCATAATTCATTTGGCACAAAAGAGGGAGGAAATGAATGTGGCAGTTGCCTTAGATGCAGTAAAAGCATTTGATAGATTGGAACGGGATTTTTTATTTAAGGTATTGGAAAAATATGGATTAGGAGTATCTTTTATAAAATGGATTAAAACCTTAAATACTAATCCCAAAGCTAAAGTAGTGACAAATGGTCAAATTTCAACATCATTTCAGTTAACAAGGTCAACTAGACAAGGTTGTCCATTATCACCTGCTTTATTTGTGTTGGCGATAGAACCATTAGCTGAATTAATTAGAACGGACCCAGATATTATGGGTTTCAGAGTTAACCAGGAGGAATATAAGATTAATTTATTTGCTGACGATGTTTTGCTTTATTTAACAAACCCATTGTATTCGCTGCGTAAATTATCTTCTAGATTGGAAGAATATGGGAAAATATCAGGCTACAAAATAAATTGGGATAAAAGTAAAATTCTACCCCTTACTAAAGGAGATTATAGTCAATGTCGACTAATAACTCAATTTAGATGGCCGATAAATGGTATAAAATATTGAGGTATAAGAGTTGATAATGATATAAAGAATTTATATAAATTAAATTATTTACCATTATTGAAAAAAAGTCAAGAAGATCTTGATAAATGGATTACATTACCAATAACATTAGTAGGCAGAGTAAATGCTGTAAAAATGAATATATTCCCTAGATTACAATATTTATTCCAAACACTACCAATACAATTACCGCAGAAGTTTTTTCAAGAGTTAAATAAATGTCTGAGGAAGTTCCTTTGGAAAGGCAAGATGTCAAGAATATCGTTGGAAAAATTGACATGGAAATTTGACCTAGGAGGGTTACAACTTCCAAACTTTAAGAATTATTATAAAGCAAATCAACTTAGATTTATTGCATCTTTTTTTGATGACGATAAACCGGCATGGATTAGAATAGAATTAGATAAAATAGGAGAAAATATACCAGAAGATTTTATATACAAGTAGGAATCTAAATGGATACGGGAAAAGAATGAAGCTCCTATATTAAAACATTTGATTGATATATGGGATAAGATAAATGTTGAGGATGAGATAAAGAAATCTTTATTAGCAAAGAGACCTTTAATTCAAAATAAACTTATTCCTTTTACAATGGATAACCAACTTTTATACAATTGGTTTCAAAAAGGGATTAGATATATAGGAGATTGTTTTGAAGGAAGTATATTAATGTCATTTGATCAATTAAAGAATAAATACAAAATATCAAACAACACTCTTTTTTGTTATTTCCAATTAAGGGCTTATTTAAGAGATAAATTGAGTCAAACAATGTTATTGCCGAAACCTAATGAAATAGAAACTTTAATTCAAAAAGGAAAAATTAAAAAAATGTATATCTTGTATGTATAGTTTGATTCAAAAACAGGCAATTAAACAAGGAATTCATAAGTCAAGACAAAAATGGGAAACTGATTTGAATATTAAAATTGAAGAAACAAGTTGGTCAAGACTATGTCCGGTCAAGACTATACAACAAATGTCCGGTTAAGATTAGTGCAATATAATTTTTTACATCAATTATATATTACACCACAAAAAATAAATAAACCCAAATTTATCTGATCAATGTTTCAAGAAAATTGTACTGTCAAGAAATTGGCACTTTTTTACACTCTACTTGGTCTCGTTTTAAAATTCAACCTTTTTGGACAAATTTAAGAGTTTTATTGGAACAAATTATTGGAACACAACTTCCACATAATCCAACATTATTTTTACTAGGCGATATTGAAGGAATAAAACCAAAATCCAAACTGAATAAATATCAGAAAGAATTCATAAAAATTGCAATGGCAGTCGCCAAAAAGGCTATTGCAGTTACTTGGAAATCGGATTCATACTTAAGTATAGATCGTTGGAAAAATGAAATTTTCAGCTGCATTCCACTTGAAAAAATTACTTATAATTTAAGAGATAAATATGAAATATTTCTGGAAATTTGGTACCCTTATTTACAAAAGATAGGATTAAATATATAGGTGCTCCAAAGATAAAATGATTGGTTATTTGGGGAAAGAAATAAATATATATACTAAAGCTATTATGAACTCCATGGAGCATGTGGGGATCTTCCGATATCCAGGCATTCTTTCTTTCTTTCTTTTTTCCTCTCTCTTTTTTCCTCTCTTTTTTTTCCTCTTTCTACAGGGATATGTTAGGGGGGAGGGGTTAAGGGAAGGTGGGGAAGGGTTGATTATTTTTTTCCTTCTGTAACCACTTGAAAATTCAATTTTAAAAAAATTATTTAAAAAAAAAGAATCTGTCAACCTCTGCCTTAAATATACCCAATGACTAGGCTTTCACAGCTGCCTGTGGCAACAAATTCCACAGATTCACCTTACTCTGGCTAAAGAAATTCCTCCTCATCTCCATTCTAAAGGGAAACCCCTCTTTTCTGAGGCTGTGTCCTCTGGTCTTAGACTCCCCCAACATCCTCTCCACATGCGCTGTATCAGGGCCTTGCAAAATTCAATAGGTTTCAGTTAGGTCACCCCTCATTCTGCTGAATTCCAGTGAGTACAGGCCCAGAGTCATCTCTCTTCATATGACAAGCCTTTCAATCTCAGAATCATTTTTGCTAACTTCCTTTGAACCCTCTCCAATATCAGCACATCTTTTCTTAGATAAAACTGCTCACAATAATACTCCAGTGAGACCTCACTGGTGTTTTATAATGGTGAAATTGCCAATTTCTGCAGGAGGTGGCCTCTTTAACTTTTAATTAGAATCAGATTTATAATTACTGGTCTTATTGTCTTGAAATTTGTCTTGCAGCGGCAATAAATTACTAGACAAAATCTTACAGGAAGTTACAAAATTAAATTTAATGCAAAAGACACTTAATGAGGTAGTGTTCAGAGACTGTAGAGAAGTCTGAAGGCAGAGTGGAAGAAGCTGTTCCTAAAGCGTTGAGTGTAGATCTTCAGGCTCCTGTTCCTCCTCGCTGACGGTACTAATGTGAGAAAAAGCATGTCCTGGATGTCAAGGGTCATTAATGACGGCCCTTCTGGGGATAATGGCTCCCAGGAACATTTAAACCTCTATCCAGAATCATTTCATTTGCTTCTCCAAGGAGTTTTATCATTCATTAATATACAAGGACAATTAAAGTACGCCAAATTCTGCCTGAAAAAACAGTTTATCAAAGAACACAGTATAGCATGGCAGAGAAGGCAACATCTGCACAAGTTCTCTGGTAAAGCAATTATTCCCAAGGTTCAGGAACTTCTCCAACAACAACGAGCGCTTGGATAGATACATGGAGCTCAAATTCAATTTAACTGTCCTTTCAGTCATACACATGTATACTGCCAAAAGAAGCAAAGCTCCTCCAGACCAAGCTGCACAACAGTATGTATACCTCACACACAACCCCAAGTAATATTACCAAACAAATAATAAGGTGCATTTACAATACAAGTTAAACAGTACAATGCTACTGGTGATCTGGGTGGTGACTGGGAGCTCAGTAGTCTCACGGTCTGGGGGAAGAAGCTGTTTCCCATCCTAACAGTCCTCGTACTAATGCTAGGTACCTCCTTCCTGATGGTAGGGGATCAAAGAGATGAGAGGATGGATGACAGCCCTGAGGAGCAGGGCTTAGAGGGATATGGGCCGAACATGGAAAATTGAGTCTAGATAGGCTTGTTGGGCCAAAGGGCCTGTATCTGTGCTGTATTCCTCTATGAGTCCATGAACTCAATGTTAAGCACAAATTACCAGTGAAACTTGCTCCCTGGCATCTGACATTCCCCACTTTGAGCTAATGCTGAAAGCCATCAGAGGGATTATCCTGAGAATATGAAAGCAAGGATGTGATTCTGAGGCTTTACAAGGCATTCATCAGCGGAGTATTGTGAGGACTTTTGGGCCCCTTATCTAAGAAAAGATACGCTGGTATTGAAGAAGAGGTTCACAAGAATAATTCTAGGAATGAAAGGGTTAATGTTTGAGGAGCATTTGATGGTTCTGAGCGTGTACTCACTGGAGATTAGAAGAATGGGGGGGGTAGAATTTCATTGAAACCCATCGAAAATTGAAAGGTCTAGACAGAGAGGACGGTTCCTACAGTGGGTGAGTCGAAGACCCGAGGGCAGAGTCTCAGAATAAAAGGACGCCCCTTTAGAACAGAGATGAGGAAGAATTTCTTTAACTTTCATTAAAGTGGAGGCTGATAAGTTCTTGATGTCAAAGAGAGAAGGAGAATGGGGTTGAGAGATAATAAATCAGCCATGACAGAATGCTGGAGCAGACTCAATAGGCTGAATGGCCTAGTTCTGCTCTTATGTCTTATGGTCTTATTTCCAGTCTTCTTCCCCTCATTCACTACGCGCCAAGTGCCAGGGATAATTAAAAGCAAAAAACAACTACAGATGTTGGAAATCTGAAATAAAAACTGAAAATGTAACAGACACTCAGCAGGAGATCGGCAGCATTTTCTGCATTTATTGTGGATAATTATTTGCTCCTACTCTCATTCTTTGACAGTAATCACTGTTGATAAGACAGTTCAGAAGTTAAGTATGCCAGAAATTCATAGCAACACCCTTCCGCTTTCTACATCCCCAGGGCTAAAAGACTTCAAGGGCAGGGTGCTGTCAGAAGCCAGGGCTATGACTAACCACATTTTAACAAGATTCTTTGACAACACTGGAATAAATAATAAGAACATTATTAGGAACATAAAATTCACTACTTCCAAAAGTGCCCGACAACCAGGACATTTGGATTAATGAAGAACATTCAAATTTAAAAATTGCCTCAGGAGTATCTTTAAAATGGCCCTGCCAATAGCCAAGAATTCCACAGAAAACCACCAAGTGATAGGATTTCATGGGTTGGCATTTATCTGTCTTCCGACCTGAACTGTGAAAGTCAGAGATGTGGAGGGCAGATGCCAGTAGATACAATTTGTTCTACTTTATTTGAAGTTCCAGAATCTAGCCAAAAATAGGCAAAGTAAAAGCAGAGTCCAGTGGACCATCAGAAATAGCAAGGTTATGCATATCAATCTGCAACTTTTCCAAGAAGCCAAGATGATAATGAAAACAGCCACTGTGTAAATATGCAAAAAGAAAAAAATCAAAGATGGACATAGAAACATACAGTGATGTGTCATTTTGCATAAAACAGTCCAAAGATACACTTGGGGCAGCCCACAAGTGTCACCATGTTTCTGGCACCGCCAAAACATGTCCACGACTTACTAATCTTAACCGATACATCTTTAAAATGTGGGAGGAAACTGGAGCATCCAAAGGAAACGCACTCTGTCACAAGAAGAACATACAAACCCCATATAGACAATGGCAGGAATTGAACCCTCATCGGTGATCACTGGCGCTATAAAGAGAGGCACTAACCACTAAGTTATCAACAGTCCCACATACCCATGTATGGTGGTTAATATTACTCATAGTTCCTGTCAGAGTTGTTCAACCCCTGTTGACATTGAAATAATGCTTGGAAGTAAAGCCAAATGAACACAGTCTTAATTTGGCTATAATTCAGAAACAGTGAAATATTTACTGTACTAGATGCCCCAGTGAATCATGTCTTTACCCAATATTGAGTACAAGCTTAATGGACAATTGAACAGAATAACTTCACTATTTTTATGGTCATATTTGTTATTACAGCAATTACAGCCTTACTGTACTTGTCACACATTATTTATTGTGGGTTATTGAAATTCTGTAAGCTCCAATTAAATCCTGTAGTCAAAGTAACATTCATATCTGAACCCCTTGAATAAATTACTGCATTGTTACACACTCTGAAACAATCATCATTGTACATTTAGGTGGCATATTTCTGAAAGAGTTTGCAAGAAGTTAATTCTCCAATCGCTTAATTACACCCATGGGGTTTGGGTTAGGGTTATATAGTACAGATAAAAGCCCTTGAGGTCATCATGTCCGTACTGGCCATAAATACCTGTCTACTTGAATCCCATTTGCCAAAATTTGGCCTATGGGTGTTTAAAAGTTCTCATCTAAAAATATTTCAAGGTTGTAATCTCTAGCATCCTCTTACAACACAATGTATCCCAGATTTCATTATCTTCTGGTGGAAAAAAATCTTCAAGTCCCTCTGGTTCCTCTCCTCATCTTTCCCTTTCTCCCATGATCCACTGTTTTCTCCTATCAGGTTCATCCTTCTTCAGCCCTTTATCGCTTCCACCCATCACCTTTCTCAATTCATCCCGCCTCCCCCACCTACCCACCAGCTCTCACCTATCACCTGCCAGGTTATATTCCTCCCTCTCCCCCTACTTTTTATTCTGGCTTTGTCCCTCTTCCTTTCCAGACTTAATGAAGGGGCGTCTGCCTGAAACATTGACTAGTTTATTCTCCTCCATTGAATCTCCTGTGTTTACATTTCTCACTTATCTACCTGCTCCTTATTTTGTACAATTCAATCAGGTTCCTCCTCAGTCCTTCCTGTTCCAAGGAAAATATACCTTAAAGTTTAAATAATCGATTGTGATCTCCTCAAACACAGAAGAAGCTTTGCACTTAGTGTAATGATAGAACACCAGCTGCAGCCTGCTTTCTCCTGAGAGCAAATAAAGGCCACAATTCTAAACAAAGTAGTGGGCGTAGCATCACAGGTAAAGCCCTCCCCACTACAGAGTACACTTACAAGGAACTCTGCCATAAGAAACCAGCATCCATCATCAAGGACACCCACAATTGTGGCCATGCTCTCTTCTCACTACTACCATCGGGCAGGAGCCTTAGATCCACTAGTACCAGTTTCATAACTGTTATTACCTTGCTTCTCCTCATGGACCATGTGGGTTTCCTCCGGGTGCTCTGTTTTCCTCCCACAGTCCAATTGATCATTGTAAACAGTTCTGCAATTAGGCCAGTGTTAAAATAGATGGGTTGCTGGGCCGGAAGCCTGTTCTGTGCTGTATCTCCACATTAATAAATACATACATACGTACAATCATCAGGCTCCTAAACCAGCGTGATTAACTTCACTCATCTCAACTCTGAACTGATTCCACAACCTGCAGGCTCACTTTCAAGGACTTTACAACTCAGGTTCTCAGTTTTAATTAATTTACCTCCATTTCACATTCGTTGCTTGTCAGTCTGTTTATGAATAATTTCATGAATTTTATTGTATTTCTTTATTTTCCTGTTAATGACTGCAAGAAAATGAATGAATCTCAAGGTAGCATACGGTGACATATGCATACTTTGATAGTAAATTTAATCTGACTTTGGCAGGTTGTGACCATGCCATAACCAGGCAATTTCAATGAACACACAATAGACTGTCAGTGCTGGAATCAGGAGCTACAAAACAAACTACTGATGGGAGTTAGCAGATTGCGCAGCATCTGTGGAGGCTAAGTGATGGGCGATGTATTGCGGTTGAGACCTTGCATCAGGACCTGTGTCATTGACCATGAGCATGGGTGGAGAAGAAAGGTGATGTTGAGAACCTGGAGGCCATGCACCAGGAGCATATGGAAAACTGACACAAGCAGTAAACAGGTTGCCAACCCTGTCCCGTTTCTGGATGAGCCTGCCATATCTCATTAGCCACCTCAGAACCCACAAAACTAGAATGGAAGCACGTTATCCCTCAATCCTGAGGGACTGCCTCAGGAAAGAAGAATTTCGTTGTCAATCAAGTTGATGACCATACTGCCGAAAGTGACCGAGATTTTTATTATGCACATAATAATATATCTATACGCCACTGACTGCAATTTTCAAGGGAAATTACTCCATTTACATTGGAAGTTGCTGTTGTTTCCAATGAAACATTAACATCCTCGTCCAACATACTTGGCTGATGTGGTATTGTCAATAAATTGTTAAGACATGGAGTTCTCCTTAAATGCATAAGTAAGCTTGCACAAAGCATTTGTCACATTGCTTAAGGATGTGATAGTGCTGGTGAGGAAGTTGAGGACATTTATCAAGGATCAACTTTATTCACAATATACATTTACGTGTATTAGGAACTTACTTGCTGCATTGGCATGACATGCGATAAAAACAACAATATTCAATAATTATTAAGAATAGAGAATTATATAAAAACCAAGTTGAAGTATAGATACGGAATAAAATGTGCATAAATATACAAATATTAGCATATATTTACAAAATAAACGACGTTATAAAAAGTGGTTTTAAGTATTTAATTGCAGTGACTAAGGTAATTGAGTGGGTTGGGTGGGGGGGATCTAACTAGAATGGCTGATCAGATTAACTGCTTTGGGGGGGGGGGGGGAGAAGAGAAACTTTTACGATGGTGTGAAGTTTTAATAGCCCTGTAGTGCCTTCTAGAAGCTGACTTTTGAAGCCTACAGTGGGATATTACCCAAAATCGAACAGTTCAGTTACAAGGAAGGGCTGGAGAAGGTAGACCATTTCTTCCTGTTGCAGAGATTAAGGGAAAACATGACTGAGGTATATAAAATTATGACAGGTATAGATAGGGTGACGGGGTGGAGATACATCTAGCCTGTAGGTCATCCTTGAGCAAAGTATAGCACCAGCTTAGCCCCCCAATCAGGGTCACGCTAAGCCACTGGAGCAGCTGGTGCATATCGTAAGTCTTGTTTATGCGACCACTGACGCCAGGCAGGCAATCTCTGAAGAGTATTGATAATGGCTGGAGTCACCTGTCTTATAAAGACACTGCCCAGAAGAAGGCAATGGCAAACCACTTCTGTAGAGACATCTGCCAAGAGCAGTCATGATCAAAGACCATGACTACCCACATCATGTGACATGGCAGGATAGACTACAGGAGATCTCTTCCCACATCAGAGGTTGACAAACCAAGAGATAGATAGATTTCGGATAAGGGGGAAAACATTCAGAGGAGGGTGGCCTTCAGCCTGAGAGTACTAAGTACCTGAAATCCACTACCTGAGAGTGGTTGAACCTGGGTCACTGACAATTAAGTTTCCAGATGAACACTTGAATCACTCAGACATGTAAGGCAATGGACCAAGTGATAAGCAATGGGATGAATATGGAAGGGTGCCATTTGCTGGCATGCACAAAATGGACTAAATAACCTGGTTCTCTGCTGCACAATTTTACGATTCAGCCGTCTACATTTTTATGACTTACAGCCATTCACAGAAGCACTAAAACTGGATTAATAGTGTGATGCTTCCTTTTAATCACTCTTCATATTTATTAATCTATTAACATATGGTTTCTGCTTTGCTCGTCTCAATTCATTTTTACAGCACTTTGACTGCAGACTCAAACTTCTGGTATGCTCACTGACATTCATGCTAAAGAATTAACGATTTAAATGTTATTACTGCAGATTTTTTGGAAATAATCTGCAATTAATTACCAGAAAAATATATAGGCAACAGAAAGGGGACTTTACATGACTTGCACAGTGGCACTTCCCTTCTTTTGTTCTCTTTCCCTGCGTACATCAGATTCCACGGTGAGATGACAAGAGGTCGTTTCCATTGTCCAGGGTTTAACATTAGCATCATTTCAAGTAAAGCAATGGGAAGATGATAAGTATGCACACTACTCAGGGGATAACGATTATCCCAGCTGAAATGGCTTCAGCATTGTGAACACAAGCTGGAAACCTGCTAGATAGCTGGAGGGAGAATAAGTATTAGCCTCAGGGTTATTTTTAATATCGAGCCGTTCAATTATGCAGTTGATATCTGACAAAATTTGGACATAAAACGTTGCAAGTTCACGTGAACTGCTGCACAACTTCAAATCCTGAGCAACTTCATTCTCAATACTACTCTCTAATAAAACGCAATTGTAAAATTATTAAAGTTAACACTACCTGAACCACCAGTCTCGGGCCGTGTAACTTCCGCATACACTTCAAAAGTCGTCGCTGGATATTTCCTGCAACAGTAAAGAAAGAAATGTTTTCAGTTTTGGTCAAGCAGAAAAATAGTAGTTTTGTAACACCCCACAATTAGCTGCAACTGTCCTTAAAATGAAACAGGCTTCAGCACACCATCACAGCCTGGTCCCTCTTAACACATTGATCAAGATGCCATTTCTCAATTAAGATAACTACATTATACCTTTAATACAATTACTTGCAACTCAGCCCCCACTTGGAAATATTTTCAAACTTTGAGTTTTTTGCCAAGAGTCTATTGAGAATTATTTTTATGTTATCTTTGAGGAGCACTGCCCAACAACCCTCAACAAACCCAATTTCACCCTAACGTAATCCCACAACAATTTACAATAATCAATTATCTAACCCGGTATGTCTTTGGACTGTGGGAGGAAACCAGAGGACCTGGAGAAAACCCTGCATTCCACAGGGAGGACATACAGAGACTCCCTACAGAGGATGCCGAGATTGAACTCCAAACTTTAATGCCTTGAGCTGTAATAACATCACGCTAATTGCTACATTACCGTGGCATCCCATGGGATCCTGGCCCTACAGGTCTGCAGTACTAAGCAAATACCACCATACTTTTAAAGTAGAGTAACATCAAAAGAATGAGAAGATGTCAGAGGCAAGTGTGTTTTTTTACACATATAGCGGTGAGTATGTGGAGCCTCCCACCAGAGGTGGTGGCAGATGCAGATATATTAAGGACATTTAAGAAACCCTTAGATGTCAGAACAATTGAGAGCTATGTAAGAGGAGAGGTTTGGATTGATGTTATAGTAAGTTAAAAGGCCAACACAACATTGTGTAATAATATTCTAAATGCAGTAAAACACAATGGCTATGGGAAACTATTTTCATAAATTTCAAACCCTTACCAAAGTGAATACCATATCCAGTAAAGAGTCATTCAGAATTGCATTAATGCTCTATCATAAATTTCTTTACATTAATTTTAATGTGAATTCTTTAATATAAAAGAATTAAAAATAATACAATGTCATAAGATACAGCAAAATATATTTAAGTGCCGTTAATCACAATTTCAATCCGGTAACTGATTCAGATTTCTGTGTCACGTTAACATCTAAACATTCAGTGAAACTGAAACTGAAAGCAAATTGCAGTGATTCATAAATAAATATTCATGTTATACTGCATGCAAAACAGAACAATTAACAACATGGTCAAGCACAACAATCCTGTCTCAATTTCATTACACACATTGACACGAGTCACTGTGAGACACTGCCTTATTGTCTCCCTTCCACAGACCAAATCCAAAAGCCAGATTCAGTACAGGGAATGTTACCAATGCTAAGAAATCAAATAATTGATTTCATGATAACATATCCTCCTCGCTGATGATCAACAATGGCGCACCTCAGGGGTGTAAGCTTAGCCCACTGCTCTACTCTTTATATACACATGACTGTGTGGCTAGGCATAGCTCAAATACCATCTATAAATTTGCTGATGATGCAATCATTGTTGGTAGAATCTCAGGTGGTGACGAGAGGGCGTACATGAGTGAGAAATGCTAACTAGTGGAGTGCTGCCGCAGCAACAACCTGGCACTCACTGTCAGTAAAATGAAAAAACTGATTGTGGAATTCAGGAAGGATAACATGAAGAAACACATAAAATTCCTCATAGAGGGATCAGAAGTGGAGAGAGTGAGCAGCTTCAAGTTCATGGGTGTCAAGATTTCCGAGGATCTAACCTGGTCCCAACATATCGATGTAGTTAAGAAGAAGGCAAGACAACGGCGATACTTCATTAGGGGTTTGAAGAGATTTGGCATGTCAACAAATACACTCAAAAACTTCTATAGTTGTACTGTGCAGAGCATTCGGACGGGCTGCATCACTGTTTGGTATGGAGGGGCTACTGCACAGGACCGAAAGAAGCTGCAGAAAGTTGTAAATCTGGTCAGCTCCATCTTGGGTACTAGCCTTCAAAGTACCCAGGACATCTTCAGGGAGCGGTGTCTCAGGAAGGCAGCATCCATTATTAAGGACCTCCAGCACCCAGGGCATGCCCTTTTCTCACTGTTACCATCAGGTAGGAAGTACAGAACCCTGAAGGCACACACTCAGCAATTCAGGAACAGCTTCTTTCCCTCCGCCATTCGATTCCTAACCGGACATTGAATCTTTGGATACTACCTCACTTTTTTTTAAAAATACAGAGTATTTCTGTTTTTGCACATTTTTTAATCTAATCACTATACATAATTAATTTAACTGTGTGGTAAACTATGCATATACCTGTCTGGACACGCCCCTCTGCTGACTGTTCCTGTGGCTCCTCCCACAGACCCCTGTATAAAGGCGATTGGAGGCCCTGCTCCCCCTTCATTCTCCAAGATGTCGTGGTCACGTTTGCAGCTAATAAAAGCCTATCTTTTGCCTCCCATCTCCGAGAGTTATTGATGGTGCATCAAACTGTTTATTTTTTTTCTCTGCTAGATTATGTATTGCATTGATCTGCTGCTGCTAAGTTAAAAAATTTCACATCACATGCCAGTGACAATAAACCTGATTCTGATAATGCTTTTTGTGTTATTTATTTAATTGGGTTCTCTGTATCTTGTTTTAGGACCTGCATGAAGACCTGATCACATTTTAGGTCACTTTTATGCAAAAACAGAAAATTCTACAGGGTTCACAAACTTTCCGGCATCCCTGTATTTGCAGAGTTTGTTGTCTTTCGTTCATTGGTTGTTTGTGGTTGTCTATGGTTTTTCATTGATCCTATTGCACTTCTTTGTACTCACTGTGACTGGCCGCAAGAAAATGAACCTCAGTGTTGTAAATGATGACATTTATGTACTTTGAATTTTGGACTTTGAGTTCTTCCAGCAGATTATTTGTTGCTCCAGATTCTAGCATCTGCAGTCTCATGTCTCAATGTTTGCAACAATGCTGCTCAAATCAGCAACAGCAAGATTTCAAAGTTCAAAGTAAATATATTCTCAAAGTACATGTCATCATCATTACATACAGTGTCATATTAATGCAGGTGATCATGGTCTTATGCAGGACTATAATTGTTCTTAGCAAATTTTTCTACAGAACTGATTCGCCACTGTCTTTTTCCGGACAGTGTCTTTACAAAACGGGTGACCCAGCCATTATCTACACTCTTCAGATTGTCTGCCTGGTGTCAGTAGTTGCACAACCAGCACTTGTGATCTGACCATCCACCTCCTGCTCCCATGACACTGATCGAGGTGCTAAACAGGTGCTACACCCTGCCCAAGGGTGACCTGCAGGCAAGAGGGAAGGAGCGCCTTACACCTTCTTTGATAGCCATGCATCTCCAATCCACCACCCACAAAATATGCCGCAACGGTGATGAAGGTGGATACGATAGGGTCTTTTAAGAGACCCCTGGATTGGTACGTGGATCTGAGTAAAATAGAGGGCTTTGGGTAACCCTAGGTAATTTCAAAAGTAAGTATATGTTCGGCACAGCATTGTGGGCCGAAGGGCCTGTATTATGCTGTAGGTTTTCCCTCTCTGTTTCTATGTCACTATATACAACTTTGAGATTAGTTTTCTTGTGGTCATAAACAGTAAATCCAAGAAACAAAATAAAATCAATGAAAAACCAGACCAAACACAGGACGGACAAACAACAGACTGCAAATACAAAAGAAAAAAAATAATAAATAAATAAGCAATAAATATCAAGAACGTGAGATGAAGAATCCTTGAAAGTATGTCTATAGGCTGTGGGAACAGTTCAGTGTTTAGAGAGTGAGGTTGAGTGAAGTTATTCCCTCTGGTCCAAGAGCCTGATGGTTAAAGATTAATAACTGTTCCTGAACATGGTGTTGAGGGTCCTGAGGTTCCTGTACTTTCTTCCTGATGGCAGCAATGAGAACAGAGCACAGCTTGGGTGATAGGGGTCCTTAATGATGGATGCTGTTTTCCGGCAACTGCACTCCATGTAAATGTGAACGTTGGGCAGGGCTTTACCCATGGTGGACTGGGTTGTATACACTACATTTTGCAGGATCGTCCATTCCAGGAAAGAGCGTGCTAACTTGTAAATACCCGGAATTTGAATAACAAATGTTCAGTTCTAAATAAAATACCAGGAAAAAAATCAGTTGTTCAACTGCCAGAGCTGCTTGTGACAAAATATACAAGATCTAAATTTATACTTCAAAACAACTTCAGTGACAGTTGCTTGCATCTATTAAGATCTACAATAAATGATAATCTTTCTTTGCTCTGAAATGCTTGGCATCATCTGTCAGAAAGATTTGACAGAAAGAGATCCAAATTATAGAGGTAACTTTCTACAAAGTAAGCAATATCAGAATTTCAATCACACCCAATCTTTTATAAATATGCAACACTAGAAACTGGACACGCGCAGGCAACCTCCTGGAATGTGTTATTGGGCTATTAAAACAAAAACCTCACGCCATTCTTAAAAGTTCCCTCCCGCAGGCAGTTAATCTGATCAACCATTCTAGTTAGCCTACCCCAACCCTTCTATTACCCCTATCACTGCACTATAAACACTTTAAACCACTTTTTATAATGCTGTTCACATTATAAATACATGCTCATATTTATTTATTTACGTACATTGTATTCCGCTTCTAACTTATTTTTATATAATTATATTATTTAGAGATACAGCATGGAACAGGCTCTACCGGCCCAACAAGCCATGATGAACAGCAATCCCCCTATTTAGGTAACCCATCACCGGATGATTTTTAATGACCAATTAACCAACTAACCAGTATGTCTTGTGGAAGAAACCTGGAGAACCCAGAGGAAACTCGCTTGCTCAGAGGGGAGAAGGTACAACCTCCTTACAGATACTAGAATTGAACTCTGAAGCTGTAACAGCATCGTGCTAACCATTAGGCTAATATTCTGCATAATTAAGTGCTGTTTTCGTTGCATGTCATGACAACACACTACAGCAAATTCCCAATACATGTAAATGTACATAGTGAATAAACTTGATCCTAGACAATAATGGATTGTCTTATCTTAAACATTAAATTATACCAAAAAATATTTTACAAATACAAAACTATAGCCCTTGTCATACAGCAGGTGAAGGATGGGAAGGAATTGGAATATTATTGCCACGTATACTGAAATCCAGTAAAAAGCTTGTCTTCTGTACTGTTCATATAGATAATTCATTACACAGTGCATTGAGGTAGTACAAAGTAAAATAATAACAGAATGCAGAATAGAAGTGTGACAGCTGCAGAGAAAGTACAGTGCAGGTAGACAATAAGGTGCAAGATCATAAGAAGTCAGACTGTGAATTCATCTTATAACTATGTTACTAAGCAACACACACAAAATGCTGGAGGAACTCAACAGGTCAGGCAGCATCTATGGAAAAGAGTAAACAGTCGATGTTTCAGGCCAAGACCCTTCATCAGGCCTAATGTTACTAAGTTCTCTATCTCCTTCCTTTATTCCAACTCATTGAGACAAAGCCCAGCTCAGTGGTAACAACTTTGAGATGGAGTTAGAGCAGAATCTGGTCATGAGTGCACAGGGAGTGAAGGAGGAGGCTGACAACGCACTAGTGTTCAGAATAATCACGTTGTTGCCTATCTTGATGGACTGTGGTTTGCTGGTCAGGAAGTCAAGGATACAGTTGCAGAGGGAGGGTGTTGTCAGGTCTCAGTTTAGTGACAAGTTTGCTTAGAATTATAGTATTGAAAGTAGAGCTATAGTCGGTAAACAGTAACCTCCAATACACACTGTAGCCACTTTAATAGGTACACCTGCTCATTAAAACAAATATCTGACTGGCCATCATGTGCAGCAACTCAATGCATAAAAACATGCATTCATGGTCAAGAGGTTCAGTTGTTGTTCAGACCAAACATCTTGGGAAGAAATGTGATCTGAGTGACTTTGACCATGGAGTGATTGAGGTAGTTCGAGCATTTCAGAAGCCACTGATCTTCTGGGATTTTCATGCATAATCTCGACAGGTTATCTTATTTTTATTTAGCGATACAGTGCAGAGTAGGCCCTTCCTGTCCTTCAAGCCATGCTACCCCCGTAGCACCTGAAAACACAAATTCACCTTAACAGGACAGTTTACAATGACCAATTAAACTACCCAGAACATTTTTGGACTGTGGTAGGGAACTGGAGCACCCATGGCAGAGCCATGCATTCCACGGGGAGGACGTGCAGAGACTCCCTTCTCTGTGGTGCCAGAATTGAACTCCAAATTCAGGAACACCCTGAGCTGTATTGGCATTGCACTAACTGCCGCACAGCACCCAAAAATGGTACAAATTAACAAAAGTCATCCAGTAAGCAGCAATTACGTGGATGAAAACACCTTGTTAAATGGTGAGCTTAAAGAAGAATGGCCAGACTGGTTCCAGCTGACAGGAAGGCAACAGTAACTCAAATAAACACAGGTCTGGTGTGCAGAAGAGCATCTCGGAACACAAACACATCAAACCTTTGAGTGGATGGGTTACAGCAGCAGAGGACCATGGACATACACTCAGTGGCCACTTTATTAAGTACAGGAAGTACCTAACAAAGTGGCGACTGAGTATAGATAACTTTACTGTCCACATGCTCCACAGATGAGTGTTGAAGTTGTTAACAAGTCAAATAGAGTTTTGTTTAACTATCCTACAAGTCTCCAGGTTCAAAGGTTCATTTTGTTGTCAAAGTATGCAAGAGTATGCACTACACCGATATCTTGCACGTGTAATACCACTCTAATATTTTGCATGTGTAATACTACTCTGATATTTGTCTTCGCCAGATAGCCATAAAATACAGACAGACCGTGGAGCAGATGAAAGAAAAGACATCAACTCCTCCCTCTGGCTGAAAAGGAAAAGAAACAAAACCCAAAGACCCCACAATCCCCTCACTGGAAAAAGAGAGCAACAATAGCATCAAATCCTCCTCCCCCACAGAAACAAAACAGCAAAATTAACACTCACCACTCGCAGAGAAAAAAGTGTAGCAATAATAATCCCCAACCCCCTCACCTGTAGAAAAGAACACTGACAGTAACATCAAAATCCCCAACTCCCCCACAAGAAAGAAAACGTAGAAAGACTGAAGGAAGCCAATATAAAGTACAGTCCAATGATCACATAAATCTCAAAATACCAGAAACATCTTTTTTGTCAGTATATGAGGAGAGCAGCCACACAAGCTCAGTCCTGCTGTAAAGAGTGACCTCCGACCCAGGTCCGAACACTCCCAGTCTGGGCCTTAAAGCACCGATTCGGCTACTGATTGTCTCCGTTGGGGGCCACTGCTGACCCCCTCCACATTCAACTCGCTGCTGACCAATGGCCCAGGTCCAAATGCCTCTGTTGGGAGCTATCACTGACCCCTTTGCATTCACCTCAATGCTTCAATCTTCCTTTATGGTTTGAAGTGAAGTCGTTCATGATCCAGCTCTGCATCTCTAATCTTTTCCACAGATTGGCTTGTGTTCTTGGCCCTTCTCAGCCCCCCCCCCCCAATCTCTGATCTCCACATACAGCATAGCGTTGGAACCTTCCATCAAGTTCCAAACTGAACTTCACAGGGTCCAACAGTCTCCATAACACGAACAAGAAAAAAAGAACAAGCAGAAGGCATAGAAAAAGTGAAAATATTAGAGGGATTTGCAAACTGAAAGATGTTGCCTGAGGAATCATTGTTCACTGGCACCTCCTTGACTAGAAATCCCTGACCAAGCATGCACCAACTTTCAAATTTAGTGTCTCAAGGCACTTCTCCAGAATTTTTACTTCCAGATTATTATATCAATAACAACAATCATTTGATTAACAAATGAGTCCCTGCACAATAAAATATTTCTCGATAAGGACATAACAAATGACTTGCTGGGATTTAATGAAGCTTCACCTCTGCTTTGCTGTATCGGAAAAATTAAATACAGCACTTTGCATAAAGATGAACATTTAATTGTCGTTTAAATTACAGATAATTAGTTGTTAGCCTAAATTATTGTTTTAAAGTTGCACCCTGTAGCTCCTCCTTTGAACCATTAATTATAAATATAATTCAAACATGACAATGAGCCACAGATAAATTGATCATAATACTACGGTAATAATTAATGCAAGCTCCAAAATACAAAACTGATGCTCTCTCTAGGAGCACTGTGTCACACAAATAATCAACAGCACTAAGGCCAAAGATGCAATAAAACACCAATACTTAGTCTTTCCTCTTCTGTGATCCCTAACACCCTCAACCAGATAGTAAATTGATCTTTTCTTGTCACTCAAACAGAGGTACAGTGAAAGGCGTCCATATAGATCAATCATCATATCAGTATAATGAGGTAGTACAAATACAGAATGTAATTGTACAGAATAAAATGAAACAGTTATGGAGACAGGCAATAAGCTATGAGGTGAATTGTAAGATCAAGAATCTCTCTTATCCTTCAAGTCTTATAACAGTTTGATAGAAGCTGGGCTTCAGCCTGACAATAAGTATGCTTTTGTATCTTCTGTCCAACGGGAGGGGGAGAAGAATGAATGCCCAGGGAGGGTGGAGACTGTGATTATGTTGGACGCTTATTGAGGCAACAGGACGTATAGACTGAGCTGTGTCCACAACTCTCCACAGTTTCAATTGTTCATTTCCCTTCATAATTGCTGCCTGACCTGCTGAGTTCCTCCACCATTTTTATGTTAGTAGTCTTGGTTGTTTTAGCATCGAAAAGCAGTTATGCAAAATGTGGTGTTTCTCTTTCCATTTAAAACACACACACACATGCACTAAGTGCTAAAAGTACTCAAAAGGTCAGGCAGCATCTATGAAAAGGAATAAACAGTTCATGTTTCAGGCTGTGGTTGGCTCCTAATGAAGGGTTTTGGCCCAGAACGTTGACTGTTTATTCGTCACCATACAAACTTAAAATGCTTTAAGTCTGTATGCTTGTGAATCCTAAAGGGAAGCTCATGTTGATCCAAGACGGCTCAATTTCATTTCTAGTACACAAGTGTAAAGGAGAATGAAAAAGAAATTAACTCCAAATCCAATGTAGCACAAAAAATGCACTAAAATAAAGAACACAATTAATATAAATACTTAAGATAGCAATGTCCTATGGTCTTATATACATAGGTTGATTGTATGTCCATAAAGAGTTACTCGACAGGAAATAATACAATAGTGGTGGTTGGGGATGTGTGGGGTGTATTAGTGGGTGGAGGTGTTGATCAGCCTTACTGCTTGGGAAAAGTAATTGTTTTTGAGTCTAGTGGTCCTGGCCTGGATGCTACATAGTCTCCTCCCTGATAGGAGTGGGACAAACAGTCCATGAGCAGGGTGGGTGGGATCCTTCATGATATTACTGGCCCTTTTCTGGCACCCTTCTGTATACATGTCCTTCATAGGCAGGTAGGCTGGTGTTAGTGAGCCTACCTGTCCATCATAGTGACCTGCAGTGATGCAGCATGTTAGGATGCTCTCTACTGCACATCTCTAGAAAACTATGAGCATAGATGTGCATAGTTCAGCTCTCTTCAGCCTCCACTGGTGATTGTGTTGGATGAGTTCGGGGATCATGAAAGGTTGTGCAAGATATGCATTCCAAGGAGTCTGAAACTGCTGAGCAGACATAAAGAAGGGTGTGACTGGTTTAAGTTCTCCTGAAGTCGATAACCACCTCCTTTGCTAAGTGAAAATCTAGATGATCAGTACTCTGAAACAATTTCAAGGTAGACCAATTTTAAGAACTTCATAAACAAGGGAGATAGAAAAATACAATGGAAGATTTTTCAACCCAACTGAATACACATCTCCATCACCAGGGCCACGTAAGGGCTGAAGACCTTTTATTGTGCTTTACAACTATGTCTGTGCCCTGAATGGTTTTACAAGAGCAAACCACTTGTGTGAACATTCTCACGGGGATCATTTTAATAGAGACAATAGAACTGTTTTCAGCTTTAAACAGCTGTTGGTGAGCTACTCACCATTCTCCCTCTCACAACATTTGGAGGGCATTCTGACTAGTTGCGTCACAGTTTGCTAAAGTCTTTCTTTCATACACAGGATTGCAAGAGGCTGCACAGGGTTGTAAGACTCAGCCAGATCCATCACGGGTACAATCAAGGACATTTTAAGAAGGCAGAATCTATCAGCAAGGATCCTCACCATCTGGAATATGCTCCTATCTCACTACTACCATCAGAAGGTACAGGAGTCTCAGCGCTACCCTCTGGCCGGGCGGCGCTCCGTCCAATGCACCATCTCAGCGCGGCGCTCCCTCACTCCAGCTCAAAAGAGACAACCTGGGTACTTCCACTGCAGCGGAGCCTCGCCCGTTTACCCAGAGGAGAAAGTATAAACCACGGCAGCTTTCACTCTGTAAACTGGTGTTTAGTGAATGAAATGACAGCCCGCCTGCTGACAGATCCACCTCCAAATTTGCCTCACCCACCACGCCCCCGTCCATTTATTTTCTACCTGCAGACAGAGCAATTCCCCACCCCCTGCCCGCGTCCCGATTCAGCACCACGCGGGGCCCGTCAGGTTCGGCCTAAGAGGCACCGTGCGCTGGGGCCAGTGTGTAGGCGAGCTCGGGGATACCAGGGCCTGGCGCTCTCCCCCGCAACACCAAGCCCGGGAACCGCCGGGAAAACAGAGAAGCAGCGAAATTAAACTCACCTGATCCTGGACCCCATTGCTGGTGGCTACTGTGCCGCGCTGTCGTCGCTTCTGCCAGGGGAGAAGCAATACCGCTAAGCCCTTCCCTCCGCAGCCGTTACGCGAAACCAGGGGACGACATAGTCGCTGGGCATCGAAGGTACCGGCAGACGGCTCGCCGTGGTGTCTGCTGGGTCCTGTAGTCCAATGCCTGCCGTTGCCGCCCCTCCTACCGACCTGGCGTCACACTAAAACTATAACTCCCGGCGTCCTTCACTCCTTCGGCAGCCCACTCTACCTGTCCATCAACCAGACTTTGTCAACTTTTTTTCACAGAAATGTCGCTGACCACTTCGGCAAAAGTGACCCTGCTGAAAGAATTAGAGATTTCGCGTTACCACAGTCCCTTACAGGATATCACAGAGGGGCTTTGACATATTCGATGCAGGGAGGATAGTTCTAAAACATGGGATCACGCACTCAGGTGAGAAGAAGAAATTTCTACACCCAAAGGGCAATAAAACTTTGGAATGCTCTGCCCATAATCAAAGACCCCCTTCCATTCCAGACGCCCTCCCTTTTCCCCATCTTCCATCGAAGAGAATACACAAAAACCTGAAAGCACTGCCGCCCGGCGCAAGGACAACGTCTACCCCGCTGTTATTAACTCGAGTGGTTGGCATGGTACAACAGCATGACTCCTGGCCTCACAGTCTACCTCGATGAGTGCAGGAAGCCAAGTGAAACCTCCCACCCTGCAGTTAACCTGTAACCGGAGCACTTTGTTCTGCATTCTGTTACCGTTTTTACCCTGAACTACCTCAATGCACTGTTGTAAAGGGTAGTATGGATGTTTGACACGCTCGATGCCGGGATGATGATTACCACTCGGGAATGAGGTGAGTGACTCCGTATGGATAGTATGTAAGACAAGTCCGGTAGGTGCGACAATAATGAACCAAATTATCGTTACCCAGGCGGACTGCTGAGGAGCTGTGGATGTCAGAGGAAATCGTGCCATGTGGGTTATCGCATGGAAAAAGGAGAAAGACTTGCCAACATCTTAATGCACGAGAAGGCCGGGACACCCGGCCTGCATTTGCTTTGGAAGTGAAGGCGTCATAGTAAAGGAAATAGTGGTCAATTTGCCTGAGGTTGGAGGGGCTGTCTGTGGGAAATGAGCTGGTTTTGCATTTGGCGTTTGGTTGGTCATCTTGTTGACTCTGTTGTTCTGCCAAACATGAGGGCATGCCTCCAGCACATCCTTGTGTGTGTTGGTTATTAACGCAAATGACGCATTTCACTGTATGATTCGAGGGATCTGAGTCTGAATGTGAATCTGTGTACATCATACTTGATCAAGTCATCAATCAATATTTCTCACTCTTCTGTCATTCTATTGCCTCGTGATATAAGTTTATAAATTATGAGAGGCATAGATAGGGTTCGTTCATTCGTTATATCTGTAATTGTGTACAGTTCTGGTCGCCAAAGTATAGGAAAGATGTCATCAAATTAGAGAGAGTACAGAGGAGATTTACTAGAATGTTACCTGGGTTTCAGCACCTAAGTTACAGAGAAAGGTTGAACAAGTTAGGTCTTTATTCTTTGGAGCATAGAAGGTTGAGGGGGGGACTTGATTAGAGGTATTTAAAATTATGAGGGGGATAGATAGAGTTGAGGTGGATAGGCTTTTTCCATTGAGAGTAGGGGAGATTCAAACAGGAGGACATGAGTTGAGAGTTAAGGGGCAAAAGTTTAGGGGTAATACGAGAGGGAACTTCTTTACTCAGAGAGTGGTATGGACCATGATCGCCTATGTCAAACGACACCACATATAACCATATAACAATTACAGCATGGAAACAGGCCATCTCGGCCCTTCTAGTCCATGCCGAACGCTTACTCTCACCTAGTCCCACCAACCCGCACTCAGCTCATAACCCTCCATTCCTTTCCTGTCCATATACCTAGCCAATTTTTTTAATGACAAAATCAAACCTGCCTCTACCACTTCTACAGTCATTTTAATACAAGAATTTTGTATTTTCCCCGGTTTTTCTTACTTCACACTCTTCTACATGCATTTGAATTCTCATTTGGTTTGGCTCTTTGCTTCTGATAGAAACTAAATACACAGCAATAATGTACTTAGTCTCTTTGAGGATTACAGTCGTATTCACAAACAGTAAACGCAAATTGTTTTCACAGACATTGCAATTCCAGTAATCTGAAAAGAAATAAACTTATTAATGCTGAAGATTGAAAACCGGAACAGAAGATATTGGAAATATGCAGCAATCGCAATCAGACTATGCAAATAAACTTTTATAATTAAAGATTAAAAAATAACAAATATTTGGAGAAGGTTGGAAGGTCACAGGGTGACAGAATGAAAAGTATCCAATAGAACTATAACATTCTAATTCTGCATTCTTAAACACCATTTTGGAGTCATAGTGCACAACAGCACAGAAACGGGTTCTTTGGCCTGTCTAGTCCATGCTGAACTGTTAATCTCCCCTTGTTCCATCAGCCTGCACCTGGACCACAGCCCTCCATACCCTTTCCAACCATGTACCTACCAAAATTCCTCTTAAATGTTGAAATCAAGCCCATGTCCACAACTTCTGATGGCAGCTCGTTCCATACTCTCACCACCCTCCAAGTGCAGAAGTTCCCCTCTTAAACATTTCACCTTTCATCCTTAATCCATGACCTCTAGTTCTGGTCTCACCCAACCATAGTGGAAACACCCAGCTTGCATTTACCCTATCTATACCCCTCATAATTTTATATACATGTCAAATTTCACCTCATTTTTCTACGCTCAAGGGAATAAAGTCCTAACCTATTCAGCTTTTCCCTATAACTCAAGTCTTCAAGTCTAGGCAACATCCTAGTGAATTTTAGAGATACAGTAGAGGACAGGCAGACCTTTCCGGTCCAACGAGTAATGCCACCCAGCAACTCAACCATTTAACCCGACCCTAATCACAGGACAATGGCCAATTACCTACTAACTGGTAGTTCTTTGGAATGTGAGAGGAAACTGGAGCACCCGGAGGAAACCCACACAGTCACGGGGAGAACGTACAAACTCCTTAAAGCCGGCACAGGAATTCAACTCCAAACCTCAATGCCCAGAGCTGTAATAGCATCACGCTAACTGCATGCACTCTTTCAACCTTATTGAATCTCGCTGCATTTTGTTTTGCTTGCCATTACCTTGTTTTTGAGATTGGAATTATACGTCGGGAAGGCATGCAAACAGAAGCTTTACACTGCATCTCCCAACATTTTTATTTACTTGGCAATACAGTGCAGGGTAGGCCCTTCTAGCACTTACAGCAACGCCACCCCAACAAACCCAATTAATCCTAACTAGATCACAGGACCGTTTACAATGACCAATTAACCTACCCAATATCTCTTTGGACTCTGGGAGGACCCAGAGAAAATCCATCAATTCCACAGGAAGGATGAATGGAGACTCCTTACAGAATGGCAGCAGAATTTAACTCCAAACTCTGGAACGCCCGAGCTGTTATAGCATTGAGGCCACATGTGACACTAATAAACCAATCCTAGTTCCACTGACTGACACTTCATGGAGAGTATCAGTCATTCACATGGAGTGAGTGGAGTTGGCTTTATTTCTTACATCCTTCACATACATAAGGAGTAAAATCTCTTTAATTCTAATAAAATGCGGTAGAGTTTTCAAAAAATGACTACAGGGGTTTAAGCAAACCTAAAGAGGTCTGAAGAGAATGTTGGAAATATTAAAAGCAGATAATCAGTCCAAGCAAATCTCCACAACCAAACTATCACTCATAATCCCCCCTCCTACCACATCATTACCAACCAAACGTTTAGCCCTGAGCTGACAAACACCAGAGTTCTTCACTGTCTTTTATAGTTTTGCCCTCTCGTTAGGTCTGTCTCTTTCACTTTGCAACTTTTTGCTCCTACCTGTGTCATTTAAAATTGTGGCAAATTCAAGCTGTCTGTTACTCCAGGCAAGTTATTTAATTACATGGTTCAGTGCAAATACCCGGGGAGTGCTGTGTCACATTCCACCGATCAAGCCGGTTCTTTTTATTGAAGAGAGGACAAAAACAGACTGCAGATGCTGGAAACCTGAAATAAAAAGAAACAGAAAATGACAGAACCACTGACAGAGAAAACCAGTTCAAGTTTTATCACGGCACAGCCTTCAGTACCCACTTTGTGGTCTCCTCTTACAGGTGGTGTGACTGTTCACTCTGCCAGGGTGGCCCTGACCTTCCAGTTTCCTGTCGTGTTGATTCTCTATCTCGCTCCCATGACATATCACAGTCAGAATCAGGTTTATTGTCACTGACGTATGTTCTGAAATTTGTGGTTTTGCAGCAACAGTAGGGTGCAAGACATGAAAGATTACTATAATTTACAATAGATGTGTAGAAAAAAAAATGTAGGTAGATAGATAAATAGAGTGAAAGAGGAATAATGTGGCAACATTCATAGTTCATTGTCCATTCAGAAATCTAATGGCAGAAGGGTAGAAGCTGTTCCTAAAACACTGAATGCGAATCTTTAGGCTCCTGTACCTCCCCAGAGTGGGCGTCTGGGTGAAGATAAGTTTCTGCCAAAGGAGGTGTAAGGTGCTCCTTCCCTCCACTAGTGTTGGGCAAGGTGTAGCACTTGCTTAGCTCCCCACCCCACTCCCACTGATCAGGGTCGTATAAAGCCATGGGAGCAGGTGGTGGATGGTCATATGAGCAGTTGGTGCATATCACATGTCCTGGTTACGTGGCCACTGACGCCAGGAAGACAATCCCTGCAGAGTATTGATAATGGCTAGGGGGTCACCCATCTTGTAAGTACAATGCCCAGAGAAGGCAATGGCAAAGCACTTCTGTAGAAAAAATGACCAAGAGTTATCATGCATAACGATCATGACCACCGACATCATACAGCATGGTACATAGCAAATGAATAAACAAGGTCACCCCACAGCCTCCCATGCTTCCTTCAAGTAGACGGTCATAATCCTTTTCCCGAGGTAAAGATGTCAAATACATGTTTACTGTGAGAGGGCGAGAGTTTAAAGAGGATGCCTGATGGAAATGGAGATTTTGATAGAGATTGGAATACTGGAATCTCAGAGAAGATGGAGGAAAGTACAGGGGGATGTTAGTTTTTTTTTACACAGAGCGGTGGATGCCTGGAATGAGCTTGGGGAAGGGCTGCTGGAAGCAGATACAATAATGGTGTTTATGTGGCCAAAAAGTAGGCAGTTTAAGTGGTTCTGTGCTGTACCTTTCTATGACTCTATGTTTATGCAGAGATCATGTATAGGCTGAAGAAAATTAGTTTAATTTAGCATTATGTTTGGCATAGACATTGTGGCACTTTTGTTATTGTTACTGATTTCTGTATCTGCACACTTTGTCTTCTTTTGCACATTGGTTGTTTGTCCGTAGTTCGTGTGTATTTTTAAATTGATTCTATTGCTTTTCTTTGTTCTACTGTGAATGCCTGCAAGAAAATGAATCTCAAGGTAGTACATAATGATCTCTATGCACTTTGATAATAAATTTATTTAAAGCTTTCAGCTTTCGAAGGTTCTGTTCCCTTGCTGTACTAGGTTCTGTTTCCTGTCCCATCAGATTGTATTTATGCCCCTCCGCAAAGATCATTTTAAAGCACAAAATAAATTTATTATCAAAGAACATATATATCACCATATACTACCTTGAAATTCATTTTCTTGTGGACATTCACAGTAAATACAAGGAACAATAGACTCAATGGAAGACCTCGCCCAACAGGATGGACAAACAACCAATGTACAACAGACAACAAACTGTGCAAATACAGAAGTAAATAAATAAATAAATAAATAAATAAATAAATGGATGAATGAATGAATGAATGGATAGCAAATATCGACGACATGAGATGAAGAGCCCTTAAAAGTGAGTCCGTAGGTTGTGGGAACAGTTCAGTGATGGGCTGAGTGAAGTTATCCCTTCTGGTTAAAGAGTCTGTTCCTGAACCTGGTGCTGTGGGTCCTGAGGCTCCTGCACCTCCTTCCTGATGGTAGCAGTGAGAAGAGAGCATGTCCTGGGTGGTGGGGGTCCTTGATGATGGATGCTATTTTCCTGCAACAGCACTCTGTCTAAATCATTTGTAACAAACACGCTCGTACCACCCTTTCTCAATGCTTACAGGCAGCATCTTGGTCACATGGATGAGTTGGGCCAAAGTGGCTGATCTGTTCCGTATAATGACTCATCAAACCATATTGGCCAAGCACTGTTATGAATATTCCCACAGTTTAAGAAACAAGAATAAATTCCTCTGACTAGGCAAACTGCCAATACCACACATGGCAAGAACCAAATACATCAAAATTTTCAAACTGAAGTGTTTCTGTCCAGCCTAAGGCACATTTCACATGATATACAAATTCCTGGATGTAATAATGCAGTCATAAAAATCTGTGAAAAACAACAGACAGCACAGTTAGTCAACATTGCATTTCGACCATAACAGGGTGATTAGCCCTTCGAGGACTGTTCATCAGTATCACCTAATTATAACATGCTTATTTTGAGATATTAATTCAACAGGTGGCTCTAGAATTTGGTATATATGAAAAGCAGAAAATCCCTTTGAATCCAATATTCTTGATCTCATGAAGAAGAAATAATATTCTATGCATGTAGATTGATATCTTCAGAACTTTGGATAAGCATTTGCTCAGTAAACAATGATTCTGGGAATGAAAGGGTTAACTACGAGGAGGGTTTGATGGCTCTGAGTCTGTACTTACTGGACTTCAGAAGATTGAAGCATTTTCTGCTTGGCTGCTGGTGACTGCTGATGTTCCACAGGGGTCTGTGTTGGGACCGATTCCTTTTGCATTATATGTCAATGACTTGGATGATGGAAGATGGCTTTATTGCAAAAGTTGCAGAAAATACGAAGATAGGTGGAGAGGCAGGTAGTTTTGAGAAAGTAGATGGTCTACAGAAGACTATCTAGATTAGGAGAACGGGTTAAAAATGGCAGGTGGAATACAGTGTTGGGAAGTGTATGGTCATGTATTTTGATAGAAGAAGTGGAAGGGTTGACTATTGCTAAATGGAGAGAAAATACAAAAAAACGGAAGTGTAAAGGGACTTGGGAGTCCTTGTGCAGGATTCCTTGAAGGTTAATTTGCAGGTTGAGTGTGTGGTAAGGAAGGCAAAAGTGATGGTAACATTAATTTCAAGAGGACTAGAATATAAAAGCAAGGATATAATGTTGAGACTTTATACAGCACTGTAAGGCCTTACTTTGCATATTGTGAGCAGTTTTGGGCCCCTTATTTTAAGAAAGGATGTGCAAAAACTGGACAGAGTTCAAAGGAGATTCACAAAAATGATTCCAGGATCAAATGGCTTGTCATATGAAGAGCTTCTGATGGCTCTGGGCCTGTATTCACAAGAATTCTGAAGAATGAGGGGTGACCTCATTGAAACCTATCAAATGGTGAAAGGCCTTAATTGAGTGGATGTGGAGAGGATGTTTCCTGTGGTGAGAGAGTCTAAGACCAGAGGACACAGCCTCAGAATAGAGATGTGTCCTTTAGAATGAAGATGAGGAGGAATTTCTTTAACTGAGAGTGGTGAATCGGTGGAATTCTTCACCACAGGCAGATGGGGATCTCAAGTCTTTATGTATATTTAAGGAGAGGTTGATACATTCTTGATTGGTCAGGGAACAAAGGGATATGGGGAGAATGGAGATTGGGACTGAGAGGAAAATTGGATCAGCCATGATGAAATGGCAGAGCTGACTCGAAGGCCAAAAGACCTAATTCTGCTCCTGTATTTTAATGAAGGGGATCTCGTTTAAAATGCAGAATATTGAAAGGTTGAGTTAGAGTGGACATGGAGAGAATGTTTCCTATAGTGTGGAGTCTAGGACCAGAGAGCACAGACTCAGAATAGAGCAACGTCCATTTAGAACAGAGAAGAGGAAGAATTTAAAGCGCCAGAGGGTGGTGAGTCTGTAGAAATGATTGCCACAGACGGCTGTGGAGGCCATGTCATTGGATATATTTAAAGCAGAGTTTGACAGGTTCTTGATTAGTAAGGGTGTCAAAGGTTGCAAGGAGAAGACAAGAGAATGGAGCTAAGAGGGATAATATACCTGCCATGATGGAATGGTGGAACTATCTTGATGGGCCAAATGCCATAATTATGTTCCAATATCTTGTGGTCTTGATGAATATAATGTTGATAAGGATTGTAATTATAGAAAGATATGTAAGACATTTAGTAAAACTTAGCAAATGACAAGAGCATGAATAGTTTATTATGATTAGATTCGATAAGCAACAGCAACTACTATTCATAATTGTACCTTTATTGCACTAAGATTTCCTGAGGGCTTTTAAGTGATCAGTATCAAACAAAATTTGACTACGAGCCACAATCATTTGACCAGATGACCAAACGAATCTTGGAAAAGGTGACAAACGCAAGATGCAGAAGGAACTGAGCGGGTCAGACATCATCTATGGGGAGGAATAAACAGTAGCCATTTTGGTCGAGACTCTTCATCAGGACTGGAAAGGAAGAGGGATGGAGCAAGAATAAGAGGGAAGAGGAGAGGCAGCTTAGAGAGGCAAAAGAGATAACAGTCAACCATCAGGCTCCTGAACCAGCATGGATAACTTCACTCATCTCAACACTGAATTGATGCCACAACCTATGGACTCACTTCCAAGGACTCCACAATTCATGTTCTCAGTGTTATTTATTTTTTATCATTATTATTTTTTCATAGCTCAGGCTGGTAAAGCCTGAAGTACAGGCATGACCAAACACCCTCATTTCTCTATTGCTAGGAACTTTCAGACTATTCTAGTGATATTTTGTATCGTGGCTTTCTGGTGATTTACATAGATATTGCTGTGTAGGCCTAATTGTTTAATGCTGTTGTGTAGAGACTTTGGGATATTACCAGTTGTAGATATTACTATCGGGACAATGTATAACTGTTTATGCTCTGCAGTCTTTCAATTTCCTCTTTTAATTCAGCTTATTTCTGCTGTTTTTCACTTACTGATTTTTGTACAGTGCCTATAAAAATATTCACTTGGAAGTTTTCATGTTTTATTGTTTTACAACATTGAATTACAGTGGATTTAATTTGACTTTTTTGACACTGATTAACAGAAAAAGACTCTTTTGTGTCAAAGTGAAAACAGATCTCTATAAAGTGATTTAAATTAATTGGAAATATAAAATTCAAAATAATTGATTGCTTAAGAATTCACCTCCTTCAAGTCAGTATTTAGTGGATGCATTTTTGGCAGCAATTACAGCCTTGAGTCTGTGTGGACAAGTCTTCATCAGCTTTGCTCATCTGGACACTGCAATTCTTCTTTACAAAATGGCCCGAGCTCTGTCTGATTGCATGGGGGTTGTGAGTAAACAGCTCTTTCCAAGTCCAGCCACAAATTTTCAATCTGATTGATGTCTGGACTCTGACTTGGCCACTCCAGGATATTAACTATTTTTGTTTTTAAGCCATTCCTGCGTAGCTTTGGTTTTACGCTTGGGGGTCATTGTGTTGCTGGAAAACAAATCTTCTCCCAAGTCGCAGTGCTCTTACAGACTGCATCAGGTTTTCTTCCAGGATTTCCCTGTATTTTGCTGCATTCATTTTACCCTCTACCTTTCCATCTTCCAGGACCTGCTGCAGAGAATCATCCCCACAACATGATGCACAGTAGGGATGGTGTGTTTCTGATGTTGTGTGGTGTTTGGTTTACGACAAACATAGCTTTTAGTCTGATGGCCAAAAAGCTCAATTTTGGTTTCATCAGACCATAGAATCTACTTCCAGCTGACTTCAGTATCTCCTACATGCCTTCTAGCAAACACTAACCGAGATATCACGTGACTTTTTTTCAACAGTGGCTTTCTCTTTGCCGATCTCGCATAAAGCTGTGACTGGTGAAGCACCCGGGCAACGATTGCGCAGTCTCTCCCATCTCAGCCATTAATACAATCATGGGTCTTGTGATGGCCTCCCTCAGTAGTTCCCTTCCTGAAGTTTACTCAGTTATTAAGGACGGCCTGCTCTAGGCAGATTTACAGCTGTGCCAAATCTTTCCATTTCTTGATGGTTGACTTAACTATACGCCAAGGGATATTCAGTGACTTGGAAATTTTCTTGTATCCATCTTCTGACTTGTGCTTTTCAGTAACCTTTTCACAGAGTTGCTTGGCGTGTTCTTTTGTCTTCATGGTGTAGCTTTTGCCAGGGTACTGACTCACCAGCGGTTGGATCATCCAGGTACAGGTGTATTTCTACAATCAATTGAAACACAGTGATCTCCATTTAACTAATTATGTGATTTCTAAAACCTGTTGGCTGCACCAGTGACGATTTGGTGTGTCATATTAAAGGGGGTGAATATTTATGCAATCAATTATTTTGTGTTTTATATTTGTAATTGATTTAGATCACTTTGTAGAGATCTGTTCTCACTCTGGCACCAGAGTTTTTCTGTTGATCAGTGTCAAAAAAGACAAATTAAATTCACCATAATTCAAGACATTTTCTTGAATCTCTACAAGGAAATGTATCTCAGGGTAGTATATGGTGACGTACGAGTGCGTAGATAATAAACTTTGAACCCTGAACCCTGGTATGGGGAGTCTTGAAAACTGCTAATAATGCAGCAATTAAGATCATGCGTGTGTAAGAGGTTGGAACTAGAGAAAGGTCAAGATCACAGAATGTTGAAGGACAGCAGAAAGCTATGGAGAAACATAGATAGTTGTTTCATTGATCCTAAAGGAAATTACGGTCTCACAGTAGCATTACGATTCCACAGGCATACAACTATTAGAAGAGAAGTAAAACGAATTTTAAAAAGTTACCTGAAAAATAAGATGTGCAACACTTCCAAGTCAAAGGTTACAAGATTTCCAAGTTCTCACTGATAAAGATGGTAGTGCAAGAGTGACCATAATATTATACAGTAGTGATGCACATTCACGCCATCCAGATAAGAAGATAAGAAGTGATGGTAGTATTGCACAGGGCGTCTGCAATAGCAGGGTCTGATAAACAGACCTAAACAGAGCTTAGACAGAACTCTGGTAAACAGAAAGGAGGCAAAAAGGGCAAAACAAGAATAAAAATTTTAAACTGTAAGTGGTCTGGATAAGAGATGGCTTCCAGACAAAAGAGAGGTGAGCCAGTTTCAAGTTTCTGGGTGTCAACATCTCTGAAGATCAGGGGTGGGCAAACTTTTTGACTTGTGGGCCACAAAGGGTTCTAAAATTTGACAGGGGGGGCCGGACCAGGAGCAGATGGACGGAGTGTTTTGGTAATACATCTCACAAGAGAAAATAAAATATCATGGGATATGTAGAAAACATGTGCTTTAATTTCAATTGAAAATGAACAAATGCATTACAACAAAATATCTGTCTTTGAAGTCCCATGGTATTTAGCTATTTATTGAAATGACTTTTAAAACACTGAAAATTAAATGAATAAAATACAGCTTTTTTAATAGTAACAGTTATTATTTTAAAGCACTGAAAATTCTGTTATCCTTCAAGATATTATCATCATCACTCTCCTCCTGACTGTCTTTATTTCAAAAACGGTAGGAGATGCAGGTCTACTTGTCCTGCTCCTTCTTATTCAATTGTCCCCTGTGCCAAAACTCAACAACGACCAGCACAAAGACAGAACAGAGACAGCGCGCCAGTATGCGGAGTGTGTTATTTGATCTGGAGCACATTTTTTATTTTGAGAACGTACGTGCACCTGCGCACTACTCATGTCCATCACTTAACAGAAATGACATGTAACATGTAAGGCTTATTGAAAAAAATATTTTCAAATGCATTTTTTACATAACACAACGAAGAAACTTATTTTTAATTTCAGTGGGAACAGTGTTGTTGGTCTCCCTTTTTAGCCAGCGCATCAAAATCTGGATTTAGTTTTGTTGTGGCGATTCTCAGGATGGATCTGAGGTGTTAGTCAGTTAACTTGGATCTGTGGCTGGCTTTGTTGATGTTCATGACGCTGAACGCCTGTTCACACAAAGCAAATGTGGAGTAATACGCTGCACCTCAACAAAGGTCAATGTGCAGCAGTGTGCTACATGCAGCACTAAAATTACAACACGGAGTCGGTAACTGCAGTCGAAGAAAAAAACTTTATTCGAAATCCCCAGCCTCACTTTTAATCCTCTCTCAACCTGCCCCCCCCCCCCCGTGGCACAGAGGCTCCAAAGCTCTGTGCTCGCAAATCCCCGCAGGCTATCTTCCTTAGCCGGAACGCTGGCTAATTGTGAGCCGGTTCGGATGTGCCAGGAAATGGGTCGCCACAAATGTATATAGAGTGCGTCATCTATTGGGAAAACGCCAGAATTGCGGGAAAAAACGTTAACAAGATTTATTAATATAATTTCATCAAGTTCTGCGGGCCAGATTTAAAAGCTCAACGGGCCGCATCTGGCCCGCGAGCCGTAGTTTGCCCATGCCTGCTGAAGATCTATCCTGGGCCCAACATATTGATACAATTACAAAGAAGACACGACAGTGGCTATATTTCATTAGATGTCCCAGGAGACCTGATATGTCACCAAAAACACCTCCAAATTTCTACAGACTTAACATGGAGAGCATTCTAACTGGTTGCATTGCCATCTGGTGTGGAGGAGACACTACATCAGGATTGGGAAAAGCTGGACAAAGTTGTAAACACAGCCGTTTCCATCAGGGCCACTAGCCTTTCCAGCAGTGAGAACATTTTCAAAAAGCAATGCCTTAAAAAGGTGGCATCCATCATTAAGATCCCCCATCACCCAAGCCGTGCCTTCTTCCCATTGCCACCATCAAGGAGGAGGTACAGGAGCCTGAAGACACACACTCAACAATTCAAGAACAGATTCTTCCCCTCCGCTATCAGATTTCTGAATCAACAATGAACCCATGAACACTACCTCACCATTTTCTTCCGGTTTTTTTTGCACTCACTTTGCACCAGTTAATTTTATCTATATTTATCTTATTGTAATTTGTTGTTTATTTTATTATGTATTGCAATATATAGCTGCTGCAAGACAACAAATTTCTTAACATGTGCCAGTGATAATAAACCTGATTCTGAGTTTGAAATCTCAGAGGTTCATAAGCCAGTCTTCATCAGGGGATCAGAGGTGGAGAGGATCAGTAACCTTAATTACTCGGTTATCATTTCAGAGGATCCGTCCTGGATCCAGCAAAAATTGTATTGCAAATACACTTGGGCTAAGATGTTAACTGTCCTGTGCTATCAGCAGTGGGGTCATCAGTTGATCTACCACCTGTCCTCAGGAGTTTCGGCCTGCATGATCAAGACTCCCTCGAGGTGGTGGGCCAGCAGTGCTAAAGCACCACCTCCCACTGATGAGCTTAACAACTTGGCATCGGCCTCTATCAGAGTTGTTGGTCGCTTCCATCCAACAGATAGTCTACTCTTCAGGTGTCTATGCAACTACTGAAGAGTTTACAAAGGATGGACACACTGTCCGACTATCTGCCCCTCTGGATGTATTTGGTCCACACGCATGATGACCCTGTCTCTGCTGCCCCAGCTACAACCCTGCTGGTTGACTTGATCTCTCTTCTAGTGAAGCCATTGGTCACGCAGTCACTTCTGGAAAGTGAACGCAATAAAGCCACAGCATCCTACTTCGAATGGATAGCATGAGACCTTCCACCCTCTGTCTCTGCACTCTGATCTTAATTCTGCATACTTGGTTAACTTGTGCTCATGGGCTTCGTCGATGTTGTCTTCCCAGGGGACTGTGAGTTCACCGATAACCACTTCTCTACTGGTGTCAGACCAGACAATTATATCTGGACGCAATGTGGTGAAAACTATTTGCTCCAGGAAACTGCCTTTCCCATCCAGGTCTGCCTTGACACACCAATCATTGGCTTAGGAAAGTATGCTTGATCGTGGGCCTGGGCTGTACACCCTTGAATTGGAGCCTTCTTTCACAAATGATATGCGATGTTCTGTGCAGCATGGGGCATGAGATAAGTTGTGCTGCAGTACTCTCTGCTCAACTGCTTCTGTTACAACTTTGAGAAGGTTGTAACCACCATTACAAAGAAGGCACAGCAGCATCTCTACTTTCTTAGAGGATTGCATAGATTAGGGACCAATAAAGTACTTATTATTACTAAAGCTTTGCCAAACTTCTATAGATGTGCAGTGGAGAGCACAGTGACTGGTCACATTACAGCCTGGTATGGATACACAAATGCCCTTGAACGAAAAATCTTACAGAAAGTAGAGGATATGGCCCAGTCCATCACAGGTAAAGCCCTCCCCACCATTGAACACATTTACAAGGAGCCTGTTGCAGGAAAGCAGCATCCACCATCAAAGACTTCTACCATTCAGGTCATGCTCTCTTCTGGCCGCCGCCAGCAGGAAGAAGGTACAGGTACAACAAGACCCACATCACCAAGTTCAGGAACAATTATTATCCTCAACCATTAGGCTCTTGAACAAGTGGAGATAACTCCACTCACCACATCACTGAACTGATTCTGTAACCCATGGACTCACTTTTACGAACTCTACAACTCATTTTCTTCGTAGTTATTGCTTATTTTTTTGTATTTGCATAGTTTGTTGTATTTTGCACATTGGTTGCTTGCCAGTCTCTGTCATGTGCAGTTTTTCATTGATTGTTTGGTTCTTCTTTGCAATTACAGTGAATGCCCACAAGAAAATGAATCTCTGGATTGTATATGGTGACATATACGTGCTTTGGTAATAAATTTCCTTTGATCCTTGAGCTCTAAGACCATTCAGCAGAACTGAATACTTAAGTAAACAACTGAGTTTTAAGTTGCAGAGGAAATGGAATAAAATAAAATATTATATTTGAATGTTTTATTGCTAAAAATGTTTAACAACCAATAATGTTCTCAATAAATGTTTTAAAGCATATTAAATATCTGTTAATGCTCTTGCATTACCATCAATGGAGGAAAACACACACAAAGGCAGTTTGGATTCATGAGGAATGTGGTAATATGTTCTAAGCATTCTAATATGTTCAAAACTATTGATGCATCAAGCCATACATCCACACTTTGTAAAAACAAGGAAGTCGCCCCAAGTGTGCGTTCAGAGTTTGGATCTGCATTGCACACAGTGTCCTCTGTGCATTTGAAGTTCTCCTCTTCAGCATGAAATCCTACACTCAGCAGCCACTTTATTAGCTAACTCCTGTAGGTAGTGAAGTGGCCACTGAGTGTATGTTCGTGGTCTTCTGCTGCTGTAGCCTAGCCACTTCAAGGTTTGACTTGCTGTACTTGTGAGTTCATGCAAAAATTTTGTCAAGCAGAACTACTTTTATCCATTCATGCAGAAATTTTGTTAAACAAAATTAAGAGGCTTTGAAACATTACAGTTTACGTCTCTGTTCAAAGTGACATAGAGACGCAGTTTACTGATCCGTAGTGAATCATAGAGATTAACAGTTACTTCGCAAGCATACACTCAGTGGCCACATTACTAGGTACAGGAGTGGAACCCAGTGTGGCCATCTGCTACTGTAACCCATCCACTTCACGTTTCGACGTGTTGTGTATTCAGAGATGCTCTTCTGCACACCGCTGTTGTAAGGTGTGGTTATTTGAGTTACGGTTGCCTTCCTGTCAGCTCCACCCAGTCTGGCCACTTTCATCTGACCTCTCTCATTAACAAGGCATTTGTGCTGACAGAACCTCCACTCACTGGATATATTTCTGTTTACATGGTCAAAGTCACTGAGATCACAGTTCTTCCCAATTCTGTGGTGTGATCTGAGCAACAACAAAACGTCTTGACCATGTCTGCGTCCGTATTGATTTACATCCTCAAACAATTACTGCAATTTTTGGCTTACCAATGGTGGAACATAGTTATTTATACACTTCAGCTCGTCAGATGATTGCATTTGTTACATTAATGGCCAGAAGATCCATTTTACTGGATTGGAAAGAGATTAATCCTCCTACTACATTCCAATGGTTTTCCAGATCTATATCTTGTTTAAATTTTGAAAAAATCAGAAGTGTCACTTACGACCCTTCAGTTAAATTCGAAGAAACTTGGAGACCATTTATTTAACACTTTCGTATGATGTAACTTGACCTTTTCTGAATCCTTTTTATTAACCTTAAATATATGGATAGAGGAGTGGAGTTATTGACATTATCGATTGTATCCGATGTAATACAATAGCCCAGCTTTGTTTAGTTTAGTGTTTTTTTGTTTTCTAATTTGGGAGCTTTTTTTTTACACATTTTCATTTTTTTCTACCATGTTTAATTGCATTAAGAGTTTGGGAGACCATGTCTGTGTGCTTTTATACTGTACATTGAGATGCTGCCACATGATTGGCTGATTAGTTATTTGCATTCATGAACAGGTGTACAGTGTACCTAATAAAGTGGCACTAAGTGTATAGTTTATTTGGTTGATATTATAATTTTTAACCAGACTATAAAAGTGATCAGATGTGTGTTGAGGATAGAATTTATAATAAAAGATTGTATACCTCTTGGTTTGTTTGAGGTTTCATTTGGACAGCTGTCAGTACTAAACAGAAACATTTCTGTCATGCAGCAGAAAGTAAGTATTATAAATATTATAAGTGTAAAGCTTTATAATGCCAACAATCTGGGATCAATTCCTGCTGCTGTCTGTAAGGAGTCTGCACATTCTCTCTGCTCCACTTTCCTCCCACTTTCTAAAGACATATGGGTTGGGGTTAGTAAGTCGTGGACATGTAGGTTGTGCTGTTTTCTAAACAGAGTCAACACCGCAGTAAATTTCATAAAACATGCTGCAGCTTAATCTGTTAAAACTGGACACCACAATTGCTTTTAATCTGTCTCAGCTGATGGAATCGGCGTGTTAAAACTGTGCAAAGTAACTCCAATTCCACAGTCTTTTATTTGACGGGATTCTGCAAGGAGACAAGGCAGCTGCTTAAACAATAAAGGACATCACTTCAGTTGCAGCTTAGTGCTTGGCACCCTGGGTCAAAATTGCTAATTTGTACTGTAGGTTCAAGCCACATTCCACGGACAAGCACAAAAAACTAAGCCAATATCCTTGATTCAGAATCAGCTTTTTTATCACGTGTTCATCAAAATGTACAGTGAAATGTGCAGTTTTAATTAAAATTGAATTGACTTTATTTCTTAGATCCTTAACATACATGAGGAGTAAAAATCTTCACGTTATGTCTCTGTCTAAATGTGCAATGTGGAAATTAGTGATTTGTAATAAATAGTATGTACAACAGGACAGTCAATATAACATAGAAATACAATTGTACAATTGTATCAGCATGAATTAATCAGTCTGATGGCCTAGTGGAGGAAGCTGTCCCAGAGCCTGTTGGTCCTGGCTTTAATGCTGTAGTAGCAGCTGGAACTGTTTGTGGTTGGGGCGACTCGGTTCCCCTTGGGCACTTTTTACACACCTGTCTCTGTAAATGTCCTGAATAGTGTGAAGTTCACATCTACGGATGCGCTGGGTGCCTGTACCACTCTCTGCAGAGTCCCGGAATTTGAGGGAAGTACAGATCCCGTACAACCAACAGAAACTCGGGGTCTGTTGAGGCAGCTCGCTAGTGTTGCCACACATTTCGCTGCCAACAAAGCAGGCCCACAATGTTCAGCAGAACAACACAGAGCACAACAGTTCACAACAAAAACAATCCCATTTCCTCCCTCCTACCCACCCACACCTTCAATTCCATGACAAGCCTTGGGGCCTCCGGTGGACTTGCAGACAATGGGCCTCTGAATTCTCAGACTCGTAGACCCAGGGCCTCAGGTTTTGACTTACAGACATCTAATCGAACTTCGGTATTGACCCCAGGACTAGCCTTTGACAGGACCCCAAAATCTAGACCTCAAACCCCACACTCACTGGCTCATGTACCTATGGGGGTCACTGGCTAACTGATGGTGTCTCCAAAATCTCCCAAATCCATTGTTCGAAGTGTGGCCTTATAGAGCCTCAACATCACATCCCTGCTGTTATTTTCTATACCTCTAGAAATGAATGCCAACATTGCATTTGCCTTCTTCACAACCGACTCAACCTGGAGGTTAACCTTTAGAGTATCCTACACAAGGATTCCCATGTCCCTTTGCATCTCTACATTTTGAATTCTCTCCCCATCCAAGTAATAGTCTGCCCTTTTATTTCTTCCACCAAAGCGCATGACCATACACTTTCCAACATTGTATTTCATTTGTCAGTTCTTTGCCCATTCCCCTAAACTATCTAAGTCTCTCGGCAGGCTCTTGGTCTCCACACTACCCGCTCCTCCACCTACCTTTGTATCATAGCCACAAATCCACTAATACCATAGTCCAAATCATTGACATACGTCGAAAAAGCAGCGGTCCCAACACCAACCCCTGTGGAACTCCACTGGTAACCAGCAGCCAGCCAGAATAGGATCCCTTTATTCCCACTCTGTTTTCTGCCGATCAGCCGATGCTCCACCCATGCTAGTAACTCCCCTGTAATTCCATGGGCTCTTATCTTGTTAAGCAGCCTCATGTGTGGCACCTTGTCAAAGGCCTGCTGAAAATCCAAGAACATCACATCTGCTGCATCTCCTTTGTCTATTGCAGTAACTTCTGTTTTACAAAAGGACCACTCGACAAGTTCATGGCCAAAGGAACATCTTTATCTGGGACGGCAATGATATCTGCAATACAAAGGCTTTCAGGCACCTTGTGCGGCCTAGTGGTGGAACTACATACAATGCGCACCAGAAGTAAAAACCCCGCCGACCCCGGAACCAACAGCTTCCCGACTGGTATTAACTTAATTTTAATAATACTCATATTACAACACTTCTCCCCCTTTAAAATCCAACTTTCCCCAAATATAGAAGAACTGGGAAACAAAAACAGTGATATCATTAGCAACAGTTACCAATACAAAAACACCCAAAAAACATGGCAAATTCAACATTCAATCTAACAACAAAAGAAACTATCCAATCAAAGATTCAGTCTGTCAGGGGGTTTGCGAGGGTGCTGCGATCTATGCACTACCCCCGGTGACCCAGCAGGCACCGCTGGTGAGGATGTGGGTGGATCTGGTGCTGGGGACCTGAGAGGGGTCTGTGTGTCCACATGAGAATGTCCATCCTCTTCAGGGGACCCCGACCCCTCTGCCAGCGTCTCTCCCTCTAGCAAAGTCACTGGCGGACATGCTTTCCTGGTATGCATTAAGTGGTCATTGCTCCTTAACTGTTTTGGACTACTGAGCTTCTTTGAAATCAGTGGCGATCTATTCTCAGCATTATTGGGAAAAGCGGCATCTGCAGGTTTGTCACCTAGCTTGGAACACACTGAAGACAGAACTTTGGTTTTTGAATCATCGTCATGACCGTGGCTCAGAATAGACCTAATTGCAAATTTTTCCTTGTTATAACTTGGAACTATCTGGAGCTCAACAGCAGGAAACTGCAATGTGTTTCGGAAAACCTCTTGTGCCTGAACAAAGGTCTTGTCTGTTAAATCACAGTCATTGATTTTGATGATACATTCATTCTCCTGGAGCAGGTTCTCTTTTCTTGAACAGCTGTTCTCTTCAATACCACGGATATTCTAGGCCAAGGAATCTTCCACTCAGCATAGAGTTAAAAGGCACCACATGGATTCTCAGTGGGCAGCCGTCTCCAGAAAATTCTGCCTTCTTTGTCAAATCACCTTGAGTGCTTTTTGAATGCTTGTCTGGTGGTCCTGGAGGCGCTGTTCTTACATCGTCTGCGGGTCCCCGTTTGCTACTGTTATGATTGGCTTCACATGCAGGTTCCTGTTAGTGGGATCATCAGGCTGAGCTGCACCTTGCTGTAACTGGGCAGGTGGTACAAGAGCTGGGTCACTGCTTCGCCGTACTAGAAGTGGCGTGCTGGCTTTCAGTGCCGAGGGGGTAACTTCAATTGCTCCTGTCATAGGCTGAAGAGCCGCCAGCTGTGCTGCGAGCTCACTCTCAAATGTCTGTCACTCACGTTGCTATCGGCGACTTCATCTGCACGCTGAGCCGCTTGTTCTTCATATACTGCAACAAGAGTTTTGTCTGCCTTCAAAACTGGAACAATGGGAACTGCCCACCTTGAAAAATGGACGGGCTCAATGATGCCCAGCCCCTGTAAACATTCTGGCTCCTCCTTGATTTTGCCTTTCATGGCAAAGGGAACCAACCTGGGCTTAAAAAAATGTGGCGTGGCCTCAGGGTCGACGTGGAGTTTCACGGTCACACCCTTCAGTGTGCCCAGCTCCTCCCTGAAGACGTCACTATACCGCTGCAGAATGTCCTCCGTCGTGTGTGCATACTTAATTTCATGCCCGTTGAGCTGGATTTTGCGAAGCCAATCGCAGCCCAAAAGACTGGGCCCACTGCCCTTAGCTTTCACCAGCCTGGCTTCAGCCTTCTGACCCCCAGCTGAAATATTCACATATAACACCCCTAAATGAGGTTTGGGCTGCCCTTATATGTCCTGAGTTTGAGCTTTGACGGTCTGAAGGGAGTCAGGTTGGATCCCCATGTCCTCCTGTAGGTCTCCTCACTAATGACCAATGCAGTAGCCCCTGAATCAATCTCAGACTTAACGTCCTTTCCCCTGACAGTGACTGTAACATAATATGGTTCAGGTGGTCCCTCATCCGTTTCCACCCCAAACATGTTGTAGGCACACGCTGACTCCTCGTCTGCTTCTCCTAGGTGGTGTGTGGCTGCCTGAGCCTGTTGAGCTTTCCCCTGCCCAGGCTTAACCTCACCCTTTATGCTCCTGCACTTTTTAGCTAAATGTCCCTTCTTGCTACAAGCACGGCAGACAGTATCTTTGAATTTGCAAACATTTGCATAGTGCGTCCCTCCACACTGAAAACATTCCACCCGCTTTGCCGGTTTACCAGTCTCCCTCCTGACTTGAAGCACTGCCGCCAACTGCGACCCCCCCCCCCATGTTCTTTCTGGATATCCTTGGCATTATTAGCAGCCATCTCCATGCCTTGGGCAATCTCTAAGGCTTTCTTGAAAGTCAACAGTGGGGTTTCCCCCAACAAGCGGCGTTGTATGCTGTCGTTAGTAATGCCTCATACTAATCTATCACGGAGCATGTCATCCAACACGGCTCCGAAATCGCAATGCTCCGACAGCTGCCAAAGCTCGACCACAAAATCACCCACAGACTGACCTGGCTTCCTTAAATGTCTGTGAAACTTGAACTGTTGGACTATCACCAAAGGTTTCATATTGTGGTGCTTCCCCACAAGCTTAACCAGTTTGTCATATGGAATTTCTCCCAGTTTCCGCTGCGTGGAAACTAAGTTCCTTATCAACTTGCAAGTCTTTGCCCCACACACACTCAGGAGAATAGAGCGCTTCTCAGCCTCCTCAGTTAAAAACAGAAAAAGTGTCCCAACCTATCCTCATACTCCAGCCAGTCCTCGGTTCCCTCCACAATTTCACCGATAGTCCCGAACGCAGCCATCCGAACGCGAGGCTCCTCGTCCGCTCACAGCCCCTGTTCGAAACGTGCCGACACATCCGCAGAACCAGTTCACCTCGTCACCAAAAATATGTGGTAACTTCTACTTTACAAAAGGACCACTCAACAAGTTCATGGCCAAAAGAACATCTTTATCTGGGTTGGCAAATGATATCTACAATACAGAGGCTTTCAGGCACCTTGTGCGGCCTAGTGGTGGAACTACATACAATGCACACTGGAAGCAAAAACCCCACCGATGCCGGAACCCACCTCTCATTACCAACAGCTTCCCGATTAGTATTAACTTACTTTTAATAATACTCACATTACAACATCTACCATGCTTGTAATTTCCTCAAAAAATTGCCGTGGTCTAGTCAGGCTGGATTTTCCTTTCAGGAAGCCATGCTGACTTTGGCCTGTCTTGTCATGTGCCTCCAGGTACTCCGTAATCTCATCCCTAACAATCGATTCCAACAACTTGAGTTTGTGAAATGTGTGCAGGATAGTTTTTTGCAACAATACATAGAAGTACTGACTAGAGATGGGGCAGTGTTGGATCTCCTGTTAGGGAATGCGATAGGTCAGCTGACAGATGTATGTGTTGGGGAGCACTTCGGGTCCAGTGATCACAATAGCATTAGCTTCAATATAATTATGGAGAAGGACAGGACTGGACCTAGAGTTGAGATTTTTGATTGGAGAAAGGCTAACTTTGAGGAGATGCGAAGGGATTTAGAGAGAGTGGATTGGGTCAAGTTGTTTTATGGGAAGGATGTAATAGAGAAATGGAGGTCATTTAAGGGTGAAATTATGAGGGTACAGAATCTTTATGTTCCTGTTAGGTTGAAAGGAAAGGTTAAAGGTTTGAAAGCACCATGGTTTTCAAGGGATATTAGAAATTTGGTTCGGAAAAAGAGGGATGTCTACAATAGATATAGGCAGCATGGAGTAAAGGAATTGCTCGAGGAATATAAAGAATGTAAAAGGAATCTTAAGAAAGAGATTAGAAAAGCTAAAAGAAGATACGTGGTTGGTTTGGCAAATAAGGTGAAAGTAAATCCGAAAGGTTTCTACAGTTATATTAAAAGTAAGAGGATAGTGAGGGATAAAATTGGCCCCTTAGAGAATCAGAGTGTCAGCTATGTGTGGAGCCGAGGGAGATGGGAGAGATTTTGAACGATCTCTTCGGTATTCACTAAGGAGAAGGATATTGAATTGTGTAAGGTGTGGGAAACAAGTAAGGAAGTTATGGAACCTATGACAATTAAAGAGGTGGAAGTACTGGCACTTTTAAGAAATTTAAAAGTGGATAAACCTCCAGGTCCTGACAGGATATTCCCCAGGACCTTGAGGGAAGTTTGTGTAGAGATAGCAGGAGCTCTGACAGAGATCTTTAAGATGTCATTAGAAACGGGGATTGTGCCGGAGGATTGGCGTATTGCTCATGTGGTTCCGTTGTTTAAAAAGGGTTCTAGAAGTAAGCCTAGCAATTACAGACCTGTCAGTTTGACATCAGTGGTGGGTAAATTAATGGAAAGTATTCTTAGAGATAGTATTAATAATTATCTGGATAGACAGGATCTGATTAGGAGTAGCCAGCATGGATTTGTGCGTGGAAGGTCATGTTTGACAAACCTTATTGAATTTTTTGAAGAAGTTATGAGGAATGTTGACGAGGGTAAGGCAGTGGATGTAGTCTATATGGACTTCAGCAAAGCCTTTGACAAAGTTCCACATGGAAGGTTAGTTAAGAAGGTTCAGTCGTTAGGTATTAATGCTGGAGTAATAAAATGGATTCAACAGTGGCTAGATGGGAGATGCCAGAGAGTAGTGGTGGATAATTGTTTATCGGGATGGAGGCCGGTGACTAGCGGGGTACCTCAGGGATTTGTTTTGGGCCCAATGTTGTTTGTAATATACATAAATGATCAGGAAGATGGGGTGGTAAATTGGATTAGTAAGTATGCCGATGATACTAAGGTAGGAGGTGTTGTGGATAATGAGGTGGGTTTTCAAAGCTTGCAGGGAGATTTATGCTGGTTAGAAGAATGGGCTGAACGTTGGCAGATGGAGTTTAATGCTGAGAAGTGTGAGGTTCTACATTTTGGCAGGAATAATCCAAATAGAACATACAGGGTAAATGGTGGGGCATTGAGGAATGCAGAGGAACAGAGAGATCTAGGAATAACAGTGCATAGTTCCCTGAAGGTGGAGTCTCATGTAGATAGGGTGGTGAAGAAGGCTTTTGGAACGCTGACCTTTATAAATCAAAGCATTGAGTACAGAAGTTGGGATGTAATGTTAAAATTGTACAAGGCATTGGTAAGGCCAAATTTAGAATATTGTGTGCAGTTCTGGTCACCGAATTATAGGAAAGATATCAATAAATTAGAGAGAGTGCAGAGACAATTTACTAGGATGTTACCTGGGTTTCAGCACTTAAGTTACAGAGAAAGGTTGAACAAGTTAGGTCTCTATTCATTGGAGCGTAGAAGGTTGAGGGGGGATTTGATCGAGGTATTTAAAATTTTAAGAGGGATAGATAGAGTTGAAGTGAATAGGCTGTTTCCATTGAGAGTAGGGGAGATTCAAATGAGAGGACATGATTTGAGAGTTAGGGGGCAGAAGTTTAAGGGAAACACGAGGGGGTATTTCTTTACTCAGAGAGTGATAGCTGTGTGGAATGAGCTTCCTGTAGAAGTAGTAGAGGCCAGTTCAGTTGTGTCATTTAAGGTAAAATTGGATAGGTATATGGACAGGAAAGGAGTGGAGGGTTATGGGCTGAGTGCAGGTAGGTGGGACTAGGTGAGACTAAAAGTTCGGCACGGACTAGGAGGGCCGAGATGGCCTGTTTCCGTGCTGTGATTGTTATATGTTATATGGTTACAACTTCCTAACCACTGATGTCAGGCTAACAGGTCTATAGTTTCCTTTCTGCCGCCTCCCACCCTTCTTAAATAGCGGAGTAACATTTGTAATTTTCCAGTCATCTGGTACAATACCAGAATCTATCGATTCTTGAAAGATCATCGTAATGCCTCTGCAATCTCTGCAGCTGCTTCCTTCATCACCCGAGGGTGCATTCCATCAGGTCCAGATTTATCCCCCCCTCAGACCATTAAGCTTCCTGAGCACCTTCTCAGTTGTAATTTTCACTGCACAAACTTCACTTCCCTGACACTCTTGAATGTCCAGTATACAGCAGACATCTTCCACTGTGAAGACTGATACAAAATATGTATTCAGTTCCTCTGCCATCTCTGCATCGCTCATTACAAGATCTCCAGCGTCATTTTGTATTGGACCTATATCTACCCTCAAACCTCTTTTACCCTTTATACACTTAAAAAAGCTTTTAGTATCTTCTTTGAAATTAGTCACCAGTTTCCTTTCGTAATTCTCCTTTTCCTTCCTAATGGCCTTCTTAGTTTCCTTCAGCCAGTTTTTAAAAGCTTCCCAATCCTCTATCTTTCCACTAGCTTTGGTTTCTTTGTATGTCCTTTCTTTTGCTTTTACGTTTGTACTTTGGCTCTGACTTTACTCATTTTTCACAGAAACTCCAGCCACTGCTGCTCTGCTGTCCTTCCTGCGCGTGTCCCTTTCCAGTCAACCTTGACCAGTTCCCCTTTCATGCCACTGTAGTTTCCTTTATTCCGCTGAAATACCAACACATTGGAATTTAGTTTTTCCTTCTCAAGTCTCAAAGTGAATGTGATAATATTGTGATCACTGTTCCCTAAGAATTCCTTAACCTTAAGCTCTCTTATCACCTCCAGATCATTGCACAACACCCAATCCAGCACAGCTGATCCTGTAGTGGACTCAACAAGAAGTTGTTCCCTTAGACATTCTACAAATTCTCTCTCTTGAGGTCCAGTACTGGCCTGGTTTTCCCAGTCCACTTTCATGTTAAAATCCCCAACAATTATCATGACATTGCCCTTCTGACACGCCTTTTCTATCTCCTGCTGTAATTTGTAATCCACATCCCAGCTGCTGTTTAGGGGCCTGTATACAACTGCCATTAGGGTCCTTTTACCCTTGCCATTTTCTCAACCTATAGAGACTCTACGCCTTCCAATCGTTTGTCATCCCTTTCTAATGATGTAATGTTATTTCTTATACACAGGACCACACCACCCCCTCATCCTACTAACCTATCTTTCCAATACACCGTATATCCTTGGACGTTCAGCTCCCAATGGCAGCCATCCTTTAGCCAAGTTTCAGAGATGGCCACAACGTCATACTTGCCAATCTGTAGCTGAATTTCAAGATCGTTCATTTTATTTTTTATGCTGTGTGCATTCAAGTATAACCCTTTCAGTCCAGTATTTGTTGTTTTCTGTTTTAATGCACCACACCAATATTGCCCTCTAACTCATCCCATGGGCTGCAATTATGCCTCATCTCCTACCTGTTCTTTCTATAATCTCTGTTGCACGCTATCTTTGATTTATTTCTGTTTTCCCCTTCCTCAGCCCTCGCACATTCCAAAGATGTACAGGTTACTAAGTTGTGGCGTGCTATGTTCAGAATCCGAATCAGGTTTGTTATCACTGACGTACATCATGGAATTTGCTATTTCGCAGTGAGACATAGAATAGACTATAAAATACAATAAGAAATGTGAGGGCTTGGTTGATTGGGGTTGACCATGGATGTTGCGTCCTCCAGGGGAGTGTGATATGGAGAGCAAGCTGTCGCCCATGCAGCAGGCTCCCCGTCTCCATGCAGCCGATGGAACGGCAGAGATCGATGCAGTTTGGCCTCAGCGTTGTCACAGGAGTTGGCAGTCAGTGTTGACATTGAACTCAACATAGGTCTGCCTTAGAGGCTCCCGCTCAAAGAGGAGAGTGTAAATAGTGAGGTAGTGTTCATTGTCCATTCAGAAATCTGATGGTGAAGGTGAAGGAACTGTCCCTAAAACGTTGAGTGTGTATCTTCAGGCTTCTCCAGAAGCGAGGAGACACTTGCGGGCAGCCACCAGCACATCCTCGGACTGTGTTCGTTGTTGATGCAAAGGACGCAATTCGCTGTACGTTTCAATGTTTCGACACGTTTATGACAAATAAAGCTAATCTTTTATATTTTTTCTTCCTTGTGACCTCGGGGTAGAATTTACCTCTCAGCCAAGGACACAAAATCAAATTAACCGGTCAGTGTGTATAATTTGGATGCTTCCTTAATTCCATCTGGGTCCACTCCCAAAAGTGTTGCAAAGTTCTTTGGGATGTCCTGAAATCAAGCCCTTCTTCCTTCTTCTTTCTTTCTTGGATGTCAATGAAATAACTTGATGTTATTCTCGCCAGCAATGGAGGCTGCTGTTCTTCATGCCTCCCCTTCTGTCAGATCTGCCACTGTCATTCACAGAACCTGCTGTTGTGCTATGTCTTGGAAAAACTCTTCTCATCACATCTGTTGTCTTCATCAGTCTGAAGGGTTCTCAGCCAAATGTTATCTTTAGCTGCAATCTCTGCAAATCCACCATAAGAGATGCAAAGCGATCTGTTGTTGCTACTTTCCCTTCTGAAGCTGTCAAATACAGTTATTTCACTATTAATAATAGGTCTATTATGCAATAGGAAATACAAACTTACGATAATAAATCAAATTGTGCACACGAGCAAAACATTGTGATTATCAAAAGTCATTCGAATCTATTGAATACAAACTCAGCGTCCACTCCATTAGGTAGGGCACTGAGTGTATATATCAGGTGTAACGTTCTGGGCTGACTAACGTGAGACAATGCACGTAAGTGTTGTAAAGGTAATTGACATCACACACAGAGTGGTGCTACAATGCCCACAGCAAGACAAAACGATACATGTGTGAAAATTGACTGGATCAGTTATAAAGAATTGATCTGAGTGTGTAGGTGGGAAGTGAAAAGACAAAAGGGCCATGAACTGAATACTGACAAGCTTTGTCAAGTAGAAAATCAGACCTTGATAACCAGATCTCCAAACAGTATGGGAAGGAGGACTGGATACAGATCAGTGAGGAGACTAATCGGTAAGACATAAGGACTGGCCAAGATTTCATTCTTCAATATCAGATAAAGGTTGGCAATAAATATGCAGAAAAATCAATACGAAGAGAAAGTGAGCTCAGAGTCATAGAATCGTAGGACGCTACAACACAGAAACAGGCCCTTTGGCCCATCTAGGCTGTACTGAACTGTTATTCAGCTTCATCCCATCAGCCCGCACCAGACCATAGACCTCTATTCCCTTGCTTCTCTTAAATTCTCTTTAAAAATTCAAATAGCAGAATTTAAGGACATGTAACCATAAAACCCGAAGTCTTATGGGGCACCACAGTGGCGTAGTGGTTAGTGCGACACTATTACAGCTTGGGCACCGGAGTTCGGAGTTCATTTCCGGTGTTCTCTGTAAGCAGTTTGTACGTCCTCCCCGTGAACATGTGGGTTTCCTCTGAGTGCTCCAGTTTCCTTCCGTGTTCTAAAGACCAACTGGTTAGTAGGTTATTTGGTCATTGTAAATTGTCCTGTGAGAAGGCTACAGTTACATGGTGGTGCAGCTTATTGGGCCAGAAGGGCTTGTTCCACACTGTGTCTCTAAATTTTAAAAAATTCAAGTTAAATTTCTCATGTTTAGAATTATTGATGTGTTCTAAATTTGAACTTTGGGGTACACTCCTTACGATTTCATACCAAAAGGAGAGAACACAAATGCATATTGGCCCAGCTAATCAGCCAATCACGTGACAGCAATTCACAGCCTAAAAGCATGCAGACACGGACAAGAGGTTCAGTTGCTGTCCAGACCACACATCAGAATATGGAAGAAAGATGATCTAATTGACTTTGGCCATGGAATGATTGTGGTGGCAGACAAGGTGTTTTGAGTATCTCAGAAGCTCCTGATGTCCTGGGATTTTCATGCACAACAATCCCTAGAGAAGGAGTTCCCAACCTGGAGTCTATGGACCCCTTGCTTAATGGGATTTGTCCATGGCATAAATACAATGGTTGGGAACCTCTGCTCTAGAGATTATAGAGAATGATGCAAAAAACAAACAAAAAACATCCAGTGAGCAGCAGTTCTGTGAGTGAAAACACCTTGCTAATGAGAGAGGTCAGACAAAAGTGGCCGGACTGGGTGAAGCTGATAGGAAGGCCACAATAACTCAGATAAGCATGTGTTACAACAGCAGTGTGCAGAAGAGCATCTCTGAACACACAACAAGCCGATACTTGAAGTGGACGGGTTACAGTAGCAGATGGCCACACTGGGTTCCACTCCTGTACCTGGAAACATGGCCACCGAGTGTACGCTTGCGAAGTAACTCTATGACTCACTACAGATCAGTAAACCGTGTCTCTATGTCACTTTGAACAGAGACGTAAACTGTAATGCTTCAACACCTCTTAATTTTGCTTAACAAAATTTCCGCATGAATGGATAAAAGTAGTTTTGGGATACCCCTTCCTCAACCCTCCTCCATCTCCTGCTTTTCCTACTCTGGAGCTTGACACTCGGATGCAGTTGTCTATCCCCAGCAACTCGGCATAGATAGGAAGAATGCTTCTCATCAGTGAATTTCTATTTTCTTTCCTGATAACGAAATGTTTCCCTTTAGAGAGACGCACCACATAGCAACCTGCTAAAGGCTGTTAAAGTTCTTCCTTTCTCTTTGGATGTGTGAAAGGCAATTTCTGCTCAAAATGCTAATGAGATACATTTTCTTTCAATTGACCTCCAGTTATAAAATTTATGAATGCAGTCCAAGAAAGCTCATCTCTTTAACTGTAAATCCCATTGATTTGGAACAGTTTTATGTGCTTTGACTGCAGCGCCTGTGACTTATTTCCTAATTAAAATTTAATTGTCAACACGGTGATAATGACAAAGATGCCGATATTCATGAAAGCTGAAGAACTGTCCAATGTTCGTCACTTTTCCAGGGTTCCAGATGTATTGGAGAGTATACCCAGCTTCAAAGCTGCAAAGCATCTAATATTAATTTGCAACAAGCATGCCTACTAATAAAGGTTTAAAAAGGTTCCTATTACCCTGTAGACTTAAATGACGCAAATGACCTTAGCCGTATTGATGTTACACAGGTGCAATGATTATATTACACATAGAACAAAGAAGTACGGGAACAGACCCTTCCACCTAACGATTTTGTGCCGATTCAATTAAATTAGTAATCAAAGTTCAAAGTCCGAAGTAAATCTATTATCAAAGTACATATATGTCACCACATACAACCCTGAAATTCATTTTCTTGTGGGCATTCACAGTAAATAAAACATAATAGAATCGATAAAGACCGTACATGACAGAGGTGGACAAGCAACCAATGTGCAAAAGGCAACAACCTGTACAAGTACGAAAAGAAAAGAAAGAAGGTAGATCAGCAATATATATTACATCAAGAACACGAGTCTTAGAGTCCTTGAAAGTGAGTCTATAGGTTGTGGGAACATTTCGGTGTTGGGGTGAGGGAGTTGAGGGAGCTCATCTGGTTCAAAAGCCTGATAGTAGAGGGATCATAATCGCTCCTGAACTTGGTGGTGTGGGCACTGAAGCTCCTGTACTAACTAAACTAAACCCTTCTGCCTACACAATGTCCATATCCTTCCATTATCCTCAAATACATGTGCCTATCTAAATGGCTCTTAAAAGTCTCTAATGTATCCATCTCTACCACCGCCCCAGGCAGTGCATTCCAGGCACCCACCACTCTCTGTGTAACATCTCCGTTGAAATTACCCCTCTCACCTCAAATGCATACCCTCTGGTTTGGAAGAAAAGATTTAAAAGATGAGCTTTATTTGTCACATGTACATCAAAACCAACAGAAGTGCAGCATTTACGTCAAATCTAAGCAGCGATCACATAATTTATTTCTGTTTAGATGTTTTGCATGAGAATTGCAAATTCTTTGAGCATGATGGCTGCAACTTCTGATTTTTTTATTGCGTGAATTTTAGGAAAATATTATCTTTGTAAATACATTTTGAGAAACTAAGCACAGAAAAAGTTGGAATAGGCCTTTTTAATTAAACAAGATCTGAGAGAAGAAGTGTTTTAAATTATTGTGTTTTACAGCACAATTTTGAAAGCACTGGGTACTTCACTTCTATTGTCAGTAAATACTCGATATGTTCAGGAGATTTATTTATCACATGTACATCAAAGCACACAGTAAAATGCATCGTTTGCGTCAACAACCAAGACACCCAAGGGTGTGATGGGGGCAGCCCACAAGTGTCAGCACACATTCTGGCACCCATACAGCATTCTCACAACGTTCAGCAGAACAACACACAGCACAACAAGCAACAAGACAACGGCAGCAAACAAAAACATAAACACAAGAAATTCTGCAGATACTGGAAATCCACAGCAACACCCACAAAATGCTGGAGGAACTCAGCAGGTCAGACAACATTTATGGAGCAGAGCAAAGAGTCGACGTTTCGAGTCAAGACTCGTCTTCTCAACTGGAAGGGAAGGGGGATGGTGCCAGAATAAAAAGATGCGGGGAGGGGAAGGAGGACAGCTGGAAGGTGATAGGTGAAGCCAGGTGTGTAGGAAAGATAAATGGCCGGAGAGGAGAGTGGACCATAGGAGAAAGGGAGGGAGGAGGGGACACAGGGAGAAGCCATAGGCAGGTGAGAAGAGATAAGAGGCTAGAGTGGGGCAAGTGTTGGTGAGTACATGGTAGATGAGTCGGAGGGCAGCAGAGATCACAGAGGGGAAGCAGTGAGAGAGTGTCTCACTGAACTCCCATCAAAAAGAAGACAAGCCCCATTCCTCACTGCCAGCCAGGCACATACACAGTTCTTTATCCCAAGCTTCTTTCTCCAATATTCAAAAATCATCCCAAGTCTGACTGCTTTATATAGGAGCCAAGTTAATATTTATGTGATAAGCATATTTGGCACTTAATATTATGTGTATATTGGGATAGGTAGTATCTGGGGTGTCCAGTTGGGGGGTAACACCTCTGGTGAAGAGGCTTGTCGTGTCCATTTTGGGGCAGCTCATCCACCTTTTAGGCCTCACAGGGCACTCAACTCTCATTGTGGCTTGAATTAGCCGTTCGCATGCAACAGCAGCCACACCCCAGTACACCTCCTTGACAGGTGGGCTAAATCTGGTGATGGTAACCAGCGGCCGGCCTCGTACCCCAGTGAGATAGGGACATGCCTGTCCTAGCGTGTAAAATCAGCTCCGGCAGACTAGGTAGAAGAGGTCTACAGTGAGATCCAACGGCCAGGAAGGCGGTTCTGCCAATGCTCCGTGGTGAGCGAAGGGCACGATGAGGCACAGATAAAGTCATGGTCACCCACAGCAGCCAAGGGAGACCCCAGTTGTAACGACTACTCATGCCACTAGACTTCCAAGGTTAAGAAAGTGGAATTTCCCCAGCACAAAGGCTTTTCCACCTTTAAACCTTTTACGTGCAGCTTGACCTGTCACTTTTCGGATGCAACAGACAACCAACAGTGTACCTGCAGATAACTTACAGAGTGCCAGGGTAATTGTCCAAGCATTAAGTATCCCATCTGTCATCTTAAACCTTCGGTCCCTCCAAAACGGGGGGGGGGGGGGGGGGGGAGATAGTCAGTAAATGCTAATTTTTGCCCATGATGTCCAAACATGACAATAAATAAAAAACACGTTGCTCATGTTCAATTCATTTATATAAAATAATATTTAACCACAATGACAATAGCAGCAAGAAGATTGGGAGTAGGCAGTTTAAATGTTTCAGTATGGACTAGGTAGGTCAAGGGGCCTGTTTCTGTGCTGTAATTTTCAATAACTTTCTGACTGTAGTTAAGAAGCGGTCTCCAATTCTGCTGTAAGAAAATACCTACATTAAAATACACATTCTGTGGTCACTTTATTAGGTACACCTGTACACCTACTTGTTAATGCAAATATCAAGTCAGCCAATCATGTGGCAGCAACTCAATGCAAAAGAGCATGCAGACATGGCCAAGAGGTTCAGTGGTTGTTCTGACCAAACATCAGAATGCAGAGACATTGTGATTAAAAATGAGTCAAAGTACATTTATTATCGAAATATGTATAACTGAGATTCATCTTCCCACAGACAGCCCAGAACAAATAACAACCATAGTACCCATTCAAAGAAAAAAACGTGTTCTAAGTGACTTTGAATTGATAGTCATAAAGTTATTGAAAAGGACAGCCCATCTAGCCTGTGCTGAAGCATTTAAATAGTCTACTCCAATCAACTTGCACTGGGACCATAGCCCTCCATACCCCTACCATCCATGTACAGTACCTATCCAAAGTTGTCTTAACGTTGAAACCAAGCTTGCATTGGCAGTTCATTCCACACTCCCAAGACCCTCTGAGTGAGGAGGTTCCCCCTCATCTTCCCCTTAAACTTTTCACCTTTCACCTTTAACTTATGACCTCTAGTTGTAGTCCCTCCCAACCTCAGTGGAAAAGGCCTTGCTTGCATTTACCCCATCTATACCCCTCATAATGGGAAACTATACATAAACAATGAGTGACGATCAGTGTGCAAAAGGAGACAAATTGTGCAAATAAGAAATAAATACTCAGAACATGAGTTGTAGACTCCTTGAATTTATGGATTCAAGGAGTCCAATTTATGGATTGTCGAATCAGTTCAGAGTTGAGTGAGTGAAGTTACCCACGCCGGTTCAGGAGCCTGATGGTTGTAGGGTAATAACTGTTTCTGAACCTGGTGGTGTGGGGCCCAAGTTAAGATAGAGCTTTATTGTCATTGCTGAGGACAATGAGATTCCAGTGCTGCTCTATTCAGTGCAAAACAGCAAACTGGCAATTCAGTTACTATAAACTCATTGAGTGCATTTAAAATAATGTCTGTTATTTAGAATGACACCTAAGCTACAACTGAATTAAAACAAACAACTCAAAAATTAAAAGAAGCAGTGGCTGCCCTGTTCAAGTGTTGCAATTGCCCATGTTATAAACACAATGACCAAATATAACAGACTAGTATTAAGAGTTATGCCCATGTATTGCACTTAGAGATTGTCCATAATGCCTATGGATTATGGGTGGGTGGGAGCATTGTTCAGTTGCACCACAGACTTGGGGGGTGGGGGGGAAGCTGTTTTTCAGTCACGATGTTCATGTGGAGGTGTTCCTGAATCTCTTGCCTGATGGTGGTATCGAGAAGAGAGCATAGAGAGCACTCTTTGCAGCCAGACTGGGTCTCTAGCTGCAGCAGGACAGATCACAAAGCACTCTTAACGGCTCAGCGCATCTCTGGGACCTGCAGACAATCTACAACTCTCAATGCCTATGGCACACACATAACATCATTAAAGACACAGCCCATCCCAGACATTGTCTCTTCAATCTCCTGCCACCTGATAGGAGGTACAGAAATATCTTAGCCAAGACAGTGAGACTGAAAAACAGCTTCTTCGCAAGGACTGTTATGCAGCTGAATAATGCTACCCCCCCCCCCAAGTTCGTCAATGGCCTTTGAGTGTTATGGACTATCAAAGTCACGCATTGCATGTAAGTATGGGAGTTTATTTTTATATGAAGCCACGCCGCATGCATTACAAGTACTGCTTTGAATGGACCGGAGTAGCACCGCAATCTCATCTTGAGCGATGACCATAACGTTCTATTGCATTCTATTCCATTCTGTTTGAGCATGGCCCGCATGCAGGGGGTCCTGGATGTTGGGTGCTGCCTCACTGTGGTAGCACTCCGTGTAGATGCTCGCTGGTTGGCACATTTACAATCCACATGGGGCATTTACACCCCACATGAAAGCACCAGGACGGGTAGCATCATGTAAAGCAGATCGACATGGTCTCTTGTACTAAATGATAAATGGTTCCCACCTTCATGGTGGACTTGCTGAAAGGTGATTCATCATCATCATTACGTGCTGCGTCATGTGAAGTGGGCGATAATAGTCTTCATGAGCATGATTGTTCGAGGGAAAATTTTCTACAGAGGTGGTTTGTCATTGCCGCCTTCTGGACAGTGTCTTTACTAGAGCTTTGACCAGCAACCAATCCGGACTTGGAAGTTTGGGAGGAGGGGAGTTCACACAAGCCCACTGCCCGAGTAGGGAAGGGGGCAGCGGGAGTGTAACAGAGCTCTGACCAGCAACCAATCTACATCTGAGATTGATTAGTAAGAGCAAATTAAAGGAAGGCAGGGTCAAGTGCAGTGGCCATCATCGGAGTGGACATAGTCAGATTGGTGATTTTGAGGCTTTAGATCTTCGAGGCTTCAGTCGCAGAAACCAAAGATAAAAAAAATGCTCTAGGTAAAGTTTTTTTTCCCTTCCCTTCTTTATATCTGCTCAGCTAGGACAGTAGAGATTGCAGACAGGATAGTGGAATGCTCCTCTTGTGGGATGTGGGAAGGCAGGGAGACCACCGGTGTGCCTGATGACTACAACTGCAGGACGTGCATCCAGCTGCGGCTCTGACAAACCATATTAAGGAACTGGAGCTGGAACTGGATGAACTCTGGATCATTCAGGAAGCTGAAGGGAGGAAAGATTGGATATATAGGGAGGTAGTTACACTCAAGGTGCTGGACACAGGAAACTGGGTGACAGTCAGGAGGGGAAAGGGGTTAAGGAGCCAGTGCAGAGTACCCCTCTGGCCACCTCCCCCACCAACTACAGGTTCATCACTTCAGAGACTGTTGGGGTGGGGAGACCTAACAGACAGTCACAGTGGTCAGGTCTCTGACACCGAGCCTGGCTCTGTGACTCAGAAGGGAAGGGGAAGGAAAGAAGTACATTGTGGTGATGGGGAATTCATTAATCAGGGGAACAGACAGAAGGTTCTGTGGGTGAGAACAAGATTCCCGAATGGTATGTTGTCTCCTTGGTGCCAGGGTCCGGGATATCTCGGATTGAGTCCATAACATTCTTAAGTGGGAGAGTGAACAGCCAGAGGTCATTGTCCATGCAGATACCAATGACATGGGTAGGATGAGTAACAAAGGAATTCAGGGAGTTAGGTGCTAAGTTAAAGGGCAGGATCTCCAGGGTTGTGATCTCAGGATTGCGAGCAGTGTCATGTGCTAGTGAGGCCAGAACTAGGAAGATTATGCAGTTTAATACGTGGCTAAGGAGTTGGTGTAGGAGGGAGGGCATAAGGTTTTTGTATCACCGGACTCTCTTCCAGGGAAGTTGGGAATGGTACAGAAGGGATGGTTTGCACCTGAACTGGAGGGGGATTATTATCCAAGTGGGAAGGTTTGTTGATACTGCATGGTGGGGTTTAAACTAGAGTTGCAGGGGGATGGGAACCAGAGTGTCAGAACAGTTAGTGGAGAGGTTGTGGAGGCAGATGTTGTTAAGACCGCAGACAAAGTCAGGAATCAAAAGGTTGAGCATGGTGTGACTCGTGTCCTGAGCTGCGTATATTTCAATGCAAGAAGGGTCATAGGAAAGGCAAACGAGCTCAGGGTATGAATCAACACCTGGAATTATGACGCTGTAGCCATTAGTGACACTTGGTTGCAGGAGGGGCAGGACTGGCAGCTCAATATTTCAGGGTTCTGTTGTTTTCTACATGACAGAATGGGGCGGATTAAAAGAGAAGGGGTGACGTTACTAGTCAAGGTAAATGTCATGGCAGTGCTCTGTCAGCACAGATTCGAGAGCTCAATTAGTGAGGAATTATGGGTGGAACTGAGAAATAAGAAAGGTATGACCACACTAATGGGGCTATATTTCAGACCACCCAACGGTACTAGCGATTTAGAGGAATAAATATGTAAAGAGATTGCAGACTGGTGCAAGAAACATAAGGTTGTGTTAGTAGGTGATTTTAACTTTCCACATATTTTCTGGGAATCCCATACTATGAAAGGACTAGATGGGATAGAGTTTGTCAAATATGTTCAGCAAAGTTTCCTTCATCAGTAAGTAGAAGTCCCAATGAGAGAGCGTGCGATACTGAATCGGCTATTTGGGAAGGAGAGATGGCAGGTTACAGAACTTTGTGTCGGGGAACACTTTATATCCAATGACCACAATGCCTTTAGATTCAAAGTAAATATGCAAAGAGATAGGTCTGGTCCACGGGTTGAGATTCTAAACTAGAAAAAGGCCAACTTTGATGGCATCAGAAAAGATCTGGCAAATGTAGATTGAGACAGTTTTCTGGCAAAGGTGCATTTGGAAAGTGGGAGGCCTTCAAAAGATAGCATGCAACAGAGAATCTAGAAAGAACAGGCAGGAGATGAGGCTTAATCACAGCCAGTGGTGTGACTTACAGGGCAATAGAGGCATAATGCAGTTAAAGCAGGAAGCAACAAATACTGGACTGAAAGTGTTAATATTTGAATGCACGCAGCATAAGGAATAAAATGGACGATCTTGAAATTCAGCTACAGATTGGCAAGTATGACATTGTGGCCATCTCTGAAACTTGGCTAAAGGATGGCTACCATTGTTTGGATAGGTTCATGGATAATAGGGATATAGAGGCCTGTGGTCCCTGTGTCTGTCATTGGAAGTAGACAGTTTAACTGGTTTTCAGCATGGACTTGATGGGTCGAAGTGCTTGTTTCTGTGTCATTGGGAGCGGAACGTCCAAGGATATGTGGTGTATCGGAAACATAGGTTAGTAGGCAGAGGGGTTGGTGTGGTCCTGTGTATAAGAAATAATATTAAGTCATTGAAAGAGATGACATACGAAGCTGTAGGGTCTCTATGGGTTGAGTTAAGAAACACCAAGGGTAAAAGGATCCTAATGGCAGTTGTATACAGGCCTCCAAACAGCAGCTGGGATGTAGATTACAAATTACAATTGGAGATAGAAAAGGCGTGTCAGAAAGGCAATATCATGATATTGGGAAAACCAGGTCAGCACTGGACCGCAAGAGAGAGAATTTGTAGAATGTCTAAGGGTTGGCTTTTTAGAACAGCTTGTTGTTGAGCCGTCTAGGCAATCGGCGGTGCTGGATTGGGTGTTGTGCAATGATCCGGAAGTGATAAGAGAGCTTAAGGTTAAGGAACCCTTAGGGAACAGTGATCACAATATGATTGAGTTCACATTGAAATTTGAAAGGGAAAAGATAAAATCCAATGTGTCAGTATTTCAGTGGAATAAAGGAACTTACAATGGCATGAGAGGGGAACTGGCCAAAGTTGACTGGAAAGGGACATTTGCAGGAAGGACAGCAGAGCAGCAATGGCTGGAGTTTCTGTGAAAAATGAGGGAAGTGCTAGACAGGTATATTCCAAATAAGAAGAAATTTTCAAAGGGAAGAAGGACACTACTGTGGCTGACAAGTGAAGTCAGGGCCAAAGTAAAAGCAAAAGAGAGGGCATACAAGGAAGCCAGAGCTGGTGGGAAGATAGAGGATTGGGAAGCTTTTAAAAACTTGCAGAAGGAAACTAAGAAGGTCATTAAGAAGGAAAAGATGAAACATGAGAGGAAGCTGGCAACTATTAACAAATAAGCTTTTTTAAGTATATGGAGGGTAAAAGGGAGGTGAGGGTAGATATAGGGCCAATACAAAATGAAGCTGGAGATATTGTAATGAGAGACGCAGAGATGGCAAAGGAACTGAATGAGTATTTTGCATCAGTCTTCACAGTGGAAGATGTCTTCAGTATACCAGACATTTAAGAATGTCAGGGAAGTGAAGTTTGTGCAGTGAAAATTACAACTGAGAAGGTGCTCAGGAAGCTTAATGGTCTGAGGGTGGATAAATCTCCTGGGCCTGATGGAATGCACCCTCGGGTTCTGAAGGAAGTAGTTGGAGAGATTGTGGAGGCGGTAACGATTTTTAAAGAATTGATAGATTCTGGCATTGTACTAGATGACTGGAAAATTGCAAATGTCACTCCGCTATTTAAGAAGGGTGGGAGGCAGCAGAAAGACAGTATTAATGGATTTGTGGCTAAATATGCCAATGATACACAGATAGGTGGAGGAAACAGAGAGACTTAGAGAGTTTAGGGGAATGGGCAAAGAAGTGGCAAATGAAATACAATGTTGGAAAGTGTATGGTCATGTATGTTGGAAAGTTTATTTGGTGGAAGAAATAAACAGGCAGACTATTATTTAGATGGGCTGAGAATTCAAAATCCAGAAATGCGAAGGGACTTGGGAGTTCTTGTGGAAGGTACCCTAAAGGTTAACCTCCAGGTTGAGTCGGTGGTGAAGAAGGAGATTGCAATGTTGGCATTCATTTCTAGGGGCATAGAAGATCAGAGCAGGGATGTGATGTTGATGCTGTATAAGGCACTCGTGAGTATTGTGTGCAGTTTTGAGTTCCTTATTTTAGAAAGGATATACTGACATTGGAGAGGATTCAGAGAAGATTCACGAGAATGATTCCAGAAATGAAGGGGTTACCATATGAGGAATGTCTGGCAGCTCTTGGACTGTATTCCCTGAAGTTCAGGAGAATGAGGGGGGATCTCATAGAAACATTCCAAATGTTAAAAGCCCTGAACAGATTAGATATGGCAAAGTTATTCCCATGGCAGGGAATTCTAGGACTAGAGGGCATGTCTTCAGGACTGAAGGACATCCTTTTAGAACTGAGATGTGGAGAAATTATTTTAAGCAGAGGGTGGTACATCTGTGGAATTTGTTGCCACGAGCAACTGTGGAGGCCAAGTCATTGGGTGTATTTAAGACAGAGATAGATAGGTTCTTGATTAGCCAGGGCATCAAAGGGTATACGATGAAAGCAGGGGAGTGGGAACGACCGAAAGAATTGGATCAGCTCATGATTGAATAGTGGAGCAGACTCGATGGGCCAAATGGCCTACTTCTGCTCCTATATCTCATGGATCTTATGGTCTTATATGCAGCATTAACGAGGTAAACATAAACTTATATTTAAATTGTTCTCAATTTTTACAAGAAAGAACACAAAGTAGTAATTCCATTTTCAGTAAGGTGGTCAAAGTGCTGATAGTGTTTTTAAACTTGATCAGGGTTGCACACAAAATTGCTGGAGGAACTCAGTAGGTCATGCAGTATCTATGGAGAGGAACAAACTGTCAACTTTTCAACCCTTCATCAGGCCTGGAAAGGAAGAGGGAAGAAGGTGGGGGTGGGGAAGAAGGACAAGCTGATAGCTGAAGCTGGGTGAGTGGGGGGTGGAGAATGAAGTGTGGAGAAGGGTGGAGGTGATAGATGGAAAAGGCAAAGGGCTGAAGAAGAAGGAATCTGAGAGGACAGGAGAGTGGACCACAGGAGAAAAGGAACAAAGAAGTAATTAGGGTTGTACTGGTTGTTTAAGGAACCAACTGGTTGAATGGAAGTAGCTGTACTTGAGCCTGGTAGTGTGGGACTTCTGGCTTCTGTACTTCCTACCCATTGGTAGCCTAGAAAAGATGGTCAGCCGGCATATGTGGGGGGGTGGGAATGGACAGTTGACATTTCAGATCAAGACTCTTTATCTGGAGTAATATCCGGAAAGGTCAACTATCCATTTCCCCCCAGAGATACCACTCTGCCCATTGCATTCCTGCAGCTGATTTTGTTTTGCCCCAGATTCACACATCCGCAGTCTCTTGTGTCCCTATGTTACATGTAACACTTCAGCAATGTACAATTTGAACTTCAGTCTCCCAATGATTCTACAAGATGCAAAAGATCCACTCGCTCTTTTAAATAACCCGTTGAAGATTCAGCTTCAGAGTGAAAAAAGTAGCCTTGCCAATGGGAAGCAAAGGGGGTGTGACAGGATAGAACACAGAGCACTACTGCACAATGTATGAGATGAGCATTTAGGGCCTGTGCAGGGTGCCAGGTTGGCCCTGAGCTTTTTCAGAGCACCTGAATTGGTTAATTGTTGTTTTACAAGAGTTATTGATTGTTTAGAGTTCCTTGTTTTTTCTCCCCTCAAACAACTCGTTCTTTGTAATGCTGTCTCCTGGTGCTTTCTGTTTCAGCTTATTAAGTTTATTTTGATAGGGTTTCCATTTTAATTGTATTATTTAAGGGGATGCCTGATTAGCATTTATCGCAGGGTCTTTGTTTCGAGAATGATTCATATTACAGCATTGTTTGATATTGTGCCGAACTTTTAACCTGCTCAAGCTCTCCTACATAATCCTCTATTCTTCTGTAATCTATCAGCCTATTTAAGAGTCCCTTAAATGCCCTGGATTAACTGCCTCTACCACCCGTGGTAAGGTGTTTCATGCAAATACCACTCTCTGTGGGGGGAAAATCTTACCACTGGCATCTCCCCCTATACTTTCTTCCAGTCAGTGACATTTTCTCGGAGATTTCCACTGTCACTCAGATGTCCCTTTTCCAATTTGTGTAATATTTATTCTGTTAACCCACTCTGCAATATTGTACCTTGCCATTCGAGTGGAAGACAAAGATGTTCATTGATAAACTGCAAAATAGAAACAGGCAATGGCAGCAGTAGAAAATATGCTACATCCCGGGAATCTTTCTGAGAGCCGATGCGACTGTAAATTTATTCGCAGTGAGAACAAATTCACTGCCATTCTTCCCACAATGGAAGGACATGGAACAGGGAGGCAGAATAACACACACAAAAAGTGCTGGAGGAACCCAGCAGGTCAAGCAACCTCTATGGAGAGGAATAAACAGTCTACGTTTTGGGCCGAGATCCTTCATCAGACCTTTGCAGAAGGTAATTTCTAACTATCTTCCATTTGACTTGTTAGGACTGCTCAATATCCATGCATTTGAAACACAGGAGATTCTGCAGATGCTGGAAATCCAGAGAAAAACACACATAAAATGCAGAATGAACTCAGCAGGTCAGGCAGCGTCTATGGAAATGAATGAACTGTTGATGTTTTGGGTTGAGACCCTTCGTTGGGATTGTAAAGGAAGGGGGAAGAAGCCAGAATGAGGTGGTGGGGGTAGGAGGAAGGAGTACAAGCTGCAATGTGATATGTGAAGCCGGGGGAAGTTAGGTGGCTGGTGTAGGGTGACAATAGCCTGTTGGTCTGGAAGGGGTCCTTTTCTAGGGGTAAGTAAAAGGAGGTTTCTGAGAGTTGTCACTTGGCCTCAGCAAGGTAGATGTCAGTCTGCCAGACTACGATAGTGCCCCTCTTTGTCCGTAGGTTTGATGGTAAGATTGGGATTGATATGGAAAGAGTTGAAAGCAGTGCGTTCAGGAGGGGCAAGGTTCAAATAGGAGACATGAGTACTGAAGTTGAGACAGTTGATGTCTTGTCAGCAATTACAAATGCTGAAATTGGGCCAGTTGAAATTGGCCATCTATCTTCCCTCCTGGCCTTACCAGCTGGCATTCCTTCTCCTCTCCCAACTCGTTATTCTGGCTTCTTCCCCTTTCTTTTTCAGCTACGTCTCTTCAACTAATCAGTTCTTTAACCAAACTGGCACGACTATCATTACCTCCACCTTCCCTTTCTCCCTTTGGTTCACTCTCCTCTCCAATCAGATTCCTTCTTTTACAGCCTTTCACCTTTTCCACCTATCACCTCCCATCTTCTTACTTCATCCTCTCTTCCCCACCTTCTTATTTTCGCTCCTTTCCCCCTCCTTTCCAGTCCTGATGAAGGGTCTCAGCCCGAAATGTTGACTGTTAATTTCCCTCCTTCAACGCAGTCTGATCTGCTGAGTTCCTCCAACATTTTGTGTCAATTTCAAAGTTCAAAGTAAATTTATTATCAAAGTACATCTATGTCACTATATACAACCTCTGAGATTCATTTTCTTTTGGGAATTCACAGTAAATACAAAGAAACACAACAGAATCAATGAAAGATCACACACATACTGTAACAAGACCAAAAAATGAGTAATGTGCAAAAGACAACAAACTGTGCAATTGCAAAAAGAAAAAAGTAATAATGATAACTACGAAGGAACAAACATTGAAATCATGATATGAAGACTTCTTGAAAGTCAGTCCGTACGTTGTGGGAATAGTTCATTGAGTGAAGTTGAGTGAATAGGTTTGGACCCCTTATTTTAGGAAGGATGTGCTAAAATGCAGAGGTTTCAAAGGAGATTCACAAAAATGATTCCAGGATTGAACAACTTGTGGCCCAGGGCCTTTGTTCAATGAGGGGTGACTTCACTGAAACCTATCGACTAATGAGAGACCTTGATAGAGTGGACATGGAGAAGGTGTTTCTAATGGTGGGAGAGTCTAGGACCAGAGGACCCAGCCCCAGAATAGAGGGGCGTCCTTTTAGAACAGAGATGAGGAGGAATTTCTTTAGCCAGAGGTGGTGAATCTGTGGAATTCGTTGCCACAGGAGGCTGTGGAGCCCAAATCTTTATGTATATTTAAGGCAGATCTTGATTGGCCAGGGAATGAAGGGTTGTAGGGGGAAGGCAGGAAATTGGGGCTGAGAGGGAAAATGGATCAGCCATGATGAAATAGTAAAGCAGACTCAATGGTCCAAATGGCCTAATTCTGCTCCTATACCATATGGTCTTATGGTCTAACAATATGGATCTGTGGTACTGCAGTAAGCAAAGTCCAACAACTAGAACAATTTGCAATCTACACTGGGGTCAGAATGAAGTATGGAGCTGATAGTGGTTGGATTGATGTCAATTTCTTGCACTAATGTCTTCAGTTATCTGACTGCTGTTAACTGCTCTGTAATAGTGTCTCTTTGTGTTTACCACTATACATACGATCTGAAAGCTCAAATAGTTCGACATAACTAAACAAATACTGTATATAGCAAAACAACAGCTTGCAAAACAGCAGGGTTGGGAACTGTGGTACCAGTACTGATCTTAAAGTCAGACTACAGCAATTATTTTACAGTTTCACATCTAATGAGTTCCTTTATACAATACAACAATTAGCACTTTCACTACTACATGGCATGGGATATTTAAGCACCCATTTCTTGTCCTAGAAATAACACCTTACTTTCAAAATTTGAAAAGAAAAGCAGAAAATGCAGGAAATATGGTCAAATGGTCAGCCCACATCTGTGGGAACGGAAACAAAACCTGAATCAGGTTTATTAGCACTGGCATTGTGAAATTTGTTGTTGTGTGGCAGCAATTCATTGCAATAAATAATAAACCTGTAAATTATAGTCAATGTATATATTTTAAAAGTTAAATTAAGTAAGTAGTGCAAAAAGAGAATAAAGAAACTAGTGAGGTTCAATGTCCATTCAGGAATCTGATGGCAGAAGGGAAGAAGCTGTTTCTGAATCGCTGAGTATGTGCCTTCAGGCTCCTGTACCCCCTCCCTGATGGTAGCAATGAGGAGGGCATGTCCAGGGTGATGGGGGTCCTTAATGATGAATCTCACCTTTTTGAAGATGCCCTGGGTGCTGGGGAGGCCGGTGCCCATGGTGGAACTGACAGAGTTCACAACTCTCTGCAGCTTATTTTGATGTTGTGCAGTAACCCCTCCATACCAAATGCTGATACAGCCTGTTAGGATGCTCTTCATGGTAGTTCTGTAGAAGTTTGCAAGTGTCTGGTGACACACCAAATCTCCACAAACTCCAAGTGAAATACAGGCAGACAGACATACTTTATTGATCCTGAGGGAAATTGGGTTTCGTTACAGTCGCACCAACCAAGAATAGTGTAGAAATATAGCAATATAAAACCATAAATAATTAAATAATAATAAGTAAATTATGCCAGGTGGAAATAAGTCCAGGACCAGCCTATTGGCTCAGGGTGTCTGAGACTCCGAGGGAGGAGTTGTAAAATTTGATGGTCACAGGTAGGAATGACTTCCTATGACGCTCAGTGTTGCATCTCGGTGGAATGAGTCTCTGGCTGAATGTACTCCTGTGCCTAACCAGTACATTATGGAGTGGATGGGAGTCATTGTCCAAGATGGCATGCAACCTGGACAGCATCCTCCTTTCAGACACCACCATCAGAGAGTCCAGTCCCACCCCCACAACATCACTGGCCTTACGAATAAGTTTGTTGATTCTGTTGGTGTCTGCTACCCCAGCACACAACAGCAAACATGATAGCACTGGCCACCACAGCCTCGTAGAACATCCTCAGAATCGTCCGGCAGATGTTAAAGAACCTCAGTCTCCTCAGGAAATAGAGACGGCTCTGACCCTTCTTGTAGACAGCCTCAGTGTTCTTTGACCAGTCCAGTTTATTGTCAATTCGTATCCCCAGGTATTTGTAATCCTCCACCATGTCCACACTGACCCCTTGGATGGAAACAGGGGTCACCGGTGCCTTAGCCCTCCTCAGGTCCACCACCATCTCCTTAGTCTTTTTCACATTAAGCTGCAGATGATTCTGCTCGCACCATGTGACAAAGTCCTGTACTCAGCCTCATCTCCCTTGCTGATGCATCCAAAAAGTCATCAGAAAACTTCTGAAGATGGCAAGACTCTGTGCAGTAGTTGAAGTCCGAGGTGTAGATGATGAAGAGAAGGGGAGACAAGACAGTCCCCTGTGGAGCCCCAGTGCTGCTGACCACTCTGTCTGACACACAGTGTTGCAAGCGCACGTACTGTGGTCTGCCAGTCAGGTAATCAATAATCCATGACACCAGGGAAGCATTCACCTGCATTACTGTCAGCTTCTCACCCAGTAGAGCAGGGTAGATGGTGTTGAATGCACTGGAGAAGTCAAAAATCATGACCCTCACAGTGCTCGCCCACTTGTCCAGGTGGGTGTAGACACGGTTCAGCAGGTAGACGATGGCATCCTCAACTCCTAGTCAGAGCTGTCAAGCCTTCTTTGTAACTGCATCGATATGTCGGGCCCAGGATAGGTCCTCTACGATGCTGATACCCAGGAACTTGAAATTGCTCACTCTTTCCAGTGATGATTCCTTGATGAGGATTGGTGTGTGTTCCCTCATCATATCCTTTCCGAAATCTACAACCAATTCTTTAGAGAATTCCATATCCATACTTTAACCTCTAACTTCATTCCTTTATTTCTTACAATTATTTTTGTTACATGTCATGCCAACAGGGTGGTGAATCTCCGGAAGTCATTGCACAGGTGGCTGTGGAGGCCACGGCCAAGGTATATTCAAAGTGGAAGTTGATAGGTTCTTGATTAGAAAGAGCATTAAAGGTTATGTAGAGAAAGTAGGAGAGTGAGGTTGAGTGGGATAATAAATTAGTCATGATGGAGCAGACTCAATGTGCCAATGCTCTAATCCTGCTCCTATGTCCTGTGCCTTAGCAGACTGTAAGCAACCTTCAAGAGGACCACAACCTTGTCATGGTTTGGATGCTTATGTGCCTCAATGATCCAGAGGGCCATGTTGGCTCGAGTCAGGGTTTTATGCCAAACAGGTCAAGATGTAGAACCCAAAGGCAGTGGTCCACCAGTCCTCCAGGTTCAGGGGTTCAGCTCAGGGTTAACAACCTCGACTGGTAAAACAGAATTGTTACGGGAACAGCAATGAAGAATCCTTCTACATCTGAGTGCAGCGATATTCCTGCACCCGGGACTTGCATGGCTGCCAGTAGTGAAAACCAAGAGGAAGCTATTGATCCGATGAAGGAAGCCCTGAGCACCAGTGACATTACAGGCGGTAAGAAGATAGTACTGTACAGAAAAGTCCCAATACACGTAAGTGTATATGGTGCATAAAGTTGATAAAGAAACAATTGGTACTTTGGGCTGAAAACACTTGATCCGGACTGGGAAGACTAATCATATAATGAAGCAGGGGGGTATGGGGAATGGGGTAACTTAGGGGAGAATTCAGAAATAAGGTCAATGAATTGTGAAGTAACTTTTGTTTTAATTTAGATTTCTTGTTTCTACTGTCCTTATTTACATTATTTCTAAATTTTGGCTGGGAAAATTGTAATTTTTGGGTGGCAGGATGGAGATATGTATCTACCAAAGGAGGTGTAAGGCATTCTTTTCTTTTGCTGCCTGCAAATCACCCTTGGACAAGGTGCAGCACCTGCTTAGCACCCCCCCCCCAACCCCCAAAATCAGGGTCACGTGAAGCCACGAGAGCCGGTGGTGTGTGGTTGTATGAGCAGCCAGTGCAGATCACAAGTCCTGGTTATGTGACCACCGATTGTCACCAGGCAGACAATCTCCAAAGAGTATTGATAATGGCTGGGGTCACCCGTCTTGTAAAGACACTGCCCAGAAGAAGGCAATGGCAAACCTTCTGTAGAAAAAATTGCCGAACAATCACATTCATGAGACCATGATCACCTATGTCAAATGACATGGCGCATTATGATGAAATTGCAAATTGTAACATTATTACCTGATCGATGAATGAATACAGCAGATATATACGTGGATGCATACATAGATGGATGGGTGGATAGATACATAGGTGGAGAGATAGATAGATAGGTAGGTAGATATATAGAGAGGTAGATAGATAGATGAAAGGAACAGTACAACTCAGTTTTAAGGAGATTATACAAATTATTACACAAAAATATAATTGCTTCTACCCTATTATAATAAGCTGGTCTTTTGACCTCACAATCTGCCTCGCTATGATCTTGCATCTTGTTGTTTACCTACACTGCTCTTTTTCTGTAACTGTGACATGTTATTCTGCATTCTGTTGTTGTTTTGCCTTTTATACTACCGCAATGCACTTTAAACAGATCAAACAGATGTTTTCACTCTACCTCAGTGCACGTGGCAATAATAAACCAATCTCTCAGCCTGGCTTACTATTGTCACATATCGGGGCAACATGGTGTAACTCAGGTACAATGCCAGCAACCCGGAGTCAGTTCCTGCTGCTGTCTGTATGTTCTCTCCATGATCACATGGGTTTTCTCCGGGTGCTCCAGCTTCCTCCCACATTCGAATTGGTGTACCAATTGGTGGATTAGTTGGTCACATGGGTGTAATTGGGTGGGGCGGACTCATTGGGCCAGACGGGCCTGTTACTGGGCTGTATCTCAAAGTATGATTCGTTTGTTATGTGCCATGTTGTATGACGTGGGCAATTGTGGTCTTTCCATGACCATGATTGTTCTTGGCAATTTTTTCTACAGAAGTGGTTTGCCATTGCCTTCTGGGCAGTGTCTTTACAAGGCGGGTGACCCCAGCCAATATCAATACTCTCCAGAGATTGTCTGTCTGGCATCAGTGGTCACGTAACCAGGACTTGTGATCTGCACCAGCTGCTCGTACGACCATCCACCACCTGCTCCCATGGCTTCATGTGACCCAATCAGGGGGTTAAGCAGGTGCTACACCTTGCCTAAGGGTGACCCGCAGGCTAGCGGAGGGAAGAGCACCTTGCACCTCCTTTGGTTGAGATGTATTTTCACCCTGACACCCAGATCTCTAAATATACTGTATTAAAATAAAATAATTTACCAAATGCCAGATTCAACAAGCAAACTCCTGGAGGAACGCAGTATCTGTGTTGGAAAATGGACAGTTGGGATTTCAGGCCAAGACCTTCACCTGGACCGTTGTCCATTTCCTCGCCACAGTTGCTGCTTGGCTGGCTGAGTTCCTCCAGAATGTTGTGTTTTTTTAAAAATCCAAATGCCAGCGTTTGCCACCTCTTGTGTCTCAATAATGTCAAGTTCAGCTGCATGTCCACTATTGCACCTTGTCTGATATAAAGTCTAGTATATGTTGGGGCGGGTATGTGTGTTCAGACCTGCCAGCTCCCCCAGCACATCATCGGGTGCGTTGGCTGTTAACACCAACAATACAGTTCACTGCCATCCTCTCATCACGCATGAAGCCCAATCACTTTTAAACTTGTGTCGTATATGCAACTAATTACTAGTTAATTTATTTGTGGTAATATTACTTTATGTTTTATGTGTGTGCAGTACATGTACTTGGGCCAGAGGAACGTTGTTTAGTTTGGCAGCATGGATGGGGATAGTTGAATGACAATGAACTTGAACTTAAATCTTTTGAAGTACATGTGATAAATAAATAAATCTGAATCTGACTCTAAAGTTGAATCTTGCACAAACGCAAATGTTTGGTTGGAAGTTCTGAATTTTAGAAGTACTGGGTATTTCTACACCCTTTCTTGCGTGGTTTTAACGTTGACCAAAGACTGATGATATCTGCCACTCCAGGAAGTAGTTTTGAGGGCACAGTAAGAGTGCATTGTGAAGCCCCGTTCGGGGCTCTCAATCTCCGCGCTGACCAGAAAGGTTTAGAAAGACCACAACCCAATTCAGTCTGTACAGAGGGTTCTGGCACAGACAACGGTACAGAGTATTCAAAGGGGTATTGCTAGATGGGATGCTCTGTCATTGTAAATATGTAATTCTGAAGATTTACTTGACTCCTTTTGAAATGTTAAAGTAGATCAACACACACACAAATAAACAGTCAACATTTCAGGCCAGGACCCTTCCTCAGGACTGGAAAGGAGGGGGGAAGATACCAGAGTAAAAAGGAGGCGGGTGGGAAGGATGACGAGCTGGAAGATGTCAAGTGGGTGGGAAAGGTAAAGGGCTGGAGAAGAAGGAATCTTGCAGAATCTTAAAGTAGGTTACTATAGCAATTAGAACCTTCATTAATTGCTTATTGTTATCTTTGTGTTGAAGAAGTAATGAGGGAAGTAGGATTTTTTTTACACAGTTTGGTGTTTGAGAGGAGTGCACTGCCATGGGTCCAGATTTGAGGCAGATACATGAGGGACATTTAAGAGGCTCTTCGATAGGCACATGATGAAAGAAAAATGAAGGGCTCTGTGGAAGGGCAGGGTTAGATTGAAACATGAGGAAGTCAGCAGATGCTGGAAATACAAAGCAAAACACAACAATAACCAATGTGGGGAGAAAAAAAACAACAAACTATAGAAATAGAAAAAGAAAGAGAAGCAAAGATTAGATAGACAGACAGATAAGCAATAAATATCCAAAAGGTGAAATGAAGAGTCCTTGAAGGTGAGTCCATAGGTTGTGTGTGAGAACATAGCTTGAGTGAAGTTATCTCCTCTGATTCAAGAGCCTGATGGTTGAGGAGCAATAATGTTTCTGAACCTGGTGGTGTGAGTCCAGAGGCTCCTGGAAACCTCCTTTCTGATGACAGCAGCAATAAGAGGCGTCAGATGGATAAAAAGGTCATAGCTTCATAGAGGCATTTGCTGCAGAGCCCTTTCAGCCCACTCATCCCTGCCCATCGAGGTGCACATACAGACTACGTTGTTCTGCCATTAGATCCGAATCCTCTTTCAGACCGTGGAGAAACTCTGCGAGCAGCATCTGCGGAAAGAAAGGAGTTGTCGGCAGTACAGCTCGAAACCCAGTATCAGGTTACCCCCTACAGATGCTGCTCGACCCGCTGAGTTCCTCCAGCAAATTGCTTTGCTCCTCCAGATTTGACTGTCTGCAGTTTTTTGTGCCTCGCTTCACAACTTCCCTATCCAAATGGCGAAAATATGATTGACAGCCTCAACAGTTGGAGCTTAAAACAATACTTGCATTTATGTAGCACCTGCATCGTCTCAAAGCACTTCAGGGTTATGTCTTGAAGTGTTTCGGTAGTTTCTCAGTAGAGAGCTGGGGCCGGCGGTCTCCTGTGGCGAAAGTCAATGCTATCCTTTGCATTTTCTGAATTGGGGTTCGTCTGCTGGGGGACTCGCAACACATAGAACTTGGCTACTTTTTGCAACTAACAACAACTCAACAAATCGCTTCCCCGTTGTGCACTTCAGTAATATCACACCGTTCAGTGCGTTGTCAGCAGAACCAACTTGATGACAGCAAGGCTGTAGAAACACTTGTCAACACTATTCAGGAGTACACACAATCACACAACAAGCTTTAGAAGTCTGCTTCTCACCTTATTTATACGTACAACATATTTCCCTAATACCGAGACCGACTTCTAATTTAACATCTGCTTAACTGGGCAAATGCTGGCTGATGTTATTAATCACCCGAAAACAAATAGAACTGCAGATCCTGGAACTGCGACAAGAAATTGGCTTACTTTTGTCACATCTGCCAAGTTACAAAGAAAAACTTAAACACAAGAGGTTCTGTAGATGCTGGAAATCCACAGTAACGCACACAAAATGCTGGAGGAACTCAGCAGGCCAAGTAGCGTCTATGAATGAGAACAAATCGTCAACATTCCAGGTTGAGGCACTTCATCAGGACAAGGAAAAGCTTTTGCAGATCATTCCATTAGGGCAGCACGATAGGCGACAGCACCAGCTGTAAGATAGGGGTTCGATTCCTGCCACTGTCCATAAGGAGTTTGCAGGATCTCCCCACGATCATGCGGGTTTCCTCTGAAGCTCCAGTTTCCGTCCCCATTCCAAAGAACTACAAGTTGGGGTTAGTGAGTGGTGGGCAAAACGCGTTGGCGCAGGAAGTGTGGTGACACTTGTGGGCTGCCCAGCACAATCCTCGCCGATTTGATTGGATGCAAACGATGTATTTTACTGCGAGTTTCGATGCTTCTATATACACTACATGTGACAAATAAAACTGATCAACCAAGTACAACGGTGCATTGAAGCAGTACAGGGGAAAACAATAACGTAATGCACAATAAAATGTTACAGATGCTGTACAGCTAGGTGCAAACCATAACAAGGCAGATTGTAAGGTCCAGAATCCATTTTACCATATTATGGAATTGTTTGATACTGCTAAAACAGCAAGATAAAAGCTGTTTTGGGGTTATGGGGTATGGGGGGGTAACACCTCTGGTGAAGGAGCTTGTCATGTCCATTCTGGGATATGCTCACCCATCTTTGGTCCCCACCAGACACTCAGCTCTCACCCGTGGCTCTAAGTAGCAGTTTACTCGTGACGAGAGACTGCTCCCCGGAATACTGCTTCGACAGGCGGGCTAAACCGGGTGAAGGTAGGCGGCACCCCAGTGAGACAGGGACATGTCTACCCTGGCATGTGAAGCCGGCTCCGGCGGACGAGGCTGACGAGGTCCAGCAGCCGGGAAGGTGGTCACTTCGTGGAGAGCAAAGGGCAAGACGAGGCACAGAAGTCACTTTGACCATCTACTGCAACCGAGGAGGACCCCAGTCTGTGAAGATTACTCGTGCCACTGTACCCGGACTTCCTAGGTCTAGAGAGTGGAACTGCCCCAGTGCAACGACTTTTCCGCTTTAAAACTCTCCCGCGCAGGTCTCCTGTCATCGTTGAATAAGATTGCCAAATATGTGTACGCACAGGTACAACAAGAAACTTACTTGCAGAAGCACTTAGATTATGTTAGATTTGATTCATCACATATACATTGAAACATGCAGCAAAATGCATCATTTGTACAGACGTAAACTGACCTGGGGGCAATCCAGTCCGCAAATGTCGCCACACAGTTCTTTAGATTATTGAGATGCAGCACGGGGCCTTCCTGCCCTTCGAGATGTGCCACCCAGTAACCCCCTGAATCAAGCTGAGTCTTACCAGGGGAAAAATTACAAAGACCAGTTAACCAACTGGTATGGCTTTGGACAACGGACAGAAACCTGAGCACCATGCAGTCACAGGGAGAACGTACAAACTCCTTAAAGTCAGCCGAAATTGAATCCGGGTTGCCTGTAACGTAAAGTGTTGTGCTAACTACTACGCTACCATGCTGAACAATCTGGTGCCAACGTAGCATGTCCACATCACAGGCACATAACATCAGGTGCACAACGTTCACAAGGAAAAGAAATATAAACGGTGGAGAATTATACCAAAAGGACATAATACAAAAAACCATTGTAGAGCACAGTGATCAAAGTGATGGAAAGTGGTGTCGCTATGCTGTATGATGAAGAACTGAATGGTTGAAGGAAAGTAGCTGTTCTCGATCCTGGTGGTTTCTGTGCCTACCGCCTGCTGGGACTGTGAAAAATATAGCATGGCCCAGATGATCAATGTTTCAGGAAATGTAGAGGAGGCTTGATCCAACAGCAGAGTAGTAGAGAATATTCAATAGTGAATGATAACCTTAATAATAGACAAGTGACGAGGGGGTCTCAGAACGGGGGAGAACAGAAACTAACCACAATAGGCAATAAGGTGACTTTAGGCAGGGAAAATTAATGTTAGAAACAATAGGTTGTGGTAGGCTGGTTCGATTAGTGAACAAGGACTGCGGATCAGCACTGGGGTTAAATAGGCTGTAGGTCAGGAGTGTGGAACAAGCCACTGGTGAATCTTATTAGCTGGGTGGAAAGTGGGAGGTGCCTGCATGTGCAGGCTGGAAGGTATCAGTGGTAGCAAGTCTGACGCTAATCACATATAATCAATACAGGAGCGTGCAGAGAGAAGGGCTACGTTGAGAGAGAATGGGCCAGTAACAAAACAAGCGGCCTTTTCTCCATCACTGTCCATCCATTACCTTGTCGTCGTCCCCCACATCCAGTTTAATCCAACCATCTTCAAAGCTTAAAGTTCAAAGTAAAAGCACAGTGGTTAGCGCAGCGCTTTACAGTTCCACTGACCTGGTTTCCGTTCCCACAGCTGCCTGTACGGAGTTTGTACATTCTTCCCGTAGCTGCGCAGGTTTCCCCCAGCTGCTCTGCCTTCCTCCCACAGTCCAAAGACGTTCCAGTTGGTAGATTAATTGGTCATTGTAAATTGTCCTGTGATTAGACCAGGGTTAAATCAGGGGTCACTGGGCTCAAAGAGCTGTAAGGGCCTATTCCGTGCTGTATCTCAATAAATAAATAAAATAAATACATTTATTATTGAAAAAGGATCTAGTGCTTTTATCTTTTTCATTATTCTTCACACATGGTAGGAATTATAGTTCGAGGTGTCAGAGTTCAGAGTTCAATTCCGGCTTTTAACTGATTGTAGCACTGACATTTAATCGAGACGGGGGCTGCTATACCCAGGCCCAACCCTCCTACTTTCTCAGCCGGGGCTTGGAACTGTCCATGGTGGAGTTACGTTAAAGTTCAGTCTATTGTCATTCAACCGTATACATACACATCTTCAAACGAAACAACATTCTTCCCGAACAAGGTGCACAACACCGTACATACAACTCACACGAACACCTAAAATAATATTACCACAAATAAATTAACACATAATAAGGTGCATTTACGATACAAGTTAAAAAGTAACCAGTTTAACACCACTTGTTCTTCATATATAATGAGCTCTGGGTGGTGACAGGGAGCTCAGTAGTCTCACGGTCTGGGGTCTAACGGTCCTTGTCCTAATGCTTCTGTCTGATAGTAGGTGGTGGTGGGGAGGAGAGGGAACAAAGAGATTGTCGGACACTATGTTGTAATGTCATACAGTACGGGAATAGGACCTTCCGCCCATCTCGCCCATGCTAACCTGGGCTAGTCCCATTTGCTCGTGTTTGCCCTACATAAACCTGTCTTGTCCATATATCTATTCAAATATCTGGTAAACAGTTGTAATTGTACCCTCCTCTACCCCTTCCTCTGGAAGTTCGTTCTCCATATACACCTGTCCTCTGTGTGGTTGATCTGCTTTTGCTGCGAATGCTGCTGCTGTAATGAGATGTGCCTGTGATGATGCTGCTAGAGGGATTTTCGTACTCGTGTATCCGACTACAAATTCCTCTTTGAGTCTAGAAACAAATATGCCCGTTAAATCTTTCCTCGCTCACCTGAAGCAATACTCTCTAGTTTCAGACTCCCATGCCTTGGGAAAATGAGGAATATTACTAATAAATAGCCGGTCTCCCCAAACTATCCACCACCTGCCATTGTGCCCGACACCCGCAATCCTCCAGACATCGCCTCAAGGGCCACGTTAGTCAAGAAAAGAACCGTGACGTGGAAAATTATTCATAAGGCAGTGAAAAGTCAGTCTACAAGATCCAGATCCACAATAATTATTTCTCTCTCTCTCCCCCCCCCCTTTCTATCTCCCTCTCTCACTCTCTACTCCCCCACTCTCACCGTCTCCCTTTCCTCCTCTGCACTTCACTCCCTTTCTCCTACTTTCCCTCTGCCCTCCCCTCCGCCTCTCCCCCCTTTCTCCCACCTCTCACCCCTCCCTCCTTCCTCCCCACCCCCTCAGGTTAATAGCGGAGATGGTGACCCGGACGATTTATATTGTTTTATACAAAATAATTGAAACAATAAACTGGATAAGTTTCATTGGCTGCAATGTACAGCCAGTGTTCTCTGTACAGCGAAACAGGGATAAGATCAGTTACAGTGTGCCAGCCAAACAGTGTGAGGTTGTAACAGAGTCTAAATGGGCTCCTAATGCCCACTGGGCAGACTTTTAACAACATGCTAATCCGGTGCTGTGGCAGCCATAGGTGAGGTTTATGGAGCTGTGGCGGAGAGGATCGGATCTGAGTTTAGGACGCGTTCGCGGCTGTGCTTCACTCTCTGCTTGACAGGGCAGTCACGCCAGGAGTTCTACCTACCAGCTAATCCGAACCGGGGTGATTTAGGTGACGTAGAAAACTGCAAATGGTGTAAATCCGGAGCAACACACAAAACGCGGGGGAACTCAACAGATCTGGCAATATTCATGGACAGTCGGCGTTTCGGACTGCGGCCTTTCATCGGCCCCAGAAAAAAAGAGGCTCGGCCCGAAACGTTCACTCCTCATTTCCCTCTGCAGTTGCTGCCCGAACTGTTGCGCTCGTCCAGCATTGATTTAGTGATTAATTTGTTCGCTCCAACAGTCTAGCGAGGTGGTGAGTGAAATCAATGGACCGCCAACTCCCCTGTTGGGGGGGGGGGGAGCAGACGGTCAAGGGTCAAGGCAAGGGACGAAATTTATTTTAATTCAAGAACAAGAGGCGGGGAAGAAATAAACAAAGAAATTGGCAATTTGTAAGTGTTTATATTGTTCAGTGGCCACTTTATTAGGTACAGCTGAACACCTGCTCATTAGTGCCAACATCTAATCAGCCAATCAGGTGGCAGCAACTCAATGCAAACAAGCATGCAGACATGGTCAAGAGGTTCAGTTGTTGTTCAGACCCAACATCAGAATGGGAAAGAAATGTGATCTAAGTGTCTTTGACCGTGGAATGACTGTTGGTGCCAGACGGGATAGTTTGATTATCTCAGGCACTGCTGGTCCCCCTCGGGTTTTCACGCACGACAGTCTCTGGAGTTTAGAGAGAATAATGCAAAAAAAACCACACACACACACACAAAATCCAGTGAATGGTGCAAAAACACCCTGTTAATTAGAGGAGAATGGCCAGGCTGGTTTAAGCCGACAGGAAGTCGACGGTAACCCAAATAAGCGCACGTTACTTGAGCAGAACAACATCACTGATAGATCACCTGCGTTTATCCACCAACACAGCCCGCCCCGAAATACCTCGCAGCCAATGAAGTACTTGTTGAAGTGCGGCCGCCGTGGAGAGTGGCGCGGCGACTCCGATTCCACTTGCAATTCCTACTTTAAGGCTTTAGAAATGATTGTCGTGGAGAAAACGGGAGATTCGGGAAGGGAAGGTGACAAGGAATTTAGCGATGAAAATATGAATTTTGTTTTCTAGGAAAGTGAGCACGGGATCGCTAGGCGGGGCTGATCGCAGTCTCGCTCTTAGTTCGCAGAAACTAAGCTAAACTACATTGAACACAGCGAGCATGATTGTACCTTAAACTTGTTCACTGAGTTAAGGCTGGCGTTCAAAGATACCTTGTATCCGTCGCTTGCTTACACATGAAACACCCGTATTTTGAGAAATGATGGAATTCAATTAGTTACATTCTTGCTTCTAGATAATTGCTCGTCGGTGAAAACGCTAAATGTCAATAGCGTCTTTTACTACTGAATTATCAATAAGTCCAAAAGCAAAATCCTCCCAAACCAGTGCAAAGCATTCGTCTTAAGCATTCAGGATTCAAGATTGTTTAATGGTATTTTCAGTACAAAAGTGTAAAAGAGAACGAAATAACTGTTACTCGGGATCCGATGCAGCACAAATAACCACAGTAAGGTAAAGGAAACAATAGTAAAAAGACAATGAATATAAATACATACATATACACTGAGTGTCCATAAAGTGATAAGGTGACAGGAAATGATAAAGTTTTGCGGGGATTCTCGTGAGGTGGGTCAGTAGGGGAGCCTAGTGATCAGAAACAACCCAAAAGTTTAGAGTTCAAAGTAAATTTATTTATCTAAGTACACAGATGTCACCACATGCGAACCTGAGATCCATTTTCTGGCGGGCATTCACAGTAAATAGAAACACGATAAAATCAGTGTTAAACCTCGCACCACAGAGGCAGACAAACAACCGACTGTTTCTGACAGTCGTGTTATTAAAGTACGGGGTGGTTAGTGATTGAAAGGGAGATCTTCCCTAGCCGTCATTTGTAAAGATACATTTAGGAACAATTATAAGTTATTTGCTGCTGGGCGGTTGAATTTTGACGAGGTAGAGGTGGTCTGGCAGGAGCGGGAAGGATTTTATTGATGAATGGGGAGAGGTGGCAGACAGTGGGGAAGGACATTGACAAACAGAACTGCTGGTTTTAGGGGCCAATAGAGGAAAACCCCTAAAGACCAAGCGGCCTGCCCATAATGAAGTCCCTGGCTTTTAAATCCCGTTCAGACTCCGAGAAATGGTCCCGGCCTTTGGCGATAATTTAACCGTCAGAAACAAAATACCATAAACGCCTGGAGATCAGGGAGTACTTGCAATGGGATTTATTTTTTTTAAATCTCCTCCCACTCGTTATTTGTCAGTGCATTGTGTAGGCTGAGAGAGGGAAGAGGGTGCAGTAAAGGCTGGCATTGTGTGGAGATTTCGTGTTACGGACTGCCTCGTTGTACTGACCCGCTACCAGAGCTGATAATATATTCATGGTGTAGGAAGAGCAGTTCCTCAGAATGCGATACTTCCAAGTACGAAAAATATTCATAATACTGCTCGTAATTCTGTTCTGGCATCGGCTATTAAGTTTAATGCAAATTTAGTACGAACATCACTAAAGCTCCCTGTAGCTCACGGGAAGATTGTCCCGTATTTTTTTAAAGAAATAATTCATCTTAATCCCTGCTGTTTCCTATCGTTCAAGGATTTTGGTTTTTTTTAATATGTATGTTTGTATTAAACACACACACACACACACACACACACACACACACACACGTGACGATGTAATTCCTTTCTGATGGACCCTGGTGCACCCAGCTTTGTTTAATGAGCGCATCCTCGGTGACAGATTCATTATTTGCATTCAGTTGCTTGAAGTCAAAACACATTAGTTACACTTACATTGCAATACAGATTTAATGATTTACTGTTTAACACCAATTTATTTTGATTAACATCTCGCTATTGGCAATTGTAAGTCCAATTAAATGCAGGACAACAGCGATTATGCGTTGTATAAATTAAAAATTCCGCAAACAGCAAATGTTACACGTTATTAGTATAATTTTGCCTGTAATTTCACATAAGAAATTGTATTCAATGGAATGTTGCAAAGGGCGTCGAATAAAATTAAATCAGCGATTATTAAATATGTTTTTTAAAAATACCGTTTCAATATCCGACATATGCAATTTGTATTTCCAGTGTGATGCTTAATACATTAACGGGACATGAATAGTTGATCGTTTTTGTAAAAATTGGCGAGGTATCTCCCGGTGCCAAGATACCGGGCGACGCGCTGTTTTGCAATTTATGAACTTCGAGCCAGGATTTCTGAAAATGTCAATCATTATAATGTCATTTTTAATATATCATGTGAAAGATTCAGGGTCACCAGCGCCTACACAGGAGAGCTGGTGGTAATTTAAAGCAGAGAGTCCTGCTGCACGGTGTATGCTAATGTGGGATGGGTGCAGGTACCACGGAGTGAGCATGAAGCTGCCTCTTACATTACCGCTTCAGCGCTGTCATACGTTGTGACTTTAAGCGAATTCATGTAATATGAATGATGTAAATGCAGAAGGTGTTTACCATTCTTGTCACCTCCAAAGAGACTGTTTTCAAAATAATGACACTTCACAGAACTTTCGGAAAGGCTATGTTGGAAAAAACATATGAAATGTTCATTTACATTCTAAAAATGTGGATTGTGACAGCGTGTATTTAAGACGGTTCTCGGGGCGGAAAATAATCTAATTGCGTAAATAAAATAAAAACTGTTACAAGATTAAGAACCAATACCAATTACAAAGTCCCCCAAAGGAAAAGCTATTTTGCCCATCAAGTGTTGCGTGTTATAGCAACAGCGGCTTCTATTCAGTTCCGTCTTCGCTCCCCCCCCCCCCCCACCCACCCCAGCCCCCACACACAGACTCCACTAATGCTCAAACTCACGGAGAGCCCTGCTCTTCCGCCGAAAGTTTGCGGATTCTTTTGCAAAGGCGATACTTTGTCACCCACAACGACTTATTTGTCCTTAGGTCAACGCTGTGGTATGGAAGAGGCGCCGGGCTTTCAGTGGGTTCTGCTCGATGAGGTGACTAGCTGTAAAAGCTAATCAGAACCATTTGTTAGAGAGAGCGAACAGGACTTTTCCGACTAATAGACGTAACCGACGTGGAAGAATAGTTATTCGTTTCCGGTATAGCACTTCATCGGAAGGATTTTATTTGTACTGACTAAGGCCAGGGGAAGTAAAGGTAACGGGCATGTCTTGAACTTATTAAACGGGCCGTGTAAGGGGTCCTTTGCAACGTCCAGACAGTCTGACTGTGAAGCAATCATTCAGAGGATTTTGTCCGAGGTAGTTCCCAACTCTTCCGATACTCCCTGCAACCTATACGGAGCTCGTCAAGTTAATTAGAGAGGGTGATAAAATCGTCTTTTCCTTTGTCAAAGAATTCGCAGCCGTTGCGACCGGGAGAGAAAGAGAGAAGGAAAAAAGTATCTGACGAAAGCGAAGGATGTTGCAGTTGGCGATATCAGATCACGATCAAACGTGATTGACTTGTCACGGGGCATGTTTAACAAGGAAAGTCAGCCAGCGCTCAACAACAAGAAAAAAAGTTCAGAAATGGAAGAAGAATTGATACGGCGGCGGAGTTTGACGCTGCAGGTGGGTCAGAGGTCAGATATACACAAGGATTATAAAGGGAGTGGGGGCTCTGGATTACAGCTGTATGTGGCGTTCCGTCTGGGTTACTGGCGATCGAATACAGATTCTCCAATTGTTCGTAAACAATTAGGTTACAGTCCTGCCAGGAGAACAGGTCTGGCGGTGTTACCGCAGTGGCGAAACTGGCTGGCGGTAAGACATGATTTATCCTGTGACGGCGTAATATTGTTCGAACCAACCTCAAATTTATTAGACTGTGAAAATTTAGTAGGCTGATTAATTTATGCTCGGTTGATGCATTAATCGCTTGTGAATGTTGCAATATCATATTTCATACACGCCTGCGGACATCCTGTGTATAAGAATGATGTATAATGTATAACCCAAACATCTAGACGTTATAATGCCCCGATAACATGCGCCTATATTAAATATGTATTTATTCAATTAAGCATTCTGCATGTTTTAATTTGCATGGGGCCCGAGTAAGCGGGAGCCGATCTTTAAGCAGTTGCTGTTTATTATGTAGATCCGTAGACGCTTTAAGGTTATTGATTTTAATCTTAGCAGCACGAAGCAGAGTTGAATAGACAGTTAGACTAAATAGTGTACAGCGATTTCAATTGCAATATATATATATGACTACCACTATATACTGGATTTATACGCTTCATGTACGTTAGGCAGAAATAGTTTTAGAACCTCTTGTGTTTAAAATATTTTAGAGGGATGATTCTGTGCTTTGCTCGCGTGGTGACCGATCCGTGTTGCGCGACGTTGAAAGAAAATTGTACATGGTAATTTAAATCTGGTTGTGTAGTGGGGATCGACCCTTACGAATATAACAACAGACAGATCGTTTTGGAACGGTTAATCCATGTAAGGTTGAGGGTTCTTTTGTTTTGGAATTACACTGTGGATTTTTGTCCCGTTTTTAATACCCGCTTGACGGACCGTTCGGTGGTGGCTAATTATTCGAATGTCGCTTGAAGATAGTTTGACTTCCTCTTACAGCGTTTTCCCTGTATTGACAATGCCATAGATAGTGTCAGGGCTCATCAGACAGCACGCCACCCTCGTGTGCTTCTGTTCATCAGCCGAGCTCTATCCACGTTTTAACGTGTGGGCTTTTTAATGCCCACATTTTGTGATCTATTTATTATCATCGATTCTAACATGGTGTGGTCAGAAATACAAATAAAGCGAATAGCTTCATAGGAAATCCTGGATATATTTCATAGTGATATTTATGTTAAAATAAACTAGCGTTATAAAGACTGATGTACAACGATTATTTATTCTAGTTTATGAAATTACTATGCCTATTGTTTAAAATGTGAACGCATGTAGCCGAAATAATACCGCAAAAACAATGCCTACAAGGTTGCTAAGCATTGTTTTTGTGCTCTCCGAGATCTTGGGTATAATCTGATATTTTACGCAATACTCTGGATACAAACTATCTTAATCTTGACCCCCATGCAAGGTAAAACTGGTCTTTGAAAGTAAACATTCTGGGTTTTTTTGTAATCTCCCCTCTATGTACACATTGTTTTATGTAGAAATTTTGTTTTCTGCCTTCGAGCTAACATTAGTTACGAAGTTAGAAGCGAGCCTGTGTCTGAAAGAAATTCTAAAACAGCCCTCACAATGTATGGCCGTTTTATAAACCACTTCCTATTGAAGTATTCAGTCCAGCAACCAACAGTGTTAGTTAAACTGGTTAGGATAAACAAAGCGCGATTGTTTAGTTAAACTAGTTAGCATAACACAAAGCGCGCTGGTGAACTCAGTCCTGTAATATCCTCATTATAAACGTAGAGTGTAAATATCTGACTTCTAGGCATCAGCGATACATATAGAGTCTATATGTATCGCTGATGCCTAACTTAAACCGGACGGACAAGTCTGTTGAAGAGGGGGTGGGGCGGTGGAGGTGGGGGGGGGGGGGGGAAACAGGTCCGGGCTGCTCTGCTTGTTGCCCAGAGTAAACCATACAATGTCTCGTACAGCAGGGCTGTAGTTAATTTGGCAGACAAGTCAAGTGTACCATCAAATAATCAATCGGCTTTAAAGTCGTCAGAGCGAACTTTCCCTCGTGTGTTCAGATTTTGCGAATGCTAATTCATTCCCCAGCGTAAGTTTGGAAATCAGGGGGCCAAGTTGGCAAGATAGAAACGTATTTCATCCTCTATTAATTGTTACTAAAACTGCCCTAACTCGGGTTATTTGTCTTTCTCGCCTTAATGCAATGCTCATTCGCAGGATGAATTTTATGTTGTTAAAATTGGGTCGTATTTGTCCGCCAGATAGTCTATAAAATAAAGGGAGCCGGAACCATGGAGTTAAAATAGCCGGCACTTTGAGTAAGCTTAGTCTTTGACTGATGAAAGGTCTCAGCCCAAAACGTCGACTGTTTATTCCTTTCCATCGATGCTGCCTGTTCTGCTGAGTTCCTCCAGCATTTTGTGTGTGTTTGTCTTCAACTGTGTGACTTGTTCACTTTGTAGTTATAAGCGGGTGGGAGAAATTCTGCTGATTGCACTAGAAGGTAGTTCTGGAAAGCGATTAGAAGATGGGAATTGAAATACGATGGGCCAAGGAGGCCGGGGATAGCGGATCGGCAGCCTGCGTTGTAGATTGATCCACAGACCGTGTTAATGAATCAAGCGAGGAATGAATTGATGTCACGACTAAAGTGTACAGCATAGATCAAATTATCAGACAACATAGGACACGCCAATTGCTGACAGCTTGCATTCGCGTGTTGATAGATCGGAAAGACGCTCATTCACCGTCATGAATTATCAAGTATGATTGTAAGGCAGTTAACCAGGCGGAAACCGGTCCTTCGCACTGGAAACCTCTCCAGCGACTAATAATTTAATTGTAGTATTAATATTAGTGTTGGTTGATACTTGTATTCCATTCATATAAATATTTCTCACGTGCTTTAATGTTTCAGTAGATTATAAACATTGCCCAGGACTGCCCAGTCTGACTAAAATTAAACAGGGAGTCCTGTCGAAACGTTGACTGTTTATTCATTTCTACAGATGCTGCCTGACCTGCTGAGCTCCTCCAGCAATTTGTGTGTGACTGTGTGTTGCTCCGGATTTCCAGCAGAAGCTCGTGTTTTAAAATACCTAGGATCCGTCTACTGACGCGGATAAATTGCCGGCGCCACCAGTGCTTGCGAGAACAATATTCACCGCCTACCCTCTAAATTTTGAGCAACTATTTTAATCTGAATCGTTCATAGTTTCCACTTTAATCTGAAATGTTCTTGGTTTCCACTGACAACGAGGAGAGAGGTCTCGGGCTGTAATAAATGACATCTTTTTACCAGAGCACGAGGGGGCAGGTGCAGAATAAACTAGGTATCCTTATGCAAATTAAGGAATGCAAATATTTACAACATGCTTTCTAAAACTGTGTTTTCTCGGTGTTTGCCACTGGATTGGTTCCCGCCACGCCAACCTGTACTTGGGGAGATCCCAATAGTTCTTCTCAATATTTGTCAATACATAGGAGCCATCGTTAACTCAAGCACCTCCTATCTATTTTACTCAAAGTAAATTTATAACCCAAGGTACATGTATGTCACCTTATCCTACCCTGAGATTCGTTTTCTTCTGGCCATTCACAGTAAATACAAAGAGAACAATAGATAAATATCGACAAAATGAAATGAAGAGTCCTTGAAAGTGTGGGAACAGTTCAGTGTCGAAGTTATCCCCTCTGGTTCGAGAGCCTGATGGTCGAGGGGTAATAACTGTTCCTGAACCTGGTGGTGTGGGTCCTGAGGCTCCTGTGCCTCGTTCCTGATGGCAGCAGTGAGAAGAGAGCGTGGCCGATGGGGTTTAAATCGTTATTCCGCTGTGGCAATAAATGTAATGGGGAGATGTAGCTCAGACCCCTGGTGCCCAATTTCATGGACTACCTATAACATCCCATTGGCCAGAATCCAAACCTAAATCTATCACTGGCGTAGTAATGTTCAGCACAGTTGACCCTCTCACCCTCGCAATGTTAACAGACAGTATTAATTATTCTGGTTTACTGGTTTGACCGGCCAAGTCTTCCCAATCGATTAACTAAAGTAACTAATGATTTAGGGTCCAATATGCTTGAACTGTTTTTAATCGGTCCAGCCGCCTTGTTAGGGTGGAGAGGGAACAACTGGACAACAGATGTCAGTCACGCTGATATAATGATTAATCTGTTGTACAGCAGGGAGTAGTTACTCCGGCAGAGTGCGAGCACGTCCGGCACCAGACGCCGTCAGTGGACATTTTCCAATACAGAGTACAGCTGATACTGGTGCCTGGCCCGTGCCTCCTGTAACATCTACTCCGGTGTCAAGCGGACTAAACAAGCCAATGGGTTGACAACACACACAGAATGCGGAACTCCTATTTCAGAAAGTGGGAGGAGCCGAAAGAGCAATTGTTGAGGATGAAGACCAGTTCCGCCGGACGGTGGAGAACCGCATGGCTCTGTTGTCAGGAAAGAAGTCGAGAGCTTTAAGGCCTTCTTGATAGGATGGGGTGGGGGGGGGGGTGTATACTGACCGGAGATGCATGCTGAAAATGAGGCGACCACGGCTATGGAATGCAAAGCTGTTGAGGGGATCGTGAGCATGTGATGTGTCGCGGATGTGGGCGGGAAGAGACTGAACCAAAGGGGATTAGATGGAGTCGAGGTTTTGCGGACACCAGTTCAGTGGGGCAGGAGCAGGCTGAAACAATGGGTCTACCGGGACAGGCAGACGCTGCCCGACTTGCTGAGTTTCTCCAGTGTCCTGAGTGTTGCTCTGGATTTCCAGAATCTGCAGAATTTCTTGTGCCAACGGGGTGTCGGTTGTGCCACGAGTTAAACTGCTTCGCCAACAGTGGCGTGCAGTAAAACTCAGCGCAGGTTTCATAGTCCACGTGGGCTTAGGGGCGAACAAGTCAATTTCACAGAATGATCCTTGCGGTGGGCGCGCTATTTCCAGAACTCTACTAAGATTCAAGATTGTTTAAAGTCATTTCCAGCACACAAGGACGAAATAATTGTTACTCCGATCCGGTGTAGCACAAGAAGATAAAGAGCACTGTGACCATGAAAACACAATAAATATAAACACTGTGTGTGTGTGTCAGAGTGAGAGTGAGAGTGAGAGTGAGAGTGAGAGTGAGAGTGAGAGTGAGAGTGAGAGTGAGAGTGAGAGTGAGAGTGAGAGTGAGAGTGAGAGTGAGAGTGAGAGTGAGAGTGAGAGTGAGAGTGAGAGTGAGAGTGAGAGTGAGAGTGAGAGTGAGAGTGAGAGTGAGAGTGAGAGTGAGAGTGTTTATAAATTCACACTAAGCACAGGAGTGTCCGTACATAGGTGACTGACAGGAAGTGATAAAGTAGTGGTGGTTGGGGGTGTGGAGGGGAGGGTTGGTGGGTGCAGGTGTTGATCAGCCTCACTGCTCGGGGGGAAGTAACTGTTTTTGAGTCTGGTGGTCCTGGTGTGGATGCTACACAGCCTCCTCCCTGATGGGAGTGGGACAAACAGTCCATGCGCAAGGACTCATGGGCATTTACTAAGTTAAAGTAATGAACACCATTCAGTAATCTCACAAACAATAAGAGCTTCTGTTCATTTTAGATAAACTTGTGATATATAATTTGAGACATTAGCTGTCTTTCGGCCCGGGGCGTCTTATAAATTGTAAACTGAGTTCGCATTGATGATCTAATATGTACACAGGTGACGTTTCGTGCCGAGACCCATCCTCAAGTCTTAAGGGTCTCTACCCAAAACGTCGCCGTTTTCTGTCTTTCCATAGATGCTGACTGACCAGCAGCCTGTCCAGTATCTTGTGTATGTTACTGTGAATTTCCAGCTTCTCTTCTGCTTCTGATATTTAATTCGAGTTGTTAGCCGTCTCCGGGCCTGGGGCGTCTTTGAAATTGCGAATTGAAACAAAATAAAACCTTTAAATTTCTGAAGCGAGAATTTGGTGCCTGTATTTCTCTCAAAATACAATGAATTCCTGATGAATTTCAGATCACAATTAAAACTGAGTTTGTGCCGTCTAGAATAACACAAAAAGACACTAAACTTGATGCTTGCTGGAGCTGATTAAATGATAGACTCCACTCCACGGTCCTCGCTTAAAAACTTAATTTAAACAATTGGAATAAAATACCGTGTTCGATGTATTTTTTTTCGAAATTGAAATGGACAGAATCATCAAGTTCCTTAATCTAACTTTTAAACAAATCACTACAAGACGGGCCCTATCATTGGAATAGTACAACTTGACCAGCAGAATTAGTGAAATGCAAACACAAACGGAAGCACCTCCCAATTTCTTTTTTTTAAATCTTGTTTTAGTACAAACTGATTCTGCTAAAACATACAAAAACAAAACTCCGCCATGGACAGTCCCAAGCCCGGCTGTGAACGGTGGATGGCTGGTCGTGGGGCTGGCAACTCATCCCGTGAAGACCCAGAGCTACAGAAACTCCAAAGAACTCATCCCTGGGTGAGGGAGGATCTTCGAAGTTGGGCTACACCTGGGGGCAACTTGAAAGACTGGCCCAGGCCTGAGGACTCTGGCGAGCTGCTGTTGGCGGCCTTTGCCCCAGTAGGGAGATGGCTAAACACAACGACATAATGTGAATAAGAGAAACGAGTGCGTTGCGAAATACAGAATTTGTCGCTACATCGACATGTATAGTAACACAAAAAAAACACATTGCCTTCTTACGTTTAACTTCGAACTTCTTACATTTAAGTGAGCAGAGATGGTATTTTAAAATATTCCACCATCACTTCAAATTGGCCTCAGAAAACGTTTGCAATCTTTCCCAAATTCTTCTTAGTTTCATGAAATGTAAGTCTAATCAACGAACCAATCAGGTTAAACAAAATGAGGCCAAAATTTAAACATACCTCTGCTTGGATTGAAATTGAACTTGCGAATGACAAGACCCGTTCTTACGAAAGCAACGTTTAAGTAGCGTTGGGGCTCCCAGCGAAAGATGGGGAGCCTTAAAGTCGTCACAATCAACTCGATTAACTGACCTTTCACCTTGTTATGTTTGACCCGGCACTTAATTAATCTGCTTTCTTGTAGAAGATGTTGACGTGAAGATCAGAACTAATCTCATCAAACCAGCAGTTTTTTATTTTTAAAAGACGCAAAATCAGTGAATTTCCAGCTTCTCGGTGAGAATTATGGAGAAAGTTTGCTCCTGTGAAAAGGGCGCAGTGGTCTGTCCTCAGTGAAAATCCGCCAGGAGCACTTAATTAAAGAAACGACCAGCTAATTGCTCCTCGCGTTGATACGCAGAGATGTTAAAGTGCGTTGGGAGTAAGGTCGGTTCAATGTGTGAAGTGCGTACTTTTAAATTTTGTTTAAAAGCGTTTATGTGTGTGCGTGTGTGGAACCCTGAGCATTTTGGCCGCCGCCTTCCGATCATGAGGCAAGCGTGACATTTAAGTGTTCAATTGAGTTTTAATTAATGGAACTTCTGCAGCCCGACCTATTAGTGTCATGACCGATATACTGAAGCGTTTTATTTAACTTTCGGCAGGTGGCTCCGTTAATGAGAGAATGAATCATAGACTGGTTAAAAAAAGGCGATTAAATTTAAAATGGGAACCTAATTCAATATAGGCGTTCGGTACTTACCATCAAACTGAGGAAAACATAGGCATTGTAAAGATTTATCTAACCTCTCCTGCTGCACGGATTCTAAACCAACTGCAGAAGACAATGGCATCTTGACATCTTATTTCCTTGCTTCTCATGACGCTATATAGTTAATAGCACAGAACTCGCGTTGCGCTGGTTTCTGGTTATTTATCTATTACAATCGTTAAACTGCGTGTGTCGTGCCCAACTAATTCTGTATACTTCCACGCTCATCCCCTCCCCCCCCCACCCCACCCCGCTTAGTTCCCGAGTCCGATCACAAAGTTTCACATCCCGTTATCTACCTGTAAAAGTAAATTCTCAAATATTGCGTATTGAGTATTCAAGAAAATGCTTGAGTATTGGGAGCACTCACCCAGTGAACACCCCCCCCCCCCCAGAACAGCCACCCAACAACGTAAAGTTAGCGGGCAGAGCGTATGTCGTTAAATGCCAACCTGAAGTTCGGTTTTTAAAACAAATCTCCGGCTGTAACTCCAGAATCCTTCTTTTATCTGCTTCGGATATATTCAGATCAGGTCGATCTCTCTCAGGCTGCAGTTATTTTAGTAACCTTTTACAGATGTTTCATGCTAAACAAAAGGATTTGGGACTACCCCTCTGAATTGTATTTACTAGATTTCCGCAGGACAGAAATTCGCGTACAATCACATATGTGTATATTATTTCTACAAATGTAAGTATAAATGCATATAAAGGCCCATGCAGTACATATGGGCGTACCTACATGAAACATACACGTGGGCGACACAATAGCATAGTGGTTAGCACAATGCTTTACAGTACCAGCAATCCGGGCTCATTTTCCGCCACTCTCTGTAAGGAGTTTGTACTCTCTCCCTGTGACCCTGCGGGTTTCTTCCGAGTGCTCCGGTTTCTTCCCACAGATCAAACACTTGATAGAAATTGGTCATTGTTGATTGTCCCATGATTAGATCAAGGGTTAAATCGAGGATTGCTGGCCTTGAAGGGCCAGAGCGACCTATTCCGCGCTGTATTTCAATAAATAAAAATAAATAGAAACTTATTCAAGCCCATATATATTAAAACACACACAAGCACGCTCATAAACACATACATACAAAAAACTCCGACTAAAGTTGAAATAACATATACAATTGCACACGCATGTAGACCACATACACAGCGGTGCGCACATACACACGCACTCACATTCAAACTCGTATACATACATGCATCTACTTTAATTCCGGATGCAAGGGAAAACTAAAGACAATTTCGCCCTTTTGTTGTGATTTCTAACCGAGCCGGCCCCTTGCGTTGGGGGCCAGCCCCGCGGAAGTAATGCGATACTGGGCTCTGCTGTGCTAAGAAGAATGCGGATACATCCAACACTCCAAAAACACTTCTGCGTCTAAAAATTTCATTTGCAGACAGATTTCCCGCAGACGAATACCCCCTACAGCCATCCTCATAACCTACTCATAAAAATGGAAACGTGCAGAAACACATCAAATAAAAAGAGATTCTTTACTTAATATTTCCCTGAGAGGAGACGTTAAGTGTGTTGAATCCTTTTGATGTGGAAAGAAAATTATGAGAAATGGCCAGTTCCTGCAGTCTACAGTAAACGCGTCCAAAAGTTTCTCTCTGAAAAGTCTGATGGTTGTTGGAATCCCAAACGAGTAACATGCCCAGCAAGGGGGTGTTTGGGGGGAAATTGTCCAAAACCAGGCACCGTTCGCATGCGTGTTCTCTGAATAGCTGCTTCGTCCTGCACGCGTCAAAAACTCGGCTCCAAGATCAGTTCCAGCTCCTCGCTTAGTTGCCACGTTTACCCTACAGGGGCACTGTTTTAATTGTGAATTTGATGCTGAGGAAGCCTGTATTATCCGGTAAGGACAAATTGTTACTGTCCCGGTAACAGCCAAAGCGGCTAATTAATTCAGGTCCGGGCTCTCCACATTTTGCAGACGGACAGCAGGGAGAGCTGGGTGGGGGTGGGGAGGGAGGGTGGAAGGATATGCATGTATACACACAAACACACACACAGACAAACACATACACATATTCTCACACACACAAACACAATCACATTCTCACACACACAAACACAATCACATACTCACACACACAAGCACACACACATACTCACAGACAACACACACACAAACAATAAAACAAGTGCGCGTACACACACAGAAACACGCCACAGACACTGTTCACACACCAATACTTAAATTTTTACACTCATCGCCCCTCGCAAAAACGCACGAGGTTCACACTCGTACACGCTCACACCAAGGCGCACACTTGCGCAAATGACGTAGATTCGCATTTTGACACAGCCCACAAAATCGGACACACAAATACAGACACAAACACACCCTCATTAGATGCACATCTCTCTCTCTCTCTCTCTGTCACACACACACACACACACACCCACACAAGGATTTGCATTCATACCTGCGTACAGGCAGAGACATATCTACACTAAACTACAATCAGTCTTTTCTACAGATTTACATTAACACACAGAGTGCCGAAGAACTCACACTCACAAACAAAACAGGTCCACACATACATTCAGATTTACAGAGACTCTCTCTCTCTCTCCCTCAGTCTCTCAAGCACAGAGACACATCTACACAGATTTAGTTATATATCTACATACTCATACACACCCAGACAGCACACTCAGACATGTAGAGATTTAATCACAATACCTACACACAGACACACTCATACGCCACCATATACACAATCTCTCTCCCACTCTCACACATGCATACTCACTTTCACAAACACGGGAAATCTGCAGATATTGGGAAGCTTCTCTCTCTCTCACACACACACACACACGGTTAACGAGGATAGGTCAGTTCAAGACGACCTGATTGTGTAGCAAGAGCGTGCGGTGAGTTCAAAGCTCACTCAGGAAAGGGGCTACTGGCTTATAAGGAGGTTGCACTGTCGTTTGTAAGTTTACCCCCTCAACCATCAGGCTCTTGAACCAGAGGGGATAATTGCACGCAACCACACTCACCCCAACACTGAACTGATTCCACAACCTATGGACTCACTTTCAAGAACTGTTCATATCATGTTCTCGTCATTTATTAGATTTAATTTATTCATAATATTATTATTTTGCGTTTCTTTTTTAAACTGTGAAGGTCCACAAGAAAACGAATCTCGGAGTTGTATATGCTGACATATAACTAATTTCGATAAGAAATTTACTTTGAACTTTGTGTGAAATTGGCGCCCGTTATTTACTAACCAGATATTTACACGGGGATCTTCACAGTCACTGAATAGGGCGTTTTGAACACGGACCGAAGCAGCCCACGCTGTTCCAAACGCAAAGTTTAACACAGGAGAAATGAAAAGAAGCTTTCAAGGTCGGGTCACATGCTACCTTCCTTGCGCTGAGGTTTCACAATAATGCGTCGATATTTTGGACAAAATAATTCAGTTTATATTTACTTATGATACTGCGATCGTGAGACCCCGAACACGCTCTCGCAGATTTCCCATAGCATGTGTTCCTCGTGTCCAGGGAACCGGTTTGTGCAGTGAAATATTGGCGCTGAAAACTCGACAAATGAGCTTGTCAGTAGGCAGTAACTTCTGTTCAATTAAGGCAGGTAGATTTTACGCCCCTCCCAGATATATCGTGACATCTACGCGCTATCCAATTTAAATCAAGTCGCTGATATTTACCAGGAGAGGATCGTTCAAGTGTTTTACGACTATTTAGTTACGAAAGAAGCCTCTCGCTCTCTCTCTCTCTCTCTCTGGGATCAAATGCTTACAGAAACCTACATTCAATTCGAGACTTTCCGAGGGGATTGTAACATCTCCGGTTGTAACATTGCCGGATGAACGAGGTCTGCTTCAGCTGGTTGGGCGCACCCTCGGTCCGTGCTCGGCAGCGCCTCCTGCTGGCAGACTGCGCGGCGTCTCAGCACTGGAGACGGGACAGTACTGGAGGGGTGGGAGTTCTAGCGGCGGACAGGGCCCGCGTGAAGGTAATAGGCCTCGGGGTTTTGTAAAAGAAAGACTCTGCTCCAGCGCCCACCTCTGCAATTATTTTAAGCAATGGGGACAGTGAATGAAACGTTGCTGATGTACCTCGGGATGTTTCTGTGACATTATCACGTTATTGAAGTTTGGCCATTTAGCAGGCAAATCGACTTAGTGTTGACAACACTGAAATCTTGCCCTCCTACTGTCTTTCAGTGTTGACAGTTCCTTCCCCTATTCCCCCGTGCTTTTACAAACTTCAGCTCACTGTCAAAGAGCAGTACAGCACAGAAACAGCCCTTCGGCTCCTCTAGTCCGTGCCGAGGCCCATCGACCTGCACCCTCCATTGCCCTCTCATCCATGTACCTACTCAAACTTCTCTTAAATGTTGAAATCGAATCAAAGCCACCTGTTCCGCTGGCAGCTCGCTCCACACCCTCATCACCCTCCGAGTGAAGACGTCCTCCTCCCAACCCCACCACCGGCCCAGGTCCCACTGTTTTTAGATGTTATAATCAGATTTTTTTTCATAGAAAAAGAAACAGCCAATCTTCAGCAAAGCAAATCGCGTCGGCGTGAAACAGCTCGTCCACAGCTGAAGGGGACTTAGACAGAGCAACTGGCCCGCACGCAGTCGGTCGGCGGAGGTTTCAACTGATCACAGTTTGACATCAACGCGCTGTTAAATCATTAGAATAAGCACATTACATGTAATTTAATCTAATATCTCGTATTTTCATTTGGAAAAAAATACCACGTGGAAATAAAATGGTGGATTATTGCACTCGAGAAAATTGCTGATGAGGGTTACAGAATAAACCCATACTTACAGCAGAAATAACGATGATTAATTATACCTTGTCAATCACTGTGTATGAAGATATAAAGCCACCATCAAGCAGTATATTAAGCGCCTAGAGCAATTACAGGTTTTAATTCGCAGTTCAATTTATATCAAATTAAGTACTTGAATTTTAAATTCAGATAAAATCATTTAAGTGAAGAGTAATATGGTGCTGGTTCAGTCGCTTAATAATATCAAGAGATTTGCTGGATCACAGTATCTAGATTACAACCTGTCATTTATCAGAGCGGAGCTCGGTCACGTAGATTAAGCAGTCTGCGCCTGGAGTTTTATTGTTTGGAGTTAGTCACGGTTGCTGGCTGGTGGTACCTTTGTGTGTTGGTGTGGGGAGCGGCTGCTAACAGATGGTAGCGGGGAAGGTGACGTGTTGTTGCTGAGGTTGCATGCGGCCTCTGCAGTCAGCTATTCAATTCACCTATCAACTCTTACCCCGCGCAGGAGACACAATCTGCGATATCAGCAGCATTTCCCGAACAGCCCCGCTGCCCTGAGCGCGTGGATAGCAATGTCTTTATCAACCGCCCCCACCCCCCCGTTTATTTAAATCCGAGGAACCGAGTCTAATTCGGTGCTTTCCAGAAGTAGGTAGAACGTGCATGTCACACACGTGACAAAATAAAGTTACAGGTATTAAAGTTATAAAGATTTATCTTTCACATTATTGGGAGAAATGAGTAATAATCCCCCCCCCCACAACCTCCCACCCTCCACTGAGTTAAGCCGCTGAAACTAGCAACACCGCCAAGGCCTACCTGTACTCGTGAATCCCACCCAACCTTGTAAACTGCAGAAACAAATGCGATACGGAGGGTAAATGGACGGATACTTTATATAACACCTCAGGACCTAAGAGACAAATTGAGCCACTCGGTCCATCGACCCTGCTCCGCCATTCTACCATGTCTGGTTTATTGCCCCTCTCAACCCCATTCTCCTGCCTTCTCCCCATACCCTTACTAATCAAGACCCTGTCTTTTTGACTGCGAGTTAGGAGTGGGTCCGGCGAATTGCATCTGGGTTCAGGGTGCCGCTGACTCCTTTGTGACCGGGGTAGAATGCCTTGATTTTCAAGTTTAATCTTGTTCTGATTGGGCACCGTGCGCTCCCGAGACTAACAGGATTATTCCTGTTTTCTCAGGCGATCTTGTAGTTCGTATTATTCGAGGCGCCCAACACCCACCCACCTACGTTCCGCTTAAAGGCGAACCCTAACAGCTATATTTCAAATGCATGCCGTGAAAATATTCCAATAGGAATTATTTTAATTGCAATCCAGAGAAGAAAAAAAGATCAGACGTCACGCCTGGCATCCACGTTCTGGGGATTTAATGATAACATGGCACTCGTCCAATACCTGGTTCATTCATCAGTAACCTCAGGATACAAAATCTTGACTGTTATGGGAAACTCAGTATACGGCTCATACCGCCGTTAGACGCTGCTAAAATTGATATTGCGGAGAAATTGGTTCCCGACATGATACCTAGACCAGGATGTACTTCACAAGGTGGGTAAGGGGAGGGAGGAAGAGCTCTCAACTGTAGAAAGCGCGTCCGCCACGCTCATTTGCCTCAGATCACTCCCGCGACGGTTTCAATGCACCCCCTCTGCCGCCCTTAGTCACTTACAGGGAAATAAACCTTCTTATCAAAAATGGTTTGCAACGGAAGCACAAGTAAGTAGAAAAGCAACCTGTTTATTTTTAGATTGTTCATACATGCGTTAACAACTTTGTAGTGTATTTACAGACAAATAGACTGTGCATTATATTACTCCCGGTACACCATCTACGCTGTGCACTAGGGCTATTTGCATTTCACGTTTGCAATATGCGGTCCCCACCAATGGCGAACGCTCATTCACACTTCCAGTTTATGTAGAGTTAAATTAAAGACGCAGCGCTTCGGTTTATTAATCTTCTTGTGACCATCCAGTTGAGAGGAGTAATCTTTTCCTTTATCTGTCAACTTTCTCCGGTGTTCTGCGTTTAATGTCGAGAATGCCAGTTCGGGGATTGTCATCTGAGAGAGGTCCCGTTGTATTCGGTAGCGGGTTTTGTTTTCAGAATTAGTCCTCCCCCATAACCGAGCGGGCGTCATCAATACCACCCGCAGTAAAACAGACGTCGCTGGAGAGGGGCAAGGATAGTAATCGCGAGATTGTTATAAACGTTTTATTTATGGGCTCTATAATGTAAATTGCTGAACATTCAGCCAAACAACGATCTTCTCTCCTCGCTGTATCACATAAACAAAATATACATGTACTGATTGTTCAGGAGCTGTATGTTAAGCAACAAGCGGCGTATCCGTGTTCGTAACTACACCCCACTCTCCGGGGTTATACAATCAGAATCTGAAGACTTGTGCGATAATACTCATAGTACTTTATATATAAAGCTCCTTCATACACACACGCGCATGCGGTATAAAGAACGCTGGGCCTATGTATAGGTGTGCGTATATGTATACATGTGTGTATACTGTATATTTCCTATGTACATATTAACAACGCTTTGCCCATTTTCCTTTCTCCGAACGATATTATATCTACTTGTATAGTTTTAGTATGGACAGCTGGTCTTCGTCCTTGCGTGAAACCAATTGACTGACTAGGCCAAAGTGTCAGTGACTATCAAAAACCTCTGTGCCACGGATCATTCGCGACCCGCGTTTATCGCAGCCCAGGCCAGCAAGACAACCCTCTGCCAGAGGCGAATTCCGTCTCTTGGCTGTTTTCGTCCCGACGTGGAGCTCCATGCAGCGGAGCAGGTCCAAGCGGTTATCTTTGTATGCGTTCTCTCTGCTTACAAATATGCAATTTGACAACTGACTCCGGCCGCCGTGTTCTCCGATAAAACAATTATATAAACAAATCGAATTCAGCATATACACCTGAACAACTAATCAGTGCCCTTCACTGTACAGGACAGCAGCGTGGCGGGCAACAATTAGTGGAGCCCGTTATCTTTCTCAGAACTAATAATAAATCGATATGAATGAGCAAAAATCGTCTGCAGATAAACAAATTTCGAGCACTGTTTAATTGCTGCCAAGTATAGAGATTGAAAATCTCTGAAGTTGCACCATTCCTTGCCACGGGGATCGATTAGATACCTGGGATGTTTAGGAATAAAGTTGCGGTTATTTGATACTCGATTTCCGGCAAACTTACAAACCTTGGGCATTACCAGTGGAAAATGAACTTCTTTCTGCATTTCTCCAAGATGTACTGACAAAAATATCTGTTTAAAAAAAGGGATAAAATTTCAATGGCGAATATTTGCCGTTTGTAACGACAGCAATCAGGGGAATAAAACTGGGCTTGTGGTGCTTGGTGTGTATGGGAAAGGGCCAGAAATGCAAGGCCAGTCTTTCTCATTTGGGGTCACGCCTCTTCCCGCTCAATCCACAAATCCCATTCCACTTCAATACAATTCATGATTGTAAAGTTTTGGTTAAACCCCATTTCGCCGCCGCATGTAGTATCACTACCGATTTAAATGTTGGATATAACGGGAGTCCATAGTTCAGGAGCTTCGCTGCCAACTGGTTTTCTTAAGTCCGAAGCTCTGCCTTACATTCTGAAGCAGATGCTTCTTTGCAAACCAGTACTTTCGAGTTAGTCAGGGTAATTATTGCAATGACCCGAACGCGTGTGGGTAGGTTTGCGATTGACTTAATGGGGCAAACTAATTAGGATTCTGCGTCTTTAAGGGAAAAATCGTTGAACTTTTAAAAATGTTATTTTTCCATGCAGTCTCCCTTTAAATTTGAAAGCCCCCAGCACGCGTTGCTATAATAGGAAGGCGGTGGCGTGGAGACAGCCAATGGGCGCACGCGGGGGGCGGTGACGTGTCGTCCCGGTAGAAAAGGCGCGGAGCCGGCGATGGCCGCTGCTGTCAATCACGGAGAGAAAACCGGGTGCAACAGAGCGGCGTTAAAGGATTACACCAAATTCAGAACTAACCCCTCCTCCCCAATTACTCACACAAGACTTCGCTTTGCACAAGAGTAACTTACTAAAAACAACAAGCCATCAAGTCTGCAGCTTTTTGCATCGAGATCAGACATTGTAAAAAAATAACCTGTGTTTTTTACCCTCTGTGATCGAGCCTTTGTACATCTTGATGCGAGCTATTTAACAGGAGCGGGGTACCTTCCCCACTTAAAAAAAAGTTGCAAGTGACGTGATTTTTTTTTGATATTCTTATTTTTTTTAAACCGGTCCTGTGGTCTGACCTCGCTTTTGTTTCTGTTGCTGAGAGAGCGAGAGCGAGAGATTTGGGCATATCCGCGTATAAATGCATGGCTTAAGTCTCCGGCTTATGGAAGTTCTGAGTTCGAAGCCTGAGCAAGACACGTGTAATTTCCGCCGCTCAGCGATGCTTTTCCACGGAATCTCGGGGGGTGAGATGCAGGGAGTTATAGAGGAGATGGAAAGACGGTCGAAGATGGAGCCAGCCAACAGTGCGGGGATAGAGATGGGGGAAAAAGACACGGTAGGCACCACGGGTTTAACTATCCTAGAGGACTGCGCTGGGATTGGGCAATTGTTATTTAAAACAAAATCGTTTTATGCACCCACGCCTAACGAAGTAAGTTATTTTTAAGATTAGTTTTCTTGCTATAATCTTTTTAACCGGGTGCTAGAGCGACTGCTTTGAATCTGAGTATCACAGACTCGGTCGTGGTGGCGGGTGACTGATGTCTTCCGGAGTATCCATCAGATGGAAGGCTTTAATCAAACGTTATCATTAATCAGATTTTTAAAGGAAGATGCCTGCGCTTGTGAAATCAAAACTTTGGAGAAAGGCAGACAATGTGTCGGACCCTGCCCACGAGCAGGTCGGGTGTGTTCCGCGTGATAACCTGGGCTCTGCCGCTTGTGTTTAGTCTTAAAATTTCACCAGGCAAGCAACAGAAAAAAAATTAAGAAAAACTAGGGGCAGCTCGATTTCGTAGTCTGAGTAACTTTATTTTCGAACTGAGACAGACATGACTGCGCACGGATTAAACAGACGGTAAGAAATTGCAAACACGGGCTCAAGGTGTCCGGCTGTCCTGGTGAGAAGTCGCCTGGAATAAGTTGTGGAGCAAATGAGTCTTAGAGGGGATTGCTGCGAAATTAAACCCCACAAATTACCGATCGGATGGTATTAAAACGTTCACAATGATTTTCTGGAAAGGAACCGATGTTGCCTTTCTTTTTAAAGATGGGGTTGTTTCAAATCGCTGGTATTCAGGTTCCAAAGTACTACCCTCAAAGAGATGTTTCTGTGGGATTGCAAAATAACGGTAGGCCTGTGTTCATAAATAATAAAACTTGTCATATAAACAGCGACTTTAAACCTGACGGTTATTGAAACAGAATGTGATTAATAGTTTGGCAAAGGATCAGTGATACGTGTTTGTGGAAATGAAGGCGCCCTTTGTATTGAGCGAAATTGTTAGCAGGAATATTTTCATTAAAGCGGAGATGAGGTGTTTTAAACAGTGGTTGTGGTGGCGGATAGAAGAAGCAGAAAGATTCTGTGTGACGAGGCTGTTAGCCCGCAGCTGCTTTGAAGGTTGGCAAGGATTCGGAAGACAACAGGACAAAAAGAGCCGCTTCGGTAATATTCAGCAGCAATCAAGTTCTTGTTAACCACGTAATTTAGTCCAAGTCAAGAATCAAACAGGGCAGCATCTAGATAATAACCATAGTGGCGTGCATGTAACGTATCAAAAGTACAACGCTGTAGTGGAATTAATCAGACCGTAATCCGTGTTTGAAATATATATGGTGTGAGCTCTTCCCCGGCTGACAAGGTGTAAATATCTATCGCTGTTTCTGGTGCGTGGTAGAGTGGACGCTGACGGGGTAACCGCTTCTGTTTTTCAGACTATGCCGTCTCTTAGCGGCGACCGGCCCGCTCTCTGCGCCGGCTGTGGGGGCAAAATCTCAGATCGTTACTACCTCCTGGCCGTGGACAAGCAGTGGCATATGCGCTGCCTTAAGTGCTGCGAATGTAAGCTGGCCCTGGAGTCCGAGCTGACTTGCTTCGCTAAGGACGGCAGCATCTACTGCAAAGAAGATTATTACAGGTACCTTAAAACACAATGTTAAAATCGCGGCCAACACGCCAATCCCAGCCCGCAGCAACACGGGGGCTACCGCACTGAAAGAGAGAAGACACGAATTTCCACCTAATTAGTCGGGATGGTCTAACTTGGAATGATATAGCCATAATTAGCGTTAAACATTATTGTCTGAATCACTGTGCGTCAGTTAAAGACCTTTTTTTTACACAAAGTGCTTCGAAATAGATACCACGCTCAAGCAGAGGGCACGAATGCCTTTTCCTTGATAAGTAAATGCTTTAATTCCATCGGATACTTAGATACTTTTTTGCTGTTTCCCTGTCAGAGGGTCAGAAGTTTAACAGTGAGATGATAATCCGTCTATGATCAAAACGGAATATTAAATCCAAACAAGCAATTAAATTGTTTTGCGATAGTCGAAGTTGTTTGAAACCTGTTATTGGGTGGACGGTGTATAAATAAAATCACATTAGCTCTTGTCACGCCGTAAGTAGACCACAATAGAAACAATAAAACGAGGCTTGTGTTAATACTCTAATTAAGTTTAATTGTGTTCTAACTGTGTTAAATAAAATTTAATACCAGCGACAGCGATTCTTGCAGTTAAATATAATGGAATGAACGACATCCAGCAGTTACAATAACCCGGCTGGGCACGGTGTCTTCCCACTGTACCAGGCGAAAGCGCTGTTTCTGCCGCTAGTCAGTTTCCTGGTATCGGGGTCTTAGCTACGGAATTAATCCGAATCGGAATCAGGTTTATTATCACTGGCATATGTCGTGAAATTTGTTATTTTGCGGCAACACTACAGTGCAATACATAAAACAAATTTCACGACATTGTGCCTGTGATATTAGTGCTAATTCTGATTTTGATTAAACGGACTTGTGAATTTAAATTGGGGCAAATATAGGCAGTCCGGTACCGGAAAGATCTGGGCTTTTTGCTTTTAGCCAACCGTGTGGTTACTGGGCACGAACAGGGAGAAAAGAACAAGCTGGAGAAGTTTCACACAGGGGAGGTTACTACGAGTTAACGATGTTTATTTTTGAATCTTGGGAAGGCATATTTGCCGTATTTTATTGCAAGGCCGCGAGACAGTGATTCTATCTGGCATTGATAGCGAGAGAGAAAAAATACCCTTTGCAAACCTTTGAAACGCTTACAACGACGGGGAAATGATCCCCTAATCCGCATTCGGCGCGAATAAGTGTAGGTTTAAAACAGGATTCTGCTAGTAATAAGATTCTGCGGCGCTTCAGGACGGAGCTGGTTAGTTGAGATTTCACGCCTAGTCTCGACTTGGTCCGTAAGCTATTTCTGCAGAGCACTCTTATACTTACAAGGGACATATAAATAGTTAATGTTTTAAATCATGCAGCGTCATATTTTTCCAACGATTTTCTAATTTAAGACCCGCAACACAGTTTAAGGCAAACGGACCGAGATATAACACGAATATTTATTTCGGTTCGCGTGCTCTCGGGCAGGCGAAACGTCAGCCAGCCAAGCTCAGAGAAGCAGTTTTACGGGCGTAGTGATTTCCAAGTGGAATATGTGGGAACAAGTGCAGGGGACGCCAACGAATTATCATAATTTTTCGGATGGGAGGGGTTGCTAAAATGTGTGGGATATAATGGAGTCTAAGGAATTGTTTTGCACTATAGTTCCAATTGTTAAACTCCCTCACCCAGTTTGATTAGCGGTTAACGAAGGCGGAAAGGTGGCGGTTTAAATGGAGCTCACCCGTTAACCGGTATCCAGCACCCCCAAGTTTTAAACCTTCAGTTTCAAGGAGGTGGGAATCCTTCCTGAAATAGCCCCCCTGCTGTAAAACGAACCATTTGCCCTTCTGCATGGAACTGTGGCCTAAAGAGGTATAATATTTCTAAAGTTAAGCCAAGTCTCATTGAATAGAAAAGGAGATGGAGTGTGTCAGGCGCCGCTGTGAAGATGTGGCTGACAATCTTTTCAGCGGGGACGGGCAGTATTCTACAACTTCACGCTCAGTCCAACCAAGAGTGTGCAGGATTCTTAAAGCAGGGAGACGGGACGTTTTGAAAGTGGAGTTCAGTCATTTTCTTGATATGTTATTGCAAATATGACGGTACTGCCAAAACCCCAAACTCTAATAATTCCTGACCAAAACCTTTCTGCAAACCCGACCTTTGCTGGAGAGGGGAATGTGGTTTAGTGCATTGTTTGTATGAATGCTTATGGGTAAGAGTAGAGGTGTGTGTGTGTGTGTGTGTGTGTGTGTGTGTGGGTGGGGGGGGGAGGTTGAGAGAGCTAAAGACAGTGTCTGAGAAACACAGTTGGTGCGTGTGTGTCAGATTGGCGTCTGTATCTGTGTATGAGTGCTGACAGATGTGTGTATGTGGGTATTTGTGTAAGTGTCAATGTATGCGAGAGAGAAGAGAGAGTGTGAGAGAGGTAAAGGCTGACTTAGGAAAAACTGTTAGTGATCGGTTTAGTGTGTGTGTGTATTCGTGTAAGTGTTTAGCTATTTGTGCATGAGGGAAAGATAAAGACAGAGACTTTCAGTTCATGTGATAGGTTTTGTGTGTGTCTATGTGTATGAGTGCTCGTCTATCAGTGTGTGTATCTATATTCCAGTCTGTGTGTATTTTGTATGGGTGTCTACCTGTCTGTGTGCGTGTACCTGTGGTTTGAGGCATACTCTCCAGACAACACCACCACCTTGGTTCTTCACGGGAAGTATCTGATTGTAATTAGATTCCACACCACGGACGAAGCGTTAAACTAACTTATGAACAATTGACATAAGACACCAACAGGTTTTATGTGTAACGTTTCCCTTCGCACTCCCCGCAGGAGATTCTCCGTACAAAGGTGCGCCAGATGTCACCTCGGGATCTCAGCGTCGGAGATGGTGATGAGAGCCAGGGACTTGGTCTACCATTTGAACTGTTTCATATGTACCACGTGCAACAAAATGCTGGCGACCGGAGATCACTTCGGCATGAAGGACAGTCTGGTGTACTGCAGGGTGCACTTCGAGACACTGATTCAGGGCGATTTTCAGGCGCACTTCAACCACGCGGACGTGGGCTCCAAGAGCGGCGGCACTCTGGGGTTACCCTTCTACAACGGCATGAACACGGTGCAGAAGGGCCGGCCGCGGAAGAGGAAGAGCCCAGGGCCCGGGGCTGACCTGGCGGCTTACAACGCAGGTAGGAACCTGGCAATACTCTGTCTGGGCTGGTTATATCAACTGGTGAGAATGTCAGCCAGATGGGCGCTTCTTGTGAAAGCAGCGCCCACTTCTACCACAAATAGGATGGAGGTAGACCCATGTCTGAATGCCACTTTTGCCCCTTGTGTTGCTCTATGGCAGGTGGCTGTAATTGCGAGCACCCGTGGTTGGTAACTAAGTCCTGGACTTAGAAGTCGTAGAACATTAAAGCACAGAAAGAGGCCATTCTGCCCGTCTAGTCCGCTCCAAACCATTATTCTGCCTAGTCGCCTCGACCTGCACTCGGACCATAGACTTCCACTCCACATCTGTGTACCTATCTAAATCTTCCTTAAATGCTGAAATCGAACCCGCATCTACCAGTGCTGCGGGCAGCTCGTTCCACACTCTCACCGCCCCCGAGAAGGTCCCCCTCAGGTTCGTCTTCAGCATTTCATCTTTCACCGTGAACCCGTGACCTCTGGTTCCGGTCTCACGCAACTTCAGCGGTGAAAGCCAATCTATACCCTTCATGATCATACACTGTGTGAGGTGGTACTGTCCAATCACAGAAAACAATGCCCCACACTTTAAAGTGGGGCGCACAGCCTTCTCCTCCTGGGGAAAGGGAACAGGAGAGATGTGGTTCCACACCCATCACCTGCCCTTCCATGGCAGGCTATTTGTCCAAGATGCGCCTAAGCTTGGGGCAAAGTTCCTTATGAGAAACTTATAGTTTTGCTGTCTGTAGTTGCTGGGAGCCGCTGGTGTCGACCCAAGATTCCCTCCCACGTGTGTGCGTGTGTGTTTGTGTGAGACAGAGAGAGAGATCGTGTTTCTGTATTAAATGTGTGTACGGTTGTAGTGTGTGTTGATGTGTGTATGTGAGTGTGTGTGTGTGAGAGAGAAAGAGGGGAGGAGATTGTTTATGTGTGAGAGATAGCATTTGTGTGTGTGTGTACGTGTGTGTGTGTGAGTGTGTTTGTGTGTGAGTGTGTTTGTATGTGTGTGTGAGTGTGTGTGTGAGTGTGTGTGTGTGTGTGTGTGAGTGTGTGTGTGTGTGTGTGTGTGTGTGAGTGCGTGTGTGTGTGTGTGTGAGTGCGTGTGTGTGTGTATGTGCACGTGCATATGTTAGGGCTTTGTGCTTTCCAGCTTTCTGGAGCGACCTTTCACCTCCTGTTTACTGAGCTATTTTTACACGTCAATATTCTTAAAGAGACACTCTCTCAGTTCAGGCCCAACTCTCCAGTGACGTTCTGGGAACAGTCCTGAAGACAGTTTGCAAATTGTTTCAACCACTTTGCAAAACACATACTAACTCAAGAACTGAGGCAAAACGATGAGGTACGGGAGTGGTGGGGGGGGGGCGGAGGGCCGTATTGATGAAGGAGGCGATTGATTTGGAAGACGGGTTCTGTGCGGGTGGTGTGGGGCGGAAAGGGAGTGATATGGGACGCGTTTTCCATCTCACTCCCTCTAGATGCCCCTCATAGTCGATAAGTACTTAATATTTAGGGGCAGAATTAAGCCATTCTGCTCGTGGAATCTGCTCCGCCGTTCGATTAGGGCTGATTTACTCTCCTGCTCAGCCCCATTTTCCTGTCTTTTCCCGGTAACTCTTGACGCCATGAGAAATCAAGAACCTTTGAACCACTGCTTTCAATAAACCCGCTGACTGGGCCGCCAGTTTGAGGAGGACGACCTGACAGGGGTTCATTTGCCCTGTTCTTGGATAAACAACCCCAAACCCTGTCCAGCTTGCTGGCGAGGTGAGCGCGGCGTTTTCCTTCGGGTGAATAGGGATCAGGAGAGATGTGACGCCACAGCCCAACCATGGCAGGGCATTTTACCAAGACGCGTCTAAACCCGAGGTGAAATTGTATGTCGGGAACTGTTAAATTGGTCTATTATTGTAACAGATACCGAGATACAGTGAGGCCCATCCGTTCAGGGCAGCAGCGAGCGGATAGTTTCTCGATTAGTAAGGGGTTATGGGGAGATGACAGGAGAATGGGATTGAGAGGGATAATGCATTAGCCGCGAGTAAATGGTGGAGCAGACTTGATGGACCGAATGGTCTGATCCTGTTCCGAAGTCTCAAGGTTGGAAGCAATAACAGAATACGGGATAAAATGTTAGTTGCAGAGAAAGAGCAGATCAGGTCGACAATAAGGTGCAATGAGGTAGATTGTGAGGTCAAGTGACTATCTTATCGTACTAAGGGAGCGTTTAATGGTCTAACATCGGCGGGGTTGAAGCTATACTTTAGCGCACTTCTCGGGGGTTCTCAGCGGTGTTAAAGCGAGCGGGAGAATCTCAAAAGAAGGAAAAAAAACGGAATATCATAAACTGAAACATTTGTAAACTCTGGGATTCAGCTGCCCAAAGCCGAGTGCCACTCGGGGTGGAATCGGGGCGAGAATTTGACAGTGTAAGTTTTGGTGCGTTTTACAGTCGATTGCGGCTCAAACACGTGTGGCGTTCTGAGAACCGGTCAGAATCGGGTTTAAAAACAGGCATTTGGCGTGAAATTTGTTGTTTTGCGGCAGCAGCAAAACACAGTAAAACAATAAATTACAATAAGCACACGGACGTATATAATTAAGTAAGTAGAGCAACGAGAGATGAGTAGTAGTCAGGTAGTGCACATGGGTCCAATGTCCATTCAGAAATCTGACGGCAGAGGGCAAGAACTGTTCCTGAGTGTGTGTCTTTAGGCTCCTGTCCCTCCTCCTTGATGGTGGCAATGAGAAGAGGTGATGGGGGTTCTCAATGATGGATGATACCCTTTTGAGACATCGAGTTTTGAATGCTGGGGAGGCCGGTGCCCATGATGGAGCTGTCCGAGTTGACAATTTTCTGCAGCTCTTTCCGATCCTGTGCGGTGGGGCCCTGCGCACTAATGATGGTCAGTTCTGGCGGGAAGGACTGTCCGATCCTCTCTAAGGGTCTTCACAATGGGGAGCGTCAGCCCCTCTCAACCCAACTGGTACTTTCTGCCCCAGCAGTCAAACATACACGACGTCCGCCAGGAAGTTAGTGTAGATTCCTAAAGCGAATTGTTGTTAGTAAATAATTGTTTTTTTTTCTCTCTCTCTCTCTCTGTTTCTGACCACAACGTGGAACCTATAGTGCAGGTCCACGTTTTAGCGCACACTTGCGTAGATCCGAACTGGACACCGTCAAGACGGAATAAGGTCCGATATCACGGAACCGCCTTTGCTGCGGTTGCTTTAGAAGGCACCAATTTGCTTTCAGAGATTCCATGAGTTTACTGGAGACTATTACCGCTCCGTGCTTGGTCTTTAGAGAGCTGGAGGGGGGGTGGGGGGGGTGGGGAGACTCTGAGGAAGGTTTGAGACAAGAATGGAGATTGACAAGTGGAAAACAGGTCAGAGATCCCGGGACTTTCTTTGCTAAGGGTTTCTCTTTTTATACTCCCATTTTCTGCTCTTCAGTGGGGTGGCGATGGGAGGGGGGGGGGGGCGGGGGTTCATTTTTGGCGCCTTTCCGGGAGAGAGCCAGTGTTTGTGGCCAGTAACATCAATGAGTGAAATCTTGTGGAACGACGGGCTGGTTCGGAGCGGAACACCTGTGCAATCTAACAAATCCCTCGGGGTTTCCCAACGAGCGCGGAGAAAACTTCACACCAAGCTTTTCTTTTCGTAACATCTTCGCTAAATTCATACCAAACAACTGCTTAAATTTCATTTTGAAGAAGGGCAATTAATTGATTCAGAATTGCGTAATTATTGATCAATAGTTACACGTTTCTCTCTGTGAACACTGCCGCTATTACTGAACACAGATCAAAGCAATTGGAGAGGTTATTTGTATTGGATGCCCGCATTTGTATTTCTTTAATTTTGAAAGTAGCCGTTATAGGGAATGATAATTTCCCCCTAACAACCTGCAAGCTGCGAAAATGATTAAATTTATTTGCATAAAGTGACGAATTTGCACATGTTCGTATTCCTTCCCGTTCGGCACCATTTAGCTTTACAGCAGAAAGCCGAGTAAGTAGCGGCTCCAGCAATCACATATGTAATCGACTGTTCCCCCGAGTCTCTGTAACTCCCCAAGTCCTCCCAGAGTTTAGAACGACGCCTGTTTTTTAAAAAGAGTCAACATCTGTAGACCCGCTCATTGTAGGAAACTGCACATTAACAGTTTAAAATCACACTGGCGAATTCCTATTATTTTACCCCGCAGTTTTATTGAGTCGAACCTATTTTTTCGACCAGAACTTTACTTATTTTGGACCTTGTAAGATCCAGGATCAACTTTATTCGCCGTATACATTTGCCATGGTGTGTTGGCCAACAAAAACAACAACATTCAAAAATTATCAAGAACAAAGAATTATATACAAACAAAACTTATAACGAATAAATAAAATAAAATAAAGTGCGGGTATGGGATAAACCGTATATAAATACAGGCGTGTATTTACAATGTAAAATTCATTATAAAAAGAGGTTTAAAGTGTTTTACAGTACAGTGCAGTGACGGGGTAATAGAGAGGTTTTGGAGGGTTAACTAGAACGATTCTTCTATTAAAATCCGACCAGCCTCGTGAAATTGCGGGTTTTCTTTCTCAGAACGCAGTTTTCTCCCGGATTCAGCGGAAATTTGTCAATATATTCATGTTTCACTCATTATATGAATTACTTCATCCACTAGCTTCAGTTATGCTAATTAAAGTCTATTGCCTACTAATTTACATATTCCAGTCACCAAACACCTTGTTGTTATACATAAAACGCGCACTACAATTCTCTCAAAGAAGAGTACCAGTCGTTTAATTTAACACCGCGCGAGAGGAGAGAGAGAAAAAACCCCATTTACAACAAAAGGCTTTTAGGCAAAAGACAAAGAAAGGCGATTTGATATTTCCTTACACGCCAGCACCCAGTTATATTTAATGTTTACCACATAGATTTTTTCCCGCTCTTGGAAGTAATGATTAAAATCGCGAGCTTGCAGTGAGAGGGGGAACCCGGCTAACAACCCTGTGTTTTGACAATCTCTTTGGGTCACTCGTTGGTGTCTGGCGCCGTAGTTTTCACATCTATTCCTCAAAGCCCCGGTATTGAGCTGAAGTAGGTGATCCAGATGGAAATTTAAACGGCGATCGTCTTAGGGGCTCTGAATTCTCTTAAAATTGGATTACATCAGAAAATCTGATCAAATCGGAGGGTCTATGACCCGGACGTGCGGTGTGAGCATCGCCTTTACGCGGCAGATCGAGGTGGCGGTTAATACCTACAACAGGGTTATAATTTAGTTTTTGTTACGGGGGGGCAAACTGGGTAGCAAGAATTTCTACCATTTATTAGAAAGTGGCATCAAATCGGGTTATACAGCCCCCTTTCCCGCGCAAGACTATATTCAACAAGTGTTCTGGGTTTAATTGGGAATGTGTAAAGGCCGTTGGTGTTATCTATCCAGATATCATTTCAAAACGGTGGGCCGGTTTGCGGTAATTCAAGGTCTTGAGTGGCGATCAGGAGCTGTTAACCCTTTGAAACTTCTGTACATTGGAAGAATCTCCCTCCACCTCAGAAAACACCTTCCTTGCTTTTCCAAAGCAGGCCTTAAACGTTAGCATTATCGTGCAGTGGACCACGTTTAATTTCACAACGCGTGTGATATAATTAGAGTTCTATAAACAGACATATCTAACGTGGGGAGAGTCAGGTGGTTGAAAGTGCAACACTGATCGGTAACTACGGGGTTATAATTTTGTGATATTTATTTAGCTGGTATTTTGCAATCAGTACGGAGACTTTAATTTCTTTCTTCATTCGTGTTGCTGGAGGAAGGTTAGTTACGGTTATGAAAGCGGACACGGATTCTAGACCACTATCTCCCCCTGGAGGCAGTCGCGGGACCTGCAAACTATTTACTGGACAGTCGACGGGGGAGGCCAGATAATCTTCTCCCCCTGAACAAACAGCATTGAAAAATCCTCGATCCATTTCCCCTTGGTAGAGCGACAGAAAAGAAAATCCTAAACTTTCAGCCTATAAGTAGGAAGGCTGAAATAAACTTTTGTTTTATTTCATTAGACACAGGGTTGTGAATTTCTGGAGTTCAGACGACAGTGGCGGCCAGGTCATTGTGTATGTTTACAACGGAGGTTAGTTTCTTGATTAATCAGAACGTCAAAGGTTATGGGCAGAAGAAGGAAAATGGGGTTGAGAGGGGTAATAAATCAGTCATAACGGAGCAGACTGGATGGGCCGAATGGCCTAATTCTGCTCCTTTGCCCTACGGCCTAATGGTTTTTTTTTGTGTCTTTCAGAAGTTAAGACTCCCAATGATTTTTGCAAAGATTTCTTAAGCAGGGTTCTGTGCAAGGGGTGCCTAACTCAATTTGGATTTGCAATCTTAAAATGCAGATCTGAAGTTGTAGAAGGAAAATGGCTCCGTGTTACAAGTCATTTCCACTCCCTTGGCCGACTCCACTCTGACCTACCTTTCCGCAGCCTCCTCCACTGCCAGGGTGAGGCCGGATGCAATCTCGGGAAAAGCCAGGGTCGGAATAACGTTTAATATCATTGGCATATATTTATTGTTTTGCAGCAGCAGTACGTTGCAATACAAATAAAAATATATAAATTACAATAAGTATATATACTGTATATTAAAATTAAATTAAAGTATTAGAAAAAGAGCAAAAAAACGGGGAAAAAAACAGTGAGGAAGTGTTCACGGGTTCTTTGTCCATTCAGAAATCTGATGGTGGAGCCATTCCTGAAGTGTTAAGTGTGAGCCTCCTCCCTGATGGTAGCAATGAGAAGGGGGCATGTCCTGGGTGATGGGGGTCCTTCATGATGGATGCACCTTCTTTTGGCATTGAATTCTGAAGGTTTCCTCGATGTTGGCGAGGCTGGGGCCCAGGATGGAGCTGGCTGAGTTTACAACTTTCTGCAGCTTTTTCCGATCCTGTGCAGTGGCCCCTCCGCACCAGACAGTGATGCAACCGGTCAGAATGCTCTCCACGTTCTAACTGAGTAATCTTCAACATGAACGCTGAATCCTCTCATTTCGGGTATCCTGCTCCCTCTCTCCACTTCTGATCCACTCGGTTCCTTTAACACATCTCCTTTCCCAATGTTCCAACAAAATTTATTATCAAAGTTATCATATACAATCTTGAAATTCACTTCTTGGGAGCATTTACAGAAAAAAAATGCAATAGTTTATGAAAAACTATATATAAACAGACAAAGACTGACACACGACCAATGTGCAAAAGAAGACGAACTGTGCAAATAAAAAATAAATACTACTGAGAACTTTGCAGGTCAGGCAGCATCTGTGGAAAGGAATGAAGAGTTGCCACTTTGGCCAGAGACCCTTCATCAGGTCCTGGGCTGAAAACTTTGACTCCTTGTTTCTTCCCATCGATGTTGACTGACCTGCTGAGTACCTCCAGCATACTATGTGTGCTCCTCTGGATTTCCAGCGTCTGCAGAATCTCTTGTATTTATAACATTGAGAACATGATTTGTAAAGAGTCCTTGAACGTGAGTCTGTAGGTCGTGGAACCCGTTCAGATTTGTGGTGGGTGAAGTTATCCACGCCGGTTCAGGAGCCTGATGTTGGAGAGTAATAACTTCCTGAACCTGGTGGTGTGGGAACCCAGTGAACCTGGAGGTGTCCACCAACAACTGCTGACATAGTTTTAAGGTGATTGGAGGAAAGTACAGGGGGGATGTGATGGGAAAGTTTTTTTAGACAGAGAATGGTGGGTACGTGGAACACTCTGCCAGGGTGGAGGCAGATACATTAGGGACATTTAAGAAACTCTTAGATAGGCTCATAGATGATAGAAAAATGGAGGGCTCTTCAGAAGAGAAGGGTTAGATTGATCATAGGTTCGGTTAAACGGTCGGCATAAAATCGTGCGTCAAAGGGGCTGTGCTGTAATGTTCGATGTGCTGTGTTTAAGGTTCCACACAGAAGAATAACATTTTTCAATAGGTTGGTTGGTACTGGAGCAAGATACGATGGCAAGAAACATTTAGGGATTATTTCATCTTCTCCAAAGGGCTTCATGAGCAGGAGGATGTGAATAAGGCAGGAAACCCAGGATACCAGGAGCATTGATGGAGATAGTTTTATTGCTGACTTCCCTTTGACTTAAAGGCACTTTAGGAGTGATTGACAAAGGAACATAACCAGGCACAGAAATTATAAAATTAATCAGAATCAGGTTCATTATCACTGACATATATTGTAAAATCTGTTGTTTTGCGGGAGCAGTATGGTGCAATGCATAAAATATGTTCTAATTACAATAAGAATATCTATTTTTTTTACACAGAGTGGTGGATGCATGGAATGCACTACCAGGGGTGGTGACAGAGGCTAATACATTAGGAGCATTTAAGAATCTCTTAGATAAGCACATGGGTGATAGAAAACTGGAGGGCTGTGTGTGAAGGAAGGCAAGAATTGATCTTGGATGAGTTAAAATGTTGGCATAATCTTGTGGGCTGAAAGGCTTGTACTGTGTTGTAACTAATGTTCTATACATTGGATTTTAAAATAAGACTGCGAGTTTGTGGGTGAAAAGTATTAATTTTAATCTGGTAATTTGTAAAATTCAAACCAAATAAACACCTTTCCAGGATAGGAGGAGAGACAAACCTTTTTGGAGATGAATTGTCTACAGAATTTTTGAATTTCTCTGGGAAATAAAAAATAACAGATTAGATCACTTCTGGGACAGTTAAGCTGAAAGAAATTGGGTACAAGGGACATTATAGATGGCATCTTATTAAACAAGCTGCTGGAGGTGTTCGATGGGGCGAGCAGCATCTGTGGGAGGAAAGGAATTATTGTCATCAGAATCAGGGTTAATATCACTAGCATATGTCATACAATTTGTTGCTTTGTAGCAGTAATACATTGAGGAGTAAAAATAGCAAGGTTGTCTTCATGGGTTCAATTTCCATTTTTAGAAACTGTTACTAAAAATGATGAGGTGGTTGTCTTCATGCTCCTGTACCGTCTCTTTGATGATAGCAACGTCCTGGGTGATGGGGGTTCCTTAATAATGGATGCCACCTTGTTGAGGCATCTCCTTGTGACAATGTCCCCCATGCTGGGAGGCCACTGCCCATGATGACGCTGGCTGAGTTTGTAACTTTCTGCAGCTCTTACTGGTCCTGTGCCGTAGTCAACACCCTGGAACTGTCCAGATGAAAGGTTTCGACTGGAAATTTCAACATGGTGTTTCCTCCTCCAGATGCTGTTCAAAGTCAAAGCAAATTTATTATCAAAGCTCCTCCATTGTCACTATAATGCCCCTTCATTTTCTTGTAGGCATTTACAGGGAAATAAAGAAATATAATAGTATTTTTTGAAAAACTACATAAAAAAGATGAAAAAACAACCAATGTGCCAAAGCAGATAAATTGTGCAAAAAAAGGTCCTGAGAATGTGAGTTGTAAAAAAGTGCTTGAAAGTGAGTCCCTAGGTTGTGGGAACATTTCAAATGTGGGGCAAGTGAAGTTGAGTGAAGTTATCCCCTTTGGTTCAAGAGCATTATGGTTGAGGGGTAATAACTTCCTGAGCCTGGTGGCTCCTGTACCTCCTTCCTGATGGTTGAGGGGTTATAACTGTTCCTGAGCCTGGTGGCTCCTGTACCTCCTTCATGATGGTTGAGGGGTAATAACTGTTCCTGAGCCTGGTGGCTCCTCTACCTCCTTCCTGATGGTTGAGGGGTTATAACTGTTCCTGAGCCTGGTGGCTCCTGTACCTCCTTCATGATGGTTGAGGGGTAATAACTGTTCCTGAGCCTGGTGGCTCCTCTACCTCCTTCCTGATGGTTGAGGGGTTATAACTGTTCCTGAGCCTGGTGGCTCCTGTACCTCCTTCATGATGGTTGAGGGGTAATAACTGTTCCTGAGCCTGGTGGCTCCTGTACCTCCTTCCTGATGGTTGAGGGGTAATAACTGTTCCTGAGCCTGGTGGCTCCTCTACCTCCTTCCTGATGGTTGAGGGGTTATAACTGTTCCTGAGCCTGGTGGCTCCTCTACCTCCTTCATGATGGTTGAGGGGTAATAACTGTTCCTGAGCCTGGTGGCTCCTCTACCTCCTTCCTGATGGTTGAGGGGTTATAACTGTTCCTGAGCCTGGTGGCTCCTGTACCTCCTTCCTGATGGTTGAGGGGTAATAACTGTTCCTGAGCCTGGTGGCTCCTGTACCTCCTTCCTGATGGTTGAGGGGTAATAACTGTTCCTGAGCCTGGTGGCTCCTGTACCTCCTTCCTGATGGTTGAGGGGTAATAACTGTTCCTGAGCCTGGTGGCTCCTCTACCTCCTTCCTGATGGTTGAGGGGTTATAACTGTTCCTGAGCCTGGTGGCTCCTGTACCTCCTTCCTGATGGTTGAGGGGTAATAACTGTTCCTGAGCCTGGTGGCTCCTGTACCTCCTTCCTGATGGTTGAGGGGTAATAACTGTTCCTGAGCCTGGTGGCTCCTGTACCTCCTTCCTGATGGTTGAGGGGTTATAACTGTTCCTGAGCCTGGTGGCTTCTGTACCTCCTTCCTGATGGTTGAGGGGTAATAACTGTTCCTGAGCCTGGTGGCTCCTCTACCTCCTTCCTGAAGGCAGCAGTGAGAAGGGAGCACGACCTGGACGATGGTTCTTTTGATGGGTGCTGCTTTTTTGTGGCACCGCTCCTCGTAGACGTGCTCAGTGGTGGGAGAGTTTTGCCTATGATCGATACTCACAATAAATCTATAGATTTATTGATTATGCCCACAAGAAAATGAATCTCAGGGTTGTATATGGTGACGTATATGTACTTTGATATTGATTTGCTTTGAACTTTGATTTCCTTCAGCAGATTGTCTGTTGCCCCAGTCTCTGCAGTCTCTTGTGTGCCTATCCTATTGAGATCATTTGATCAAAGTATTGAGAAGTCTTTTCACAAGTGAGATCATTGCGGCAGGTAGTGTTGCTGCTGAGAACTTCTGTGACCCAGATTCAATCTTGCCCTCTGGTGCTGTCAGTGTGGAGGTTGCATGTTCTCCCAGTGACTGCGTGGGTTTAGACCATAAGAAATGTGAGCAGAATTAGGCCATTCAGCCCATCAAGTCTGCTCCATCATGGCTGATTTATTATCCCTCTCAACCCCATTCCTCAGCCTTCTCCCTGTAAGTGTTGACACCCTTACTAATCAAGAATCTGTCAGCCCCCACTTTTAATATACCCAGTGACTTATCCTGCACCGCTGTCTGTGACAGTGAATTCCTCAGATCCACCACCCTCTGGCTAAAGAAATTCTTCCTCATCTCTGTTCTAAACAGATATCCCTCTGTTTAGACTCACCCACCCTATTAGGCTTCACAATATTTAATAGGTTTCAATGAGATTCCCCCTCCCCAGTATAGAGGACCTTTCTCCCTCTCCCCCTCCTCTAGGTATAGAGCACCTGATATGTTAACACTTTCATTCCCTGGATCCTCCTCAGGTTTTCCCCAGTTGCTTTAGTTTCCTCCAACTTCCCATCAATGTGCAGATGTGTTGGTTGCTTGGTCACTATAAGTTCAAAGTTCAATGTAAATTTATTATCAGTGTAGATATATGTTACCATTTTCAATTTGAAGATTCATTTTCTTGAAGAGGATAACAACCATAACAATATCTATGAAAGACTGCACCAACTTGGGTGTTCAACCAGTGTGCAAAAGACAACAAACTGTGCGAATACAAGAAAGAAATAATAATGATAAATTAATAAGTAATAAATATCGAGAATGTGAGACGATGAGTCCTTGAGAGTGGGTCCATTGGTTGTGGGAACATTTCAGTGATGGGATGAGTGAAGTTGAGTGAAATTATCCCCTTTGGTTCAAAAGCCTGATGTTTGAGGGGTAATAACTGTCCCTGAACCTGATGTTGTGTGTCCTGAGGCTCCTGTACCTTCTTCCTGATGACAGTAGGGAGAAGAGAGCATGACCTGGGTTACACACAGAAAATGCTGGAGGAATTTAGCAAGTTAGGCAGCATTTATAGACAAGAATAAACATTTGACATTTCAGACCAAGGCCCTTATTCAGAACTGAAAAGGAAGGGGGAAGTCCCAGTAAGAAGGTGGGGGATGGTAAAAGTATGATCTAGAAGGCGATAGGTGAGACCAGTTTGGGGAGGGAAGGTTGGCGGATGGGAGAGGAGGGATGAAGTAAAAAGCTGGGGGGTAATAGGTGGAAGAAGTGAAGGACTGAAGAAGAAGAAATCTGAAAGGAGAGGAGAGTGGACCATGGGAGAAAAGGCAGGGGAGAGGAACCAGAGAGAGGTGATAGGCAGGTGAGACGCAGAGAAGAGGTGAGAGGGGAACGAAAATGAGGAATGAAAAAAAGAGAAGGGGTGTGTTGTGTATTTAATATTTCAGTAATATATGAGTGATATTGTAAATATATTGTTTGATTAAGCATTCTTTGCTTGCATAATTCATTATAGTTTATATGTAAGAAGTACGTGAATGGCAGATGTCATTATGTCACCACATCGTTCGCGTGCACCTCACTGAAGTAAAACAAAATAGACGCGTTTCCCCTTTCTCCCAAGTTTTACTCCCAATCTTCTCCTGGAGTTACAAAACATAATGGGGGATGGGGGAAGGGAGAAATTACCGGAAGTTGGAGAAATCGATGTTTATGTCTTCAGATTGGAGGCTAAGCTTTGTGGAATATGAGGTGTTGCTCCTCCAACTCACTTATCAACTCTTTGTCCATAGCTTTGCATGTGTTGATGATTCACGTACTCAGGCAATGAATTACCCGTTCCATCAACCTCTGGGAGAACAAGGTTCTTCTTCTTTTTCTTTTCTTTCTCAATCTTTTTATTATTATTAATAATATGAACAAAATACAAATGATATATTATTAAAGAAATTACAAACATACAAATTCCCATTACAGATGAAAAAATACATAAGCAATGGTTACAGTATAAATGAGTTTACCAAAACATGAACCATACAGTATATATATGAACATGGTAAGTCTAGATATTTCGTAATATATGATATTAAAAAAAAACAGAAAAAAGAAAAATATATATATAATGCAAAATTAACTAACCTACTAATCTAATAACTAATAAAGAAGAAAAGTTCTTCTTCATTTCCCCTCAAATGCTCTTACCCCTTCTTTGCTGTGTAGTTGAAGATATATCTGCTCTAGAAAAAGGTTTCCCATTATCTATTTTCTCTGTCCTGTTGATAGTTCTGGTTATCAGATGCCCCTCAGTACCTCCCACTCAATGGAAAACAAACCTTATTTTTCCAATCCCTTTCTAGAAGTATGCCTGCAACATTGGCTAAGTTCCTACCACTGTTTGTACATTCTCCCTGGACTGCTTGCATTTCCTCTGACAGTTCTGGTTTCCTCCCACATTCCAAAGACGTACGCGTTAGTAGGTTAATTGGTGACACTGGCTTGTTGGGCCAGAAGGGCTTGATACTGTGCTGTCTCCTTCTTAAGCCCATCAAACCCACTGAGGCAGAGGCCACCGACAGCAGCTCGTCAGAGCCCTTAGTCCTGGGCCGAGGGACGATTGATCTATCCTGTGGCTTCCTCTTTCGCTACACAACTTCATACATCTTCTGGGTGAAGATCCTTCCTTTTCCAGGGATGAGGGCTTTGGAACTTTGTCGTGGTGTTTCTGTAGCTCTGGGTATTTATGGGATGGGATTGCCAGCTCCATGCCCAACCTTCCTCCTCTCGCAGCTGGGCTTGGGACTGTAGAGTTGTTACCGAGCTGTATCTCTAAATGAAACATTTATAAAATGCTCCCCCCGCTGATACTCCACACACCCAGTCACATTTGCTCAAGTGACTCTTGACCTCATGATCTACCTGATTGTGATCTTGCACTTCACGGTCTGCCAGTTCTGTCCTTTCTCTGTAACACACTGTTATTATTTTACCTCCATCTACTGTTGTAATGACTTGACCTATATGGAATATATACAAGGGAGTATTTTAAAGATTAGATTTATTTGTCACATGTGCATCAAAGTATACAGTGAAATGTGTCATTTGCTTCAATGATCAGCACAGTCCGAGGATGTGCTGGGGGCCGCCTGCAAATGTTGCCACCAACCTAACATGCCACCGTCTTACTAACCCTAACCCTCCGTCTTTGGATTGTGGGAGGAAACCAGAGCACCCGGCGGAAACCCACGCAGTCACTGGGAGTACGTCCTTCCAGACTGTGGCGGGAATTGAACCTGGGTCGCTGCTGCTGTAATTGTGTTATGCTAACTGCTACTTTGCTGACCATTTTTTTTCACTATACCTCAGTACATGTGACAATAATAAGACAATTTACTAGTGAATTCGGCCCAATCACACCATGCTGGCCACGGTGCCCACACAGCTAGTCCCGATCTCCTGGGTTCCGCCCACATTTCTGCCCAAATGCTTGTTAGATGATGTTATTGTAACTGCCTTGATCACTTCGTCTGGCAGCTCGTTCCATTTACTCTCCCTCCTCTGGGTGCAAAAGTTGCCCCTTAGGTCCAGTTTAAGTTTTTCCCCCTCACCCAACACACACATCCTCTGGTTTTGGACTCCCCTGTCTTAAGACTTTAAGAGCATAAGACATACAATCATTACTCCTGTCAGAGTCACCTTCTGTACAGACACTCCTGTGCCTGGTATCTCTTTATGGACATACTATCAGTCTATGTATATAACCTATCGTGGTTTTTGCACTGCGTCATATCTGGAGTAATAATTATTTTGTTCTCCTTTACACTTGCGTACGGGAAATGACGTTAAACAATCTTAACTCTTGAATCTAGAATCTATGAACCTCTGCTTTAAATATACCCAATGACTTGTCCCCTCAGTCGTCTGTGGCAATGAATGGATCCGGAGTAAAGACTGTCACTGACCACCTTGACGGTGCCTCTCAAAATCGTAAACATTTCTATAACCTTTCTCCCCGCTCTCCTACGTTCCAGGTGATAAACACCTGGACTGGCCAGCACAGCATTGTGGGCCGAAGGGCCTGTTCCGATACTGAACTGTTCTATGTTCTATTTCCCGCCGACTCTCAGCAAATACCGATATACCAACAGCAAAATGACTGATCCCTTTCTGTTCCCAAATGCTACCCAGGTGGCCTCATCTGACGAATCTTGCAGAAATTTTTTTCTTTTTACTGCAGCGATCATTAAAAGCGCAAAGGCATCTCCTCTTTTACCTCCCGCCGTCAGACCTGATGCTCCTGTACCCTGTTTGTTGAGTGGCTGACCGTGCTCTTCCTTAAACCGTGTCCCTGTCACGTAGGAGGGAAGGTTCAGACGCCGTCAGAGTTGGATGATCATGAGCAGCAACACTCAGAATCCGGTTTATTATCACTGACGTATGTGGTGAAATTTGTTTTGTGGCAACAGTACACTGCGACACATCAAAATTACAAGAAATAAATGAATCGTGCGAAAGAGAAATAATGAGGTCATGTTTCTGGGTTTGTGGAGCGTTCAGAAATCTGATGGTAGAGGGGAAGAAGCTGTTCCTCAAACACTGAGTGTGGATCTTCAGGCTCCTGCACCTCGTCCCAACGGCTGTAATGAGAAGGGGGGCACGTCCCGGATGGTGAGGGTCCTTACAAATGGATGCTGCCTTCTTTAATTAAAATGTGCTCTGTGTTCAGAATCACAGTTAGGTTTATTATCACTGGCACATGTTGCAAAATTCGCTATTTTGTGGCAGCAGTACCGTGTAAGACATGAAAAAAACCACCGCAAGTTACAATAATAAATAAATGAATAAGTGTAAAAGAGGAGCGGTGAGGTAATGTTTATGGACCATTCAGAAATCTGATGGCGGAGGGGAAGAAGCTGTTACTAAAATGTTGAGTGTGTGTCTTTAGGCTCCAGTATCTCCTCCCTGATGGTAGTAATGAGAAGAGGGCAGCTCCTGGGCTGTGAAGATCCTTAATGATGTAACCTATGCATTGGTACCCCCATACTACAGACAGACGGACAGATGTACTTTATTGATCCCGAGGGAAATTGGGTTTCGTTACAGTCGCACCAACCAAGAATAGTGAAGAAATACAGCAATATAAAACCATAAATAATTAAATTAGAATAAGTAAATGATGCCAAGTGGAAATAAGTCCAGGACCAGCCCATTGGCTCAGGGTGTCTGACACTCCGAGGGAGGAGTTGTAAAGTTTGATGGCCACAGGTAGGAATGACTTCCTATGACGCTCAGTGTTGCATCTCGGTGGAATGAGTCTCTGGCTGAATGTACTCCTGTGTCTAACCAGTACATTATGGAGTGGATAGGAGTCATTGTCCAAGATGGCATGCAACTTGGACAGCATCCTCTTTTCAGACACCACCATCAGAGAGTCCAGTTCCACCCCCACAACATCACTGGCCTTACGAATGAGTTTGTTGATTTTGTTGGTGTCTGCTACCCTCAGCCTGCTGCCCCAGCACACAACAGTAAACATGATAGCACTGGCCACCACAGCCTTGTAGAACATCCTCAGCATCGTCCGGCAGATGTTAAAGGACCTCAGTCTCCTCAGGAAATAGAGACAGCTCTGACCCTTCTTGTAGACAGCCTCAGTGTTCTTCGACCAGTCCAGTTTATTGTCCATTCGTATCCCCAGGTATTTGTAATACTCCACCATGTCCACACTGACCCCTTGGATGGAAACAGGGGTCACCGGTGCCTAGTTAGAATATAATTTATGGTATATCTGTAGAAATTTGCTTGAGTTTTACCAAATCTACTCAAACTCCTAATGAAGTAGGCACGCTTTCTTCATGATTGCATCAATGTGCTTTGCCCAGGATAGGCTTTCTGAGATGTTGAAGCCCTGTGAGGGGGGCTGCTGTGTCCTCTCCTAACTTCCCCTTCCTGTAAGTCTTGTGTGTGTTCAACTGCAGGGAAGAGCTGGGAAATGTGTGGTGAGGCCTTACACGCACAGGAATCAACAACTTCAGGAGGCTGCAGCTACCCTTGTTGTGAGCTGGGAGCACAGTCCTGTCTTATTTGTGGGATTCTCCACCCTCATGGTCCAAAACTCGTGTGTCCATGTCACAACCGCAGAGTCTGGGCACTCTCACAGGCGGGCAGCTGATGGAAAATGACAATCACACCTGCGAGGACACTCGCGTTCCAGCCAAATAGGGTTTCTTCGTAAGTGTGTTCAACTCTCGTCCTTTGGTTTCAGTCCTGTCGAATCTTGATTCAATCACAGCGACAACAGTGCTCCCTGCTTACCTTAGTATACATTTCAGGAAAGATCAGAGGTTTAGAGAGAGTGATATGAGTTTAGTTCCAGGTTAGTATTTTTAAGCCACAGTGACATGTTAGTTTTAGTTAGTTTGAGTGTTTTTGATAGTAGCCAGTTGGCTGAGCATTTATTATTATGTTTTTTATCTGATTATGGTTTTTTCTGCTGCGTCGGATCCAGATTAACAATTACGAAGGGTCTCGGCCCGAAACGTCGACAGCGCTTCTCCCTATAGATGCTGCCTGGCCTGCTGTGTTCCACCAGCATTTTGTGTGTGTTGTAACAATTATTTCATTCTCCTTTACACTTGTGTATTGGAAATGACATTAAACCATTCAGAAGCTATCAAGCTCCATTTTAAATATACCCAATGACTTGGCCTCCACGTTGTGGACATCTGTGACAGTGAATGGACCATTGTCCACCTTGACGGTGCCTCTCAAAATCGTAAACATTTCTATAACCTTGCTCCCCACTCTCCTACGTTCCATGTAATAAACACCTGGACTGGCCAGCACAGCATTGTGGGCCGAAGGGCCTGTTCCGATACTGAACTGTTCTATGTTCTATTTCCCGCCGACTCTCAGCAAATACCGATATACCAACAGCAAAATGACTGATCCCTTTCTGTTCCCAAATGCTACCCAGGTGGCCTCATCTGACGAATCTTGCAGAAAATCCTTTCTTTTTACTGCAGCGATCATGATGAGTGCCAAGGCATCTCAGTAGACGCTGTTAAAGGAACGGTGTTAACTTAGTTCTAGGCTACTGCTTTCGAACTGCAGCGATGGCATCAGTTTTCAGTTAGTTGGAGAGTTTTTAGTAAGCAGCCCTGTTGGCCTAATGCTTACTATTTTCCTTTGACCTGCACAGTTCTTGTTAAACCTCTGAGAACTGTTAACCGTGTCGGTGTCACTCCCTCTGCACTTGGCCCATCACTGGACTCCCATCTGCCCACTGTGCCAGATGAGCTCCCTGGACCAGTACAACAAACTGTTTCAACATCTATCTGCAAACAAACGCATTCATGGATTACAATGGCCAATCGGTTATCAAGTCCTCAATTCAGCTGAATCCGATCGGGGTAGCTTAGGGGTGAGAGTAAAGTTTTACAGTGAAAGCCATTCGGGACCAATTCATGGTTTGGTCATGAATCGATCTATCCCGGGCCCAACATATTAATCAATTACAAAGAAGGCATGATAGCAGTTATATCTTCTCCTGAGTTTGAGGAGACTTGGTATGACACCAAATACTGTAGCAACTTTCTACGGCTGTACTGTGGAGAGCATTCCGACAGGTTGCATCGCTGTCAGGTACGGCTGTACAGCACCGGAAAAAGCTGCAGGGATCTGCAAACTTAGCCAGCTTTATCATGGGCACCGGCCTCCCCGGCTTCGAGGATATCTTCACAAGGCGAAGCCTCAAAAAGAAGCATCCATCATTAAGGACCCCCATCGCCCAGGACGTGCCCTCTTCTCATTGCTACCGCCAGGGAGGAGGTACAGGAGCCTGAAGGCTCACAGTCAATGCTTCAGGAACAACTTCTTCCCCTCTGCCATCAGATTTCTGAATGGACAATGAACACTTCATCAGAATTTGTTTTTCTCTCTTTTTACACTGATTGTTTAATTTTTAAAAATGTTTTTCATTGTAATTTATAGACTTTTGATTATTATGTATCGCAGCGTACTGCTGCTGCAAAACAACAAATTTCACAGCATGTACTTGACATGTATCCGATTCTGATTCTGACTCCGGGTGCTCGGGTTTCCTCCCACATTCCAAGGAGGCATGGGTTGGCTTTAGTAAGTTGTGGACACGCAACGTTGGAGCCGTAAGCATGGAAACACTTGCAGGCTGCCCCAGGTACAGCATCTACCGGTGTTGGCCATTGACACAAGTAACGGTTTTCACTGTATGTTTCGATGTGCATGTGTCAAATAAAGCAGGGAACAGAACTATCAAAGCAGATCTGGAGAGGCGAGGGGGGGTTGATTTGGGATAAACAATTGGGGAGTAAGGGGCTTTTGGGGGAAGAAGGGTTGCCTGTGGGTGGTGGAGAGTGAGAGGGCTATGAGGTGAGTGAGGGAGAAAGGGAATTGATGGGTTTCTAATGAGAGATAATCGGATTGTCAAATGATTGCGCCTTTTTGTGGGATTGTCATGCTGGTTTTCGAGAGACTGAAGTGAAGATCTGGTTAATCTAACACAGTTAAGGAATTGTATGGGTGACTCACACTGTATGGGGAGAGAGCTCACTCACATCCTGGGGGAGTATTCTGGAGGCTCCAGCATGGTACTCTTTGTGAATTCCTGGGTCAAGCCTGAGGCCTAGACTTTACCACTGAGCCCGTTTGTCTAGAATATTCTACTGTTAAAAGAGGACTCGTGCTTTAACAATTTTGAACTTTTCAGAGCACTGTTAAAAGACTATTGAAGGGTCCCCTAGGACTTTTGACCTCACAGTCTACAGTACTGTGGAGCGGAGAGTGAGTCTGTAACTATGGTGGGAGCATAGGACATTGGGAATGGTGAAAGTTGACCACCTCAGGAGGGGTGTGGGTCAGATAGAGGAGAGTAAGTGCCAGGGGTGGGGGGGGGGGGGGGGGTTGGGTGTAGACACAGCAAGCCACGAGACACCAGGCAAGGTTATTTGATTCCAAATAACTGGTTTATCGATCATTCCAGAATGGATCTCTGGTGCTTCCTGCTCGCTCCCCTCTCCCTTCACCTTTTCCCAACTTCGGTTCCCCTCTCTGCGCCCCCTCCCCACTCTCAGTCGACAAGAGAGACCCATATCAAAATCGGGTTTGCAATTGCACACGTACAGTATGTCATGAAATTTGTTTTTTTTTTGTGGCCACAGTACAGTGTGAATTACTACAGTATAATACATAGAATTACTACAGTACCATGCAACAGTCTTGGACATCCCATCCATAAGTATGTGCCTCAGACTTTGCACAATGCTATACCTTTGGTATTTGTTTTGGAATTGGTTTATTATTGTCAGAAGTATCAAGATCCAGTGAAAAGCCCATCTCGTGTGCTGTTCTTACAGATCAGCTCATTATACAGTATATTGTAGAGCAAGGTAAAGCTGTTACCATGCAGCATAAAGTGTAACAGCTACTGAGAGAGTGCAGTGCAGGTAAGCAGTAAGGTGCAAGGTCATAATGAGGTAAATTGTGAAGCCAAGAGGTCCGTTCAAAAGCAATATACCATCTAATTTTGTTTTAGAGCTGTGCAGACCAACTATTGCTCTGAATAGGAAAGTTTTACACTTCCTGAAAACTGCACAGCACTCCAGATGACTTACTAAAATATGCATACAGTGAATATGGACTAAATGGCAGTTTATTAATAATGAGCTAACTTCTTCCATTCTGTGTTTATTGTCACAATTCATAAAAGTGTTCAAACTGGAAACGCTGACAGTGAAAATGTGTTGAAGCTCTAAAATGTTTCAAGCTTATGGCATGTTTATTATCTAGAAAAAGTATGAATTATATTCGTGAACACAATTAATTACAGGGCATTCACAATTATATTAACATAGATTTCATATTATATTAACATTCTATAAAAGAAAATCCCAGTTGTGTTGCAGCAAAGACTATGTGCGTGGGGGCATTTCAGTTTTTGTGTGGCCACACACCTGTTCAGCTAGAGGGAACAGTGTTCAAGAGTCTGATAGAGGCGAATAGAAACTGTCCTTGAGCCCTGTGGTACGTGCTTTCAGCTTTCGTATCTTTAACCTGACGGGAGAGGGGAGGAGAGAGAACGTCTGGGGTTGGTGGGATTTTAGGTAACACTGGCTGCTTTACTGAGGCAGTGAGAAGTGCAGGCAGCGTCCAGAGTCCATGGAGGGGAGGTTGATTGCAGTTTCTTGTGGTCCCATGCGGAACAGTTGCCTTACATTATTGTCTACCTACACTGTCCTTTGTAACACTTTATTCCACATTCTGTTCTGGATTTCCCTTGTACTACCTCAATGTACTGATGTGATGAACTCATCTGTGTGGATGGCATGCAAAACAAAACTTCATCGTGACTTGGTGAAAAATAATCCATCATCAAGGACCTTTGCCGTCCAGGCCATGCTCTCTTCTCACTGCTGCCACCAGGAAGGAGCTACAGGAGCTTCAGGTCCCACACCACCAGGTTCAGGAACACTTATTACCCCTCAGCCATCAGGTTTCTGAACCAGTGTGGATAACTTCACTCACTCAACACTGAACTGATTCCTCACTCTGAAGGACTCTACAACCGATGTTCTCAGTGTGATTTATTTGGTATTGTTTTTATTTGCTATTATTTTGTCTGTTTGTGCAGATTGTCTTGTTTTGTCCATAGGTTGTTTGTCAGACTTTGTTTGGGTGTAATTTTTCATTGATTCTATTGGATTTCTTTGTTCCACTGTGAATGCCTGAAAGAAAATTAATCTCAGGGTAGTATACAGTGACATATATGTACTTTGATGATAAATTTATTTGGAACTTTGATCTTGTGAACTGATTAACTAATTTAGCTGAACACACTCTGTAACACGCCTTGTACGCGTTGTTTCACGAGGAGCTAGGATGAGCATTTATTGGCACCACTAACAATCCTAAGCAGAAGGAACACTTCTGATGATAGATGGTAGTTGAGGTTTGGAGTTTTCACATGATCTTCCTACGGGACTCTAGCAGACCAGTCTGTTTCTACAATGATTCAGTTATTATTGGGCTGCTTATATAACTCTTTGAGAAATAGAAGCGCAGAGAAATGTACAATGAAGGAGGCAGTTCGGCCCATTGTGTCCATGAGAAATAGAACAGCTCGTCTAACACCACCTAACAGCCCGGTCCCCACATTGAGCACATCGACAAGGAGCGCTGCCACAACAAAGCAGCATCTGTCATCAAGGACCTTCCTTGTCCAGGCCACGCTCTCTTCTCACTGCTGCCATTGGGGAGGAGGTACAGGAGCCTTAGGTTCAGGAACAGTTATTATCCTTCCACCACCAGGCTCCCGAACTGGTGGATAACTTCACTTACTACCAGGTTTAGGAGCAGTTATTGCTTTCCAAACCTCAGGCAGCTGAACTGGTGTGGGTAACTTCCCGTACTTCAATACTGAAATGAATCCACAACCCTTGGACTCATTTTCAGGGACACGACAACTCATGTTCTCAGTATTATTTAGTTACATATTTCTTATTGTTAATATTATTATAGTTTTTTGTGTTTGTACAGATTGTCTTCTTTAGCACATCAGTTGTTGTCTTTGCGTGTAGTTTTCCATTGATTCTATAATATTTCATTGTTCCACTGTGAATGCCCGTGAGAAAATGAATTTCAGGGTTGTATATGGTGACATGTACTGTACTTATTTTGATAATAAATTCACTTTGAATTTTGAACTCCTGCATTCTGCCTCTCAGTCCCTAATTCATTGTTAATCCATTAAACATCACAAGGGTGTCTGCCTCTGCCACCCACACTCAGGCAGTGAGTTTCAGACCTCATCCCTCTTCGGCTGAACAATTCTCTTGTCTAATCCTTCCCCCAATTAACTTAACTCAAGCCTCCTGATTATTGGTCTTCTACCAAGGGAAATAGGTCCTTCCTGTTTCGGCCTCTTAATTAACATCTCGGTTTAATCTCCTCTCATTCCCAAAGGAGACAGTCTCAACTAAACCAGTCTCTCTGCATTCTATAATCCTCCAGCCCTGACAACATCCTCGTAAATCTCCAACACACCTTGCCTGGTGTCTTCGTGCGGTACAGTGAGCAGACCAGCATTGAACTCCTACAGCCTTGGCCCAACTGGGAGAATAATGCCCAAACTTTTAATGCAGGATTTATTTTATTAAGCTGAATCTAAGAGCTGTGGTGGGAATTGAACTAATGTCTCATGTTCATTAGTCCTGGATTACAAATGAATGGTTGCTATGCATCCACATAACAAGCTGTGGCGTGAGGTGACAAAGGAATCGCTACCTTTATTTAGTTGGCTAGGGAGGTAAAATGATCTTAAGGTCAGTCATAGTTAATTACTTGCTTACTTACTGCCCATTACGCCACTGGAATTTAGGGCAGCAATGAACATCCTCCATCTTGTCTGTCCTTGGCCATCTGCTCTATTGTGCCCCCGGTGTGGTCCAGGGCCCTCAGTCATGCACGGATATAGAAGGCTTCTTCATTGCTGTTCACATAACAATTTTTTTTTGACCAGTCAGATTTGATAGCCCTGAGCTGAACCCTGAACCTGGAGGACCAGTGGACCACTCTGAGTCTGTCCTCTACCCTTTGTCCTGTTTGGCAGATGCAGGCCCACCAAGAGGCAATGCACAACACCCTGGCTTCAGCCAGCATAGCTCTCCGGGTCACTGAGGCACGCAAGCCTCCAAACCCTACACCAAGGTTGTGGTCCTCTTGGATGAGCTATAGGTAATTGTAGGTATTAAAATCACTATTATAAATAAGCAGCGCACACAAAATGCTGGGGGAACGAGCAGGCCGGGCAGCGTCTATGGAAAGGAATAAAGAGTCATGTTTCAGGTCGAGACGCTTCATCAGGAGTGGAAAGGAAGGGGGAAGGATACTGAACCCAGAAAACAAGACAGAGTGCCGAGGTCATCAGGGCTTCGTCAGGTCTCGGCCCAAAACATCGACTGCACTCTCTTCCATAGACGCTGCTTGACCTGCTGAGTTCCTCCTCCAGTGTGTGTGTGTGTCGCTCTGCATTTCCAGCTTCCCAGAACCTCTGGTGCCTTGAAATGATACTCCTGTATTCTAAGGCTGAAAATATGAAAGAAGTCTTTTCTTGGGAGGGGAAATTCATTTTAATATTACATTCCCCAGAAGTGGTCGCTGCTACTAGGATGCACTTAGCCAAAACTATTTAGAAAGAATCAGGGAACCCGACCTTTGGCCCATCTAGTTCGTGCCAGTTACTTTGCCTAGTCCCATCGATCTGCATATAGACATTACCCCCCATACCCCTCCCATCCAGTCCTTAAGTGCTGAAATCAAAATCACATTCACCGCTTCCACTGGCAGCATGTCCCAAAAGATGATTAAGATGAAAGTTTTATACATATGCATAGAAGATAAAGGTTAGCTTTATTCGTCACATGTACATTGAAACATACAGTGAAATCTGTCGTTTTTGCGTCAACGGCCAACGCAGTCCGAGGATGTGCTGGGGGTTGCCCGCAAGTGTTGCCATGCTTCCAGTGCCAACGTAGTGTGCCCACAGCTCACTCACCCGCACATCTTTGGAGCAGGGGTTCCCCACCTGGGGTCTACGGACCCCTTGGTTAATGGTAGGGGTTCATGGCATAAAGAAACATTGTGTGGGAGGAAATCAGATCCCTGTGGATATGGGGAGAAGGTACAAACTCCTTACAGGAACGTTTGGACTATTCTAGTGGTGTTTAGTATTGTGGCTTTCTGGAGATTTACATCAATATTGCTGTGTGGGCCTAGTTGTTTAATGCTATTGTGTAGTGACTTTGGGATGCTACCAGTTGTAGATATTACGATTGGGACTTTTATGTGAACAGCCATAGGTAGGTAGGTAGGTAGGTATGTCGCATCCAGAATTATTTCCAGGTAGTGGACACGATTTCCTTTCACGCCGCTGTGACGTATTGGGAAATCGCGTACTAGGCAAGTTACTGCAGTGGTTTGCCATTGCCTTTTGCTGGGTGAGTTTCTTTTTAAAGAGATCACTAGCTCTTAATGGGATACAATTACTATTATTAAGATAAGGGGAACATTCACCTGATTTGTTGCATGAAGTGATGATTGTTTGATGGAATAGGGAGGTGATATGATATGATCTTAAAGTAATTTACAGGTAAATGTAAATATTAAAATCAATTATTATAACCATATAACAATTACAGCATGGAAACAGGCCATCTCGGCCCTTCTAGTCCGTGCCGAACGCTTACTCTTCCCTAGTCCCACTGGCCCGCATTCAGCCCATAACCCTCCATTCCTTTCCTGTCCATATACCTATCCAATTTTACTTTAAATGACAATACCGAACCTGCCTCTACACTTCTACTGGAAGCTCGTTCCACACAGCTACCACTCTCTGAGTAAAGAAATTCCCCCTCGTGTTACCCCTAAACTTTTGTCCCCTAACTCTCAACACATGTCCTCTTGTTTGAATCTCCCCTACTCTCAATGGAAAAAGCCCATCCACGTCAACTCTATCTATCCCCCTCATAATTTTAAATACCTTTATCAAGTCCCCCCTCAACCTTCTACACTCCAATGAATAAAGACCTAATTTGTTCAATCTTTCCCTGTAACTTAGGTGCTGAAACCCAGGTAACATTCCAGTAAATCTCCTCTGTAATCTCTCTATTTTGTTGACATCTTTCCTATGATTTGGTGACCAGAACTGTACACAATACTCCAAATTCGGCCTCACCAATGCCTTGTACAATTATTATAACATCACAAACAATACTCCTTTATTCTAAGGCTGAAAACGGGATTTAAGCCTTTTCATGGGAGAGGAAATTCACTTCAAAATTACAGAAGTGGACGCTGTTTCTAGGTTGCACGGATGTTTGTACTGTCAGGAAGGAGGTACGGGAGCATGAGGACTAGGACTGCCAGGCTGGGGATCTGCTTCTTCCCTCAGGCTGTGACTGAGGTCTCGTCACTAGGACAGCGAGCTGTTTACTGTCTATCTGTGCAGTTTGCAGTCGCAGCATGCAGTTTGAATGATACTTCATTGACTTATCTACGTTAATATTTTGTTTTATGCATTGTGTGTGCGATATACGTATTGTGGGTGCCACTGTGGTCTGGAGGAACGTTGTTTTGTTTGGTTGTACAGTCAGACAACGATAAACTTGAACTTGAACTAGAGCTTGTAGAAACTCCTCACAGATGGTGAATCTTTGAAAGTCTCCGCCACACTGCATTGTGGAGGTTGGAATCGGGGGAGGGGGGGTTTTAGAGTGGACGTACATACACCTGGAGTTGGGATTGGTTTATTATTGTCACATGTGCCAAGGTTCAGTGATAAACAAGGTATGGGAAACAACAGGGCAGGGTGGTTAGCATAACACGTTACAGTGTCGCTGATGAGGGTTCAATTGTTGTAAGGAGTTTGTGACAGCTTGGGATTCCTCCCACGTTCCAGAGGTGTTCGGGTTAGGGTTAGTAAATTCTAAACACGCTACGTTGGTGCTGGAAGCACGGCCACACTTGTGGGCTGCTCCAGCACACCCTCAGCCTGTGTTGGTTATTCATGCGAAATGACGCATTTCACTGTAGGACATGAGTTCCCAACCTGGGGTCCAAGGACTCCTCGGTTAATGGTAAAGCTCCATGGCATAAAAAACGTTGGGAACCCTGCTATGTATTTTGATGTAATGTGACAAATGGTGTCATCGAGTTACGGAGTGCTACAGCACAGGAACAGGCCTCGGCCTGTCTAGTCTGTGCTGACCTGTAACTCTGCCGAGTTCCATTGACCATGACGTTCCATCCACGTAACTACCCAAACTTTCCTTAAACGTGAAACCAAACTCGCGTTCACCACTTCCGCTGGCAGCTCGTCCTGCCGATAGGGCAGCACGGTAGTGTAGTGGTTAGCACGACGCTACACAGTTCAGGCGACCCAGGTTCAATACCCGCCGCTTCCTGTAAGGAGTTTGTACGTTCTCCACGTGACTGTGAGTGGGTTTCCTCTGGGTTCCCACAGTCGTACAGGGTAATAGGTTAATTGGTCATAGTAAATTGACTTGTGGTTCAGTTAGGATTAAATCGGGGGATGACTGGGCCTGTGCCGTGCTCTATCTCAATAAATAAAAATATAAAAGTAATGCTAATCTGTTCACCCTGGGATGTGGGAGGGAACTGCAGTCCCCAGAGAAAGTCTATGGGGATAACGTGGGAAGTCTGTACAGGTAGCCGCCGGAATTGAACCTCGGACACTGCACGGCAGTGCGCGACCCACTGTGCCCAAATATGAGGCATTGAATTCCCTTTCCCAGCTCTTGCTCTGTCACCCAATAGGCAGCTGTACCTTTAAGAACCTGCTGGCTATGTTGGGAGGCTCATTCAGCACCGAAGCAGGCCCTTCGACCCATCAAGTCTGTGATGGCCATCAAATACCCACCATCAACCCTGAGCAACGCACAAAATGCTGGTGGGACTCAGTAAGCCAGGCAGCATCTATGGAGGAGAGTTTTCGGGCCAAGTCCCTTGCCCACTGATTCCATTTTATTTTCTCCTCTGACTGTTCAGCATGGGCTAGAGGGGCTGAAAGGCTGTTTCCATGCCACGGTGTCATGTGACTATTCAACCACTCACGTACTCACCGCAAATATTTGACAGCAGCCAGTTAACCTACCGACCTGCCTGCGTTCAGGACGTAGAGGGGCAAGCAGTGAACCCGGGGGGAGCGGTGCCATCTCGGGGAGAACGTAGACAGCTTCCGAGCTCAGAACTGAAGCTGGGTCTCTGGAGGTCCAAGGCAGCAGGCTGTACTCAGCAGGGAATTCCGAATCCTGCTTGTTGACAGCTCCTTTCCCTTCCATGACACGTTACCTTGGACGCAAGAGATTCCCCAGATGCAGGAAACCCAGAGCTTTTTGCATGCTGTCTCACAGCCTTGTTTAAAATCTGACGTAAAACTATATATAGAACATTACAACACAGTACAGGCCCTTCAGCCTTTCTATCATCCATGTGCCTATCTAAATGTCTCTTAAATGCCCCTAATGTATCTGTCTCTCCCATCACCCCTGGCAGGGTGTTCCACACACCCACCACTATCTGTGTAAAAAATAAATATGTATATATTCTTTTGTAATTTATAGTATAGTTTATATATAGCACTGTATTACTGCCACAGAACAACAAATTTCAATGTTCAAGGTTCAAAGTACATTTATTATCAAAGTCTGTATACATTATACAACCTCGGGATTTCTCTCCTTACAGGCAGCCCCAAAACAAAGAAACCCAATAGAACCCATTGAAGAAGACTGTAAACACCCAATGTGCAGAAAGAAAAACAAATTGGGCAAACAATAAAAGTAAGCAAATAGCTTTCAGAACAAAAGTGAGTCCACAGACACAAAGCCAGGCATCACTGCCAGCGGGTAGGCCACAGCCTTAGTTCACTGCAAAGCCGAGTACGTATCGCAGAGCAAGGAGCTGATCCAGCCCGTCCGTCACCTCTGGCCCTGACACCCTGACCTTTCCAATCGGTCCCAGCGCTTAAATCGTCCAAGTCTCGAGTCGTTCCTTGTTCTCGGACCGGGGCCCTGCCGTTTTCAGATGCTCTCAGGCTGGTGCCCCACCACCTTTCCACCAATTTGGAAAGGCATTTAAGTCAATCAAACCTCATGTCTATCCCTATTCCTGAGCCTGGACCTGGGCTCTGCTTCACCTCCACTCACTTCGCCTCGGTTCTGCTGCATTGACTTGCCTCCAAGTCTGCTATCACAACCTATGTCAGTGATAATGAACCTGATTCTGATTAATTTTATAATTTCTATGCCTGGTTATGTTCCTTTGTCAATCACTCCTAAAATGTCTTTAATCAAAGCGAACCCAGCAGTAATGCTCCTGGTATCCTCGATCTCCAGCCTGACTCAGATCCTCTTGCTCATGAACCCATTGGAGGAGAAATAATTCCTAAATATTTCTTGTCATCATATTTTCCCCAGTGCATCATTTGGAAACCAACCTATTAGATCCCAAAACATAGACTCTTTATTCATTTCCACAGATGCTGCCTGACCTTCTGAGTTTCTCCTGCATTTTGTGTGTGTTGGCTTTGGATTTCCATCTTCTGTAGACTTTCTCAAATTTATTACTGGAAAATGTTATTCTTCTGTGTGGAATTTTAAACTCAGGACATAGAACGTTGCAGCACAGTATAGGCCCTTTGTCCCAGGATGATGTTTGGCCTTTTCACCAAACCCTTCTCTCCCACATAGCCCTCCATTGCTCTATCATCCATGTGCTTAAACAACTCTAATGTATCCACCTCTATCACCACCCTGGCAGTTTGTCCTACATGCCCACCACTCTGTGTAAAAAATTACCTCCGACATCCCCCATACTCTCCTCCAACCACATTAAAATGATGCTAGGGGTTGTTGGCAGACACCACCAGGTTCAGGAGCAGTTCTTACCCCTCAACCATCAGGGTCCTGAACCAGCGTGGATAACTTCACTCACCACCAGGTTCAGGAACAGTTCTTACCCCTCAACCATCAGGGTCCTTAACCAGCGTGGATAACTCCACTCACCACCAGGTTTAGGAACAGTTCTTACCCCTCAACCATCAGGGTCCTGAACCAGCGTGGATAACTCCACTCACCACCAGGTTCAGGAACAGTTCTTACCTCTCAACCATCAGGGTCCTGAATCAACGTAGATAACTTCACTCACTGCAAATCTGAACCGATTCCACAACCTACAGACTTGCTTTCAAGGACTCTTTACAAATCATGTTCTTAGAATTATAAACACAAGAAAATCTGCAGATACTGGAAATCCAGAGTAACACATAGAAAATGCTGCAGGAACTAGCAGCACCTATGGAAAGGAATAAACACTTGAAGTTAGAAGTCTATAACATTATAAGAGGTACAGGTAAGGTGAACAGTCAGAATCTTTTTCCCAGGATAGCATCAGATTCTAGAGGACATGCATTTAAAGTGAGATGGGGAAAGTTTAAGGGATGTGTATGGGACAGGTTTTTTACACAGTGAATGCCTGGGACAGGTTGTTAGTGGCGTAATCACAGAACCTTTGAGCACTACAGCATTGAAACAGGCCCTTTGGCCCATCTAGTCCTTGCTGAAGAGTGGCAGTGTGGAGATACGTCTCTACCAAAGGAGGTGTAAGGCATTCCTTCCCTCTGCAAACATGCAGGTTACCCTTGGGCAAGGTGTGCCACCTGCTTAGTCACCCCGATCAGGGTCACGAGAATCCGCGGCAGCAGGCGGTGGATGGTCGTACGAGCAGCCGGTGCAGATCACAAGTCCTGGTTATGTGACCACTGACACCAGGCAGACCATCTCTGAAGAGTATTAATAATGGCTGGGGTCACCTGTCCTGTAAAGAAACTGCCCAGAAGAAGGCAATAGGAAGCTACCTCTAGAAAATTTGCCAAGAACAATCATGGAAAGACCATGATTGTCTATGGCACATAAAGAATAAATGTGTCCATGCTGAACTATTGTTCTGCCTAGTCCCATCGACCCACAACTGGACCATAGCCCCCTCTACCCCTCGCATCGACGTTCTTAACCAAACTTCTCTTAAAAGTTGCAGTTGAACCTGCAACATCTGTTGGCAATTCCTTCCACAGCTGTACAACCCTCTGAGTGAAGAAGATCTCTCTCAGGTTTCCCTTAAATATTTCACCTTTCACCCTTAACCTCTAATCTCTAGAATGATAGAGGCATTTAAAATAGACGAATGAATGAACTGGGAATGGAGGGATATGAATCAGAAATTGGCAGAAGACATTTTATTTAATCTGGCATCATCTTTGGTGCAGATAGTGTGGGCTGAAGGGCCTGTTTCTGTGCTGTTTCAGGTTGAGATTCATTTATTTACCACATGAACGTCAAGTCAAGTTTATTGTTATTGAACTACATACGTCTGTATAATGTGTATAACCATATAATGCGTATCGAAATGAGACTGTTTGTCCAAACCTGGCTGTAAAACACAGTAGGACACATAACACACGATAACTTATGAAGGTAAGGATAAAGTCTACAGATGAATCAGACAACATAACAAACTGAACTGCATTAATATTAAATATCATAAAGTATGGAACTGATTAACCAATGATATTTTGAATATGATGCAGCAGGGAGTTCAGAAACCCAGTGGCCTTTGGGAAGAAACTGTTTCTCATCCGGACCGTTCTTGTCTTTATGCATTGGAGTCTCCTGACTGATGGTAGAAAGTCAAAGAGGATGCTGGATGGGTGGGTGGGATCTTTAATAATACTAAGGGCCCTGTGTGCGTAATGCTCCTGATAAATGTCCCCACTGATCTTCTCAGCTGTTCTCACAGTCCTTTGTAGGGACCTCTGGTCCGATGGTTGACTGCTCCCAGACCAGATGGAGATGCAGCTTGTCAGGACGCTCTCAATGGCGCTGCTGTAAAACGCAGTTAAGGGGGGGATGGGAGCCTTGCTTGCCTCAGTCTCCTTAGGAAATGGAGACACTACTGTGTCTTCTTGTACAGGGAGGTGATATTAAGGGTCCAGGTGATGTGAACTCCCAGGAACTTGATGCACTCTCTATGGAGGAGCCACGTATCCATTTGTGTTAATAACCAACACAACCAAAGGATGTGCTGGGGGCAGCCCCCAAGTGTCGCCACACATTCTGGCGTCAACATAGCGTACACACAATGCTCAGTGGTTCTATTCTACTGTTCTGCATTCTATAAGTCATCAAAGGGATATATTTTAGCCAGTAGCTGCACTTGTTCAAAGTTCCTTCTTAAATTTACAGTAAATCTTCCTAATATTTTATAGCATTGAGTTGTAATGAAAATGCTGGTGACCACATGGAGAGAGAGCAGCAGTATCCTCCCGCCCAGAAGACAAAACGCATGCGCACTTCCTTTAAGCATCATCAGCTGAGAACCATGAAATCTTACTTCGCCATTAACCACAATCCCGACGCAAAGGACCTGAAGCAGCTAGCGCAGAAGACCGGTCTTACAAAGCGAGTTCTGCAGGTAAGGGAGATCTCCTCAGTTACCGTCTACAAAGTATTGGAAGTTCTGGATAGTCAAATCCTTTCCCCAGGGCAGAACTGGCTGACACGGGTGGGCGTAACTTTAAGGTGATTGGAGCAAAGTATAGGGAGATGATTGTCAGAGTCAGTTTCTACATAGAGAGTGGTGGGTATGTAGAACTCACTGCCCAGGGTGGTGGTACACGTAGAATTGACTGGACTTTGAGAGGATGTTTCCTATAGTGATGGAGATTTCTGGGGCTGAATTTCCCTCTGCAGGAAATTCCTATGTGCCTTAGTAACAAGTGAACATCTCTCCCCCAGTTTTGTAACCGTGTCCCCTCATTCAAGACTCTCCCTCTAGGGCAAACATCTTGGAATTTACCCTATATTGCCCCCTTAGGATTGTGCAGCCTCATTATAGGAAGGAGGTAGAAGCTTTAGAGAGAGCACAGAGGAAGTTTGCTAGGATGCTGCTCAGATTAGAGGGCATTGAGAAAAGATTGAGGATAGGTTGAGTGAGTTAGGGCTTTTCTCTTTGGATTGAAGAAGGATGAGAGGTATACAAGAAGATAACAGGCAGAAACAGAGTGGACTGCCAGAAACATTTTTTCCCAAAGCAGAAATGGCTGAAACAAGAGAGCATAATTTTAACGAGATTGGAGGGAAGTATTTGGGAGATATCGGAGGTCAGTTTTTTTACACGGAGTGGTGGGTGTGTGGAACACCCTGCCGGGGGTGGTGGTAGAGACAGATACAGTACACTAGGGACATTTAAGAATCTCGAAATCACACGGATGAAAGAAAAATGCAGGGCGATGTAAGAAGGAAGGGTTAGGAATCCCGAACGGTTAACTTGCAGGTTGAGTCGGTGGTAAGAAAGGCAAATTCAACGTTAGCACTTTGAGAGGACTAGGATACAAAAGCAGGGATGTAATGCTTTTAAAGGCATTGATTGGTCAGACCGCATTTAGAGCTCTTGGAGTATTGTGAGCTGTTTTGGGCCCCTTATCTAAGAAAAGATGTGCTGGCAGTGGAGATGGTCCAGAGGAGGCTCACGGATGATTCCATAGATGAAAGGATTATTATGTGAGGGTTTGATGGCTCTGGGCCTGTACTTGCTGCAGTTTAAAGGAATGGGGGTGGGGGGATTTCGTTGAAATGCACTGAAAGGCTTAGATAGAGTGGACTTTGAGGGGATGTTTCCTATAGTGATGGAGTCGAGACCAAAGGGCACAGCCTCAGAATAGAGTGATGTCCATTTTGAGCAGGGGTGAGGAAACACTTCTTTGGACAGATGGTGGCAAAACTGTAGAATTCGTTGCCACAGACAGCTGTGGAGGCCAAGTCATTGGGTATATTTTAAGGGGAAGGTTAATATGTTCTTGGTTAATCAGGGTATGAAAGGTTATGGGGAGATGGCAGGAGAATGGGGTCGAGAGGGATAATAAATCAGCCGCTATGGAATGGCGGAGCAGACTTGATGGCCCAAATGGCCTAATTATTCTCTTATGTCTTATGGTTTGACTGATTTTAGTAGATTAAAAGTCAGCACAACATCATGGGCTGAAGGGCCTATACTGTGCTGTATTGTATGATATATAAGCAAAAGTTCCTGGAAATGGTCGGCAGGTCAGGCAGCATCTGCGGAGGGAGATTCTGATGATCTGAAGCACTGAATTCGTTTCTCTCTTCACAGATGCTGCCTGATCTACTGATCATCCATTGAGCAACACACACAAAGTGCAGGAGGAACTCAGCAGGTCAGGCAGCGTCTATGGAAATGAATAAACAGTCGACGTTTCAAATTGAGACCCTTCATCAGAGAGGAAGGAGGAAGAAGCCAGAATAAGATGGTGGGGGAGGGGGGAAAGGAATACAAGCTAGAAGGTGATAGGTGAAGCCAGGTTGCAGAGGGTGGGGGGTAATGAAGTAAGAAGCTGAGAGGTGATAGGTGGAAAAGGTAAAGGGCTGAAGAAGAAGAAATCTGATAGGAGAGGAGAGTGACAATGGGAGAAAGGGAAAGAGGAGGGGAACTGGGGGAGGTGAGAGGCAAGTGAGGAGAAGAGAAGAGGTAAGAGCAGAGCCAGAGTGGGGATTTGAAGAAGAGGGAGGAGGGAAAAAAAGCATCTGTTGGGTCTCTTTTCAAATTCTGTTTCACAGGCAATTTCTTTCACTGAGCAATGCTGCTATTTAAAGCAATACATTCAGATTCACACTTTAGTCTAACACCATCTCACTCGTGTTGCGGTTTTGCCACGTGGAGCAGGAAGCAGTGACTTGGCTCAGCTACTCTTTTCTCAAACACGCCTCCCTGGAGTGCTTTGTTTCAATTAGGATCACGGAGGGTGGAGTACTCATTAGTTCCTGGTAGAACTGTTCCATCAGCCTCATTCCCCACGGGCCTGCTGATGATCTTACCTCCATGTCCCATCCAATTCCCTATCGAAGGCACTTCATAAAACTCTCGTTAAACCACCTCGGGAGTGCTGCATTCAGTCCTGGTTGCCCCGCTACTGTGAGGATGTGGAGGCTTTGCTGAGGGCGTGGACGAGGTTTGTGGCATGGAGTATAATGCAGTACAGTACAGTGCTGGATCTTGATGCTTTTGCAATGCAAAGGGTTTTTTGGAAATCAACAAAGAGGCATAATGCTCATTGCTTACAATCGTTTTGTTGAGTGTAACAAGAACATAGCAGATGAAGAGTAAAAAAGCATGAGGATAAAGAACAAAGGAAGAGCAGGCAAGGAAAGAGCCTAAGGAAAAAGAGGGAGAACAAGGAAGATCTGGTCTTCACATACGACCATGAAAAAGCAGGAGCAGTTAGTTAATTTGGCCCATCAAGTCTGCTCTGCCATTCCATCATGGCTGACGCCCTTACCTATCAACCCCCATAGGGTGGCAGGGTGCAGATACGTCTCTACCAAAGGAGGTGTAAGGCACTCCTTCCCTCCCCTAGCCTGCAGGTCACCCTTGGGCAAGGTGTAGCACCTGATCAGGGTCACATGAAGCTCTGGGAGCAGGTGGTGGATGGTCGTACGAGCAGCTGGTGCAGATCACAAGTCCAGGTTATGTGACCACTGACGCCAGGCAGACAATCTCTGAAGAGCATTTACAAGACACTGTCCAGAAGAAGGAAATAGCCAAGAATAATCATGGTCATGGGAAGACTATGATCGCTTTCGTCATACGACATGGCACGTAACGAACAAATGCTCGAAGTCCGTGCACTGTTGTAATGAATAGTTTAATGGTTCAATTGTATATCAGAGAATGTATACTGTATACAACCTGAAATTCTTACTCTTCACAGACCTCCACAAAACAAGAAACCCCAAAGAAGGAATGATAGGAACATAAGAACCCCAAAGCCCCTCTCATCCTCACAGTAGAAACTCTGACCCCTCCCCCTCCCCTCACGTGCCATCATAAGAACCAACCGCCACCCCCTTCCCCACCTTGCAGGCAACAGCAAAAGCCCCCCAGAGAGACCTCGATTTAGTGCATTCCTCAGCTCTTCGGTACCCTAGACAGGCGTTCTCTCACTAGCAAGGTCGAGAGAGCCGTCACTCCGGTAACAACGAGCAGCAGCTTGCTGTTTCAATGTGATAACCTGCAATGTCACTTCTCCAAGTCCCCCGAGTCTGAGGGGGAGAGGGAGAGAGAGAGGGGGGAGAGGGAGAGAGAGGGGGGGAGGGGGGAGAGAGAGGGGGGAGGGGAGAGGGAGAGAGGGGGGAGGGGGGAGAGGGAGAGAGAGGGGGGGAGGGGGAGGGGGTGAGGGAGAGAGGGGGGAGGGGGGAGAGGGAGAGAGAGAGGGGGGAGGGGGGAGAGGGGGGAGAGGGGGAGGGGGAGAGGGGGGAGAGGGAGAGGGGGGGAGGGGGGAGAGTGAGAGCCGTCACTCCGGTAACAACGAGCAGCAGCTTGCTGTTTCGATGTGATAACCTGCAATGTCACTTCTCCAAGTCCCCCGAGTCCGAGAGGGAGAGGGGGAGAGGGGGGGAGTGGGGGGAGAAGGAGAGAGAGAGGGGGGAGAGAGAGGGGGGGGAGAGAGACAGAAAGAGAGAGAGGGGGGAGAGAGAGAGGGGAGAGAGAGAGTGGAAGGGAGGGAGAGAGACAGAGAGAGATGGAGAGAGAGAGGGGGGAGAGAGAGTGGGAGGGAGAGAAGGAGAGAGAGAGTGGAAGGGAGGGAGAGAGACAGAGAGAGAGGGAGAGAGAGAGGGGGGAGAGAGAGTGGGAGGGAGAGAAGGAGAGAGATGGGGAGAGAGAGAGAGAGAGAGAGAACAGAGGCCTTTCTTCTGATAGCAGCACCTCTGCCTGCTCTCCTGGTGTTTCAGTCTCCCACACAGAACAAAGTTTCTTACTGTATCTTGGCATATATAACAATAATAAACCAATTTATCAGTTTCCCACAAACATCTTTACCAGAGGTTTAGGGTTCTCTAGGTAAAATAGTCTGCCATGGTGAAGGGTGGAGGTGATGTGGAATCACACTTCTCCCGTTCCCTATTCACCAGAAGAAATCTCCGCCTGCTCCCTTTACAAAGTTGGGAGGGGGTTTGATTATTCTGTGCTTTGTACAGGGATCAAAATCAAGGTCACTCCCATCTGTTGGAAAGCAAGGTTATTCTACTGCCTCTCACCAGAACCTTCAACGCCCTTACTAATCCAGAACCGAATAATGCATTTAAAATGCCGGGGGAGCTCAGTAGGTCTTTGATCCTGGCAAGTGGAACAATTGCCACAACTGCCTCAACTCCTCCCTCACCACCATTCAAAGCTCCAAGCAGTGCTTCCAGGTGAGGTGACACTTCATCTGTGAGAACTTTGGGGTCATATACTGTATCTGGGGCTCTCGGCGCGGCCTTCTGTATATGAGTGAAACCCAACGTAGATTGGGAGACCGCTTCACCGAGCACCCACCAGAGAAAGCGGGATCTCCCAGTGGCCACCCATTTTAATTCCACTTCCCATTCCGACATGTCAGTCCATGTTCTCCTCTACTGCCACGATGAGGCCACACGCAGGCTGGAGGAGCAGCACCTTCTGTTCTGTCTGGGCCGCCTCCAAACTGGTGTCACGAACCTCGATTTCGCTAACCTCCCCTTCCCCATCCCCCACTCCCATTTCCCTCTCTCACTTTACCTCCTTACCTGCCCATCACCTCCCTCTTGTGCTCCTTCAACTTCCCTTTCTTCCATGGTCTTCTCCTCTCCCCTGTCAGATTCCCCTTCTCCAGCTCTTTACCTCTTTCACCAATCAGCTTCCCAGCTCTTTACTTCACCCCTCCCCCTGTCCAGGTTTCACCTGTCACCCACCACCTTGTACTTCTTCGTCCCAACCCCCCCACCTTCTTGCTCTGACCCCTCATCTAGTTTTCCAGTCCTGGTAGGGACTCAGCCTGAAGTGTTGACTAATTTACTCTTTTCCACTGATGCCTTCTGACCTGCTGTGTTCCTGCCGTACTTTGCGTGCATTGCTTTGGATTTCCAGCATCTGCCAACTTTCTTGTGTTTGAAGAACCTATTAACCTCTGCTTTAAATGTGCCCACTGACCACTAATACCATGAATTTCCATTGATAACATTGACCAATCGGATAGCCAGATTCGAGTAATGTGATACCCACCACTGACCAGTCGGATTCAAGTAACGTGACACTTGCCACTGAAATCAAGAAGTTTCCAAAAAAAAAACAGAGGCAACTTTAACCACTGAAAACTCATTGAACATGTGTGTATATTGGTGATGATGTAAAAATACAAACAAGCATAAGAAAGTTAAATCACGGGAACAGCAACAATTCGACAGCCCAATCCAACAACAGGGACAGGTTTTTTGGCCTATATTGAGGTGTTAAAATAAATTAGTAATTAAATGTTAAACTTAAACTGAAGAAAGGAAATTGTTGGCCAGTTACCCTGATCTCAGTGGTTGGGAATATGTTGCAGCTTATTATTAAGAATGAGGTTTCAGTATGGTTTCCTTAAGAGGATTTCTTACTTGTCAAATCTATTGAAATTTTATCAGGAAATAATGGGCAGGGTAGACAAAGGAGAGTCAGCAGATGCTGTTTACTTGGATTTTCAGAAGGCCTTTGACATGGTGCCACACTTGAGGCTGCTTAACAACATATGAGCCCATGGTTTTGCAGGAAAGATATTAGCATGGATAGATGATTGGCTGACCGGCAGGAGGCAAAGAGTAGCAATAAAAGGAGCGTTATCTGGTTGGCTGCTGGTGACTAGTGGTTTTCTGCAGGAGATGGTGTTGGGTTCACTTCTTTTCATGTAGTATGTGAATGATTTGGGTGATGTAATTGATGGTGTTGTGGCCCAGTTTATGGACCATATGAAGTTTGCTGGAGAAGAAGCAAGAAGTCTGCAGAAGGACTTAGACAGACTGGGAGATGCTGAAGCTTTATAAAGGCACTGATGAGATCATATTCGGAGTATTGAGAGCAGTTTTGGGTCCTTTATCTAAGAAAAGACGTGCTAGCATTGAAGAGGTTCACGAGAATAATTCCAGAAATGAAAGGGTTAACATATGAGGAGCACTTGATGGCTCTGGGCCTGTACTTGCTGGAGTTTAGAAGAATGAGGGGGGATCTCATTGTAATCTATCAAATATTGAAGGGTCTGGATAGAGTGGATGTAAGCAGTATGTTTCCTACAGTGCGTGAGTCTAGGGGCAGAGGACGCAGCCTTAGACTGGAGGGATATCCATTTTGAATAGAGATGAGAAGGAATTTCTTTAGCCAGAGGGTAGTGAATCTGTGGAATCCATTGCCACAGTTGGTTGCGGAGGTCAAGTCACTGAGTACATTTAAAGTTGAGGTTGATAGATTCTTGATTAGTCAAGATATCAAAGGTTATGGGGAGAAGGCAGGAGAATGAGATTGAGAGGGATAATAAATCAGCCATGATAGAATATCAGAGCAACTTGATGGGCTGAATGGCCAGAGTCTGCTGCTATGTCTTATGGACTAATCTCATCCCTTCTGCCTACACCATGTCCATACTCTGTATTTGTGCCAATCCAGTAGCAACCAGCATGATGCTGTTACAGCTTGCGGTGTCAGAGTTTGGAGCTGAACTCCACCACCGCCAGTAAAGAGTTCATACGTTCTCCCGGTGATCGGCTTGGCTTCTGGTTTCCTCGCACATTCCAAAGACGTACTGGTTAGTAGGTTAAATTGTAAGTTGTCCTGTGATGAGGCTAGTGTTAAACTGGCAGCCGTTGGACAGCACAGCTCAAAGGGCCAGAAGGGTCTGTTCCATGCTGTACCTCTAAATAAATAAATAAAATCCCAGCTTTTTGGATGTCCCTATTGTATTTGCCTCCATCAGCATCCCAGACAGAACATTCCATGGGTGGGATAGATCAGAAATGCCAAGCACCAGAAGACAAGCTTTTCAGTTTAGATTGGGACCTGAGGCACAAGTTTGTTTAGTCAGGCTGGAATCAGGCAGTTTGGTGGAGTTTAAGGTGGCGACCCCTGAATGTGAAGCTTTGGATGAAGTGTTGTGGCTCGAAATGCCGGCTCTGTATTCTTCATAGATGCTACCTGACCTGCTGAGTTCCTCCAGAATTTTGTGTGTGCTACCAGGATGCTGCCTTTTATAGCGAGCATGTGCTATAAAGAGAGGTTGGGCAGACGAGGATTGTGTCCCGTGGAATGGTAGAGTTTGAGGGGATGCAGGAGAGTGGGGCTGAGAGGGAAAATAAATTAGCCATGATGGATGCTGGAGCAGACTCGATGGGCCAAATGGCCTTAGTCCTTCTCCTATGTCTTATGGTCTTTTAGAGAGCTGATGGAGTTTATAAAATTATGTGAGTTATTGATAAGAGTTGACAGTATTGTTTTTCTCAGGGCTGAAATCTCTAATACCAGAGAGCATGCATTTAAGATGAGAGAGGGTAAGTTCAAAGGAGATGTGGGGGACATCTGGGGTGGTGGTAGAGGGGGATATACAGGTATTTAAGAGGCTCCTAGATAGGTACATGAGTATCCAGAGAACATTTACAGGCAGAAAGAATTAGTTTGATTTGGCATTATTAGATTAATTGGTTAGGCACAACCCCGTGGACTAAAGCTGTACTGTCCTGTGTTCTACACTCAATGTCCTCTTTGTTAGATATCTCCTGTACCTAATAAAGTCGCCACTGAGTGAATATTCATGGTCTTCTGCTGCTGTATTCCATTCACTTCATGGTCCAACATGTGTGTTCGTAGATGCTCTTTTGCACACCACTGTTGTAACGTGTGGTTATTTGAGTTACTGTCACCTCCCTGTCAGCTTGAACCAGTCTGGCCCTTCTCCTCCGACCTCTCTCATTAACGAGGTGTTTCCACCCACAGAACTGACACTCACTGGATTTTCTTTTGCTCTTTGCACCATTCTCTGTAAACTCTAGACACTGCTGTGCATGAAAATGCCAGGAGATAAAGCACATTCTGAGATACTCAGACCTCCCCATCTGTCACCAGCCATTATTCCATGGTTAAAGTCACTTGATCACATTTCTTCCCCATTCTGACGTTGGGTCCGAACAATAATTGAACTCTTGACCATGTCTGCATGAGTTACTACCACATGATTGGCTGATCAGGTTTTGCATTCACGGGCAGGTGTACAGGTGTACCTGATAAAGTAGCCACTAAGTGTATGTGCTGAAGTTGAATCAGTTTCACCCACCCCTGGTGATACTAGTTTCCACCTGATGAATTACGTTTCCCTGAGAGCCCCTTTGTCCGCTGCCTATCCCTGTCAAATGAGTGCACAGGTCAGCTTTGCTGAGAACGTGCTGCCTGATATTTACTCCTGTGGCTGGTTTTGTTATTTCAATCCATTACCAGAGGCTGTTGTTATGCTGATGCACAGACACCTCTTTAAAAGTGCCTAGGAGTTATTCTGCAGGTTCTGTTTATACCCCAAGGACTATCAGCGGATGGTGACAGTGGGATACTTGGAGACTGGAACCAGAATTAGTTTTTTTTTATCATCACATGTACAAAGATACAGTGAGAAGTTTGTCCTGCATACTATTCTTGCAGGATAGATCATTACATAGCAGACTGAGATATTACAATAACAGACTGAAGAATAAAGTGTAACATCTACAGAGACAGTGCTGTGCAGATAGACAACAAGATGCAAGGTCATGACAATGTAGATTGTGAGGTCAAGAGTCCATCTTATCATACTCATGAACTAAACAATAGTCTTATAACTGTAACACACACAAACTACTGGAGGAGATAAGCAGGTCAAGACAGCGTCTACGGAGAGGAATGAACAGTTGATGTTTTGGGCCAAGATGAGGGGTCTGGGCCCTAAATATCGACTGCTTATTCTCAAAGTTCCAAGTTCAGTGTACACTTATTATCAAAGTATGTGCTGTTTATTATATTTTCAGATGCTGCTTGACCTGTTGTGTTTCAATAGTGTTCTGTGTGTTGTGCTCTGGATTTTGAGCATCTGCAGAATCTCTTGTTTCTGGGATAGGATGCGGTAGCTACAAGTGTGATTCAACATTGCAGTTAGAGAGGTTCCACTGCCACTACGATTACTCTTTATACTGTTCCTCCCAATGGTAGGGATGGAGGAACCAGCCTGAGCCTCCACCCTCACTGTTATAATTCAACCATGTTGGAGCACGAACTACACGTGAGACATGAAAAACAGAATCAGTGGAGGCCATTTGTCCCCTCTGACTTCCTCTGCTATCCTGTAAGGTCATGGCTGATTTGAAAAGAGGCTTCAGCTTTCCCATCCTCCCTGTTCCTTGGGTAGCTTGGAGTGTTGGAGGCTGAGGGGTGACCTTATAGAAGTGGATACAATCAGGAAGGGCATAGATAAGACCGTAAGACTATTGGGAGCGGAATGAGGCCATTCAGGCCATTAAGTCTGCTCCACCAAGCCGTCATGGATGATTTATTATCCCTCTCATCTCCATTCTCTTGCCTTCTCCCTGTAACCTTTGATGTCATTACTAATCAAGCTCTGCTTTAAATATACCCAATGCCTTGGCCCCCACAGTTGTCTGTGGCAATGAATTCCTCAGGTTCACCGTCCTCTCTCGAAAGGGACGTCCCGCTATTCTGAGGCTGTGCCCTCTGGTCTGAGACTCGCCCACTATAGGAAACATCCTCTCCATGTGCAGTTTATCTGGCCCTTTCAGTATTCAATAGGTTCCCCCCATTCTTCTAAACTCCAGTGAGTACAGGCTCAGAGACATCTAACGCTCCTCTTACATTAACACTTTCAGTGCCAGGATCATCCTCATGACCCTCTGCAATCCCAGCACATCCTTTCTTAGATATGGGGCCCAAAACTGCTCACAATACTCCAAGTCAGGTCTGAGGTGAAGGTAGGGTTGAGGAATCAACAACGAGAGGGCACAGGTTTAAAACGAGAGCGGAAAGATTTAGGGGCACTTCAGAGGCAACTTCTTTTACACAGCGGGTGATGCGTATGTGGAATCGGCCAACAGAGGAAATGGTTGCTACAATGACAACTTTTAAAAGACAGTCGGACAGTTAGACGGATTGAAAAGGTTTGGAAGGTTTACGTGCCAAACACTGGCAAATGGGACTCGCTTGGACAGGGCATATTAGTTTGCTCGGAGTAGTGGGCCAAAGGGCCTGTTGCCCTCACCAAACACTCTGACAAACTTCCACAGGTGCAAAAGTCTCAGGCACAGGTGAACAAAGTTCTGTAAAGTGAAGATGTTTTCAAAAATAATGAAGTGAAAAATTTCTAAATATAAAAAACCATAAAGAACAGTAAATTGTAAATATTAAATCAAATCAATATTTGGTGTGACTAGCATTTGCCTTAAAAATGGCATCAATTCCCTTAGGTACATTGTTGCGCAGTTTTAAAAGAAAATTAGCTGGCAGGTTATTCCAAGCATCTTGGAGACTTTGCCACAGTTCTTCTTCAGACTTTGGCTGTCTCCTTTGCTTCTGTCTCTCCAGGTAATCCCAGACAAGATGTTGAGATCAGGGCTCTGTGGAGGCTATGCTACGGAAACCATACAAAATCTAGGGTGCCTGCACAGTACTTGATGCACCATCAATAACTCACACTGAGACGTAAGGCGAGATATCGGCTTTTATTGACTGGAAGAAGGAACCAGGAGTGAGTGTCTATCATACAAGGTCTTGGAGACTGAGGCCGAGCGTCAGGCCGCAGATCTCCTTTATACAGGGGCCTGTGGGAGGAGCCACAGGAGCAGTCAGCAGGGGCGTGTCCCGACAGGCACATAGTTCACCACAGTACTGTAGGAGGTGTCCTAATTGGTTGCATCTTGGTCTGTTATGGAATTCCAAATGCACAGAGACACAAGAGAGTAGTGGACTTGGCCCAGGAATTCACAGGCACATCCCATCTCCACCATTCCGATTCTGACTCTGAACATGAAGCACTGCCTCAAGGTGGCAACATGTTTCAAAGCAACACACACAGAATGCTGGGGGAGCTCAGCAGGTCAGGCAGCGTCTGTGGAAGTAAATAGACAGTGGACATTTCAGGCCGAGACCCTCCTTCAGGACTGGATTGGAGGGTTGAAAGGTAGAGGGCTGTAGGAGAGGAGAGTGGACCACAGGAGGAAGTGAAGAGGAGGGGGCCCAGGGCGAGGTGATAGGTGGGTGAGAAGAGGTAAAAGGTCAAAGTGGGGAATAGAAGAAGAGGGGAGAGGAAGGGGGATTTTTTTTAGTGGAAGAAATCGATAATCAAATCATCAGATTGGAGGTGTTGCTCCTCCACCCTGAGGGTGGCCTCATGGTGGAACAAGAGGAGACCGTGGACTGGGAACGGGAATGAGAATCAGAATTCAAATGGGAAGTTCTGGGTTGGAGCGGAGGTTCTCGATGAAGGACGTCACTTTAGAACAGAGATGGGGAGAAGTTCCTTTAGCTAGAGGGTGCTGGATCTGTGGAATTCTTTGCCACAGACGGCTGTCATTGGAAGTCTTTAGACTCTTGATTAATCAGGGCGTCAACAGTTATAGGGAGAAGGCAGGAGAATGGGGTTGAGAGAGATAATAAATCAGCCATGATGGAATGGCAGAGCAGGCTTGATGGGCTGAATGGCCTAATTCTGCTCCTATGCCTTTAACGTTTTAGATTCCCCACAAAAGAGGCAATGTCTTCTTGGTAGCTGCCCTGCTGAAGTCCCTCAGAGTCTTATACATCACAGGAGGGGATTCGTAGCAGTGCCGCTGGTTACGAAAGTCTGTTCAAACGCTGTTCTGTTGGAACCATTTCCCTGAGGATTGTTACCTCAGCAGTTGCTGTGGGAATTGCTCTGGAGAAGAAAACTGGAATGGGGGAGCCTTCATTTTAGTTTGAATGTCTTAATATTTTGAGGGCAACATACTATCGATAATTCTTTCTTAAGATGCTCAGTTGCTTGATGTGAGTTCACTGTCATGGTGGTGTAAGCTCCCCAGTTATGTAACCACACACACAAAACATTGGAGAGGCTCAGCAGGTAAGGCAGCATCTGTAGACGGGAAAGAACACTCGACATTTCGGGTTCAGACTCTTCATGGAGACTGGGAAGGAAAGGGGCAGGAAGCGGAATAAGAAGACGGGGTGACGGGAAGGATTGATTACAAGCCGACAGGTGATGCTTGAGACCAGGTGAGGAGGAAGGTGGGTGCATGGGGGAAGGAGGGGATGAAGTGAGAAGGTGAGAGGTGGAAATGGTAAAGAGCTGAAGAAGAAGGAATCTGATAGGAGAGGGCAGTGGACCATAGAAGAAAAGGATGAAGGAGGGGAACCAAAGTGAGGTAATGGGCAGGTGAGGAGAAGAGAAGGGGTGAGGGGGAAACCAGAATGGGGAATGGAAAGGAAGAGAAGCGTGAGACTGGTGAGAAGTCTCAGGCTGAAACATCGACTGTCTATTTCCCTCCACAGTGTTGCCTGACCTGCTGAGTTCCTCCACCATTTTGTATTTGTTGATCCAGATTTCTGGCATCTTCAGAACCCTTTGTGTGTCCTTCCAGTTACAGGGCTACTTTTTTCCCAGCCAGAGTGTCTTGGGTGAGAGTTTCTGGGCTGAGGTCCCTCTGTCCTACCACTAAGGCACAGTGACACTGTTCTGAAAGTGCTGGAAATGGTAGAACTGAGGAGGTGAAAGAATGGTGAGTGGTAATGTGGTCAGATTTTCTTCAGATCACACTTGCAGTGTTTTGTTCCATTCTGGTCATGATAGGAAGGATGTGGAAGCTTTAGAGAGGGTGTAGGAGAAACTTACCAGGTTGCGAGAGCACATTTATGCGTTTAGGTTGTGTGAGCTAGGGCTTTTGTCCTTGGAGCGAAGTTTCTATGTTTCTATGTTCTATGAAGAAGAATGAGAGGTGCCTTGATATAAATGTACAAGATGTTAAAAGGCGTGGATAGAGAGGACAGCCAGAGAGCTTTTCCCAGGGTGGAAATGGCTAATATGAGGGGAAATAGTTTTAAGCTGATTGGAGGAAAGTATAGGGGAATGTCAGAGGGAAGTGTTCTTTATGCATCGAGTGGTGGGTGCATGGAATGCGCTGCCGAGGCGGTGGTAGAGGCAGATACATTAGGAGCATTTAAGAACCTCCTAATGGGCACATGTATGATAGAAAAATGGGAGGCTATGTGGGAGGGAAAAGTTAGAGTAGGTTAAATGGTTAGCACAACATTGTGGGCTGAAGGGCCTGTACTGGGCTGTATTGTTTATGCTCTATGTTCTATGATTCCTGGGGGAAAGGGAATGGAATAATGGGTACAGTCTGGATTCTGTCCTCATTGCAAAGATATGCAGCTTTAGTGGGTGTTGTAGATGGAACTTCGAGTTCAGGTTCACGGTTCCCTGAAAGTTTCATCACACGTAGACAGGGTGGTAAAGAAGACTTTTGGCCTGCTGGTTTTATCAGTAACACCAGCCTCCATCTATCAACATATCATTCGCAAACCTGGTCACAAAGCCATCAATTCCTTCTTCCTAATCATTGACATATAATGTGAGAAGAACCGGTCCCAGCCCTGACCCCTGCGGAACACCACTGGTCACCAGCAATCAACCAGGAAAGGTCCCATTTGTTCCCATTCTTTGCCTTCTCCCAGTCAGCTAAACTTCTGTCCATTCCTGTAACTCATACACTTTGCACAATACCATGGAGCTGCTATGTCTGCACTTTGGATTTAGAAATTAAATTAAGAGTAACTCTAAAAGTAACAGAGGTACTGCAGATGCTGCAAATCTAGAGCAAAACACACAATGATAGGTTAGGCTGATGAAGGATCTCGGCCCCTACATAGATGCTCCCTGAAAATAATATGGTTGGCCTCTCTTTATTTTTTTTGCATTGTAGAAAATCAGGAGAAGCTGGGTGCTAACATTTCTGATTAATGCCAAATAAAACACATTTAGATTTACAACTCTAAGTTATAACTTGATACTTAAGGAGGTAAGACAATATAAGAAATACTTGGCATACTGATGTACTCTAATAGACACACTCACTCAGTAGCCTTCTTCACAATAGGAGCTGGTTATCCCTGTACAGGAATGCAGCATGCAGAAGTTTTCCATGGAATTTCTCTTAGTTTTACACACAGCAGGAGATCCACAATCAAAGGCAGTTACAGCCCCTGGGGCAAGAATTTATAGCACTTCAGTGTAATGTAGTCAAAATTGCAATGACATTACCAAAAGTTTTGAAACACAAAGTCAAAGTAAATTTATTGGCAAAGTATGTCTGTTACCATACACTACCTTGAGATTCATTTTCTTGCAGACATTTACAAGAAAATAAAGAAATACAATAGAATTCATGAAAAACTGTACATAAATAGACTGGGATACAACCAATATGCAAAAGTAGACAAATAATACAAATAACAAATTAAATAATACTGAAAGTATGAGTGGTAGAGTCCTTGAAATTCATGTTCTCAGTATTATTGACTCTTTTCAGTATATGTTTAGTATGATCAAGGACTGCACTCACTTCACAAGCCTTTTGTACAAGCGCACACATTTGAATATAGAACATAGAACACAGGGCACCACAGTAGCATGGCAGTTAGTGCGACACTATTACAGGTCAGGGTGAGATTATGCGGGCAGTGGGCTAAAAAGCCCTCTTGTGATTTTTGATCTCCTCACTTGAGATTCCGTTTCACGTGACCCTGCCACTTTGATCTAGCCCACGCCTTCATTAACCAGGTCCCACAATTGCCTTTGTTGAATCTTGCCCCTCTCGACATAGGATATCCGGTTTGTAGGGGTTTAGCAAGGGTTAATCGGGGAGTGCCTAGGGTTTGTGGGGGTGTGTGCCCCTTTTGGAAGTTGCCTCGGGATTGTGGGGGTGTGTGCACCTTTTGGAATTTGCCTAGGGTTTGTGGGGGTGTGTGCCCCTCTTGGAATTTGCCTAGGGTTTGTGGGGGTGTGTGCCCCTTTTGGACTTTAGGATTAGGTTTGAGTGTAGGGCTGGTGGATGTACATGTTTGGCTGGCAGAGGTTAGGCTGCACAATTTGAAGTATGAGTTGCTATGCTGGCTAGGCTTGTACAGGGAAGTCAGGTTAATCTGGCCCATGCCTTTCATTATCGTGGTCCGACACCACTTGGTTCAGCGAACCGGGTGTGCACTGGGGCACATCATCAGTAGTGAACATTCGGATACTCAGCAGTTTCGGGCCTTTAATCACTAGACAGCCTACAGAAGCGGTCCAACAGTGTCCGACTCAGACACTGCTTGTGTTTTTCCCAGGGACCAATAATGAGAGGCATGTAATTCTGAGGGTAATGATATTTTGAAATATCAATACCTAGCACATGTATGCCTGGGATTGCATGGGTTAAATTGAAAATGTTTACTGGGCATTCAGCAGAGCTGTACCTGAGTTTAGCACTGACCTGTCTGCCGTCCCCATCCAGGGTTTAATTTACTGGTTCTCTCTCGCCTTGTGTGTGTCTGGGCTTTCTTATTGGCCTTTCGTGGGCCGGGAGAATGAAGAGCGTGTCACTGATAGGTTAGGTTGAGATTATGCGGGCAGTGGGCTAAAAAGCCCTCTTGTGATTTTTGATCTCCTCACTTGAGATTCCGTTTCACGTGACCCTGCCACTTTGATCTGGCCCACACCTTCATTAACCAGGTCCTCACCACAACATCACCTATAAGAAGTCCTCACCACGATTCATCGGGGCGCTCTGGTTTCCTCTCACGGCACGAAGACGTACTGGTTAGTAGGTTAGTTTGTCATTGTAAATTGTCCTGAGGGTAGGCTAGATGGGTTGATGGGTGTTGCGGCCTGTTGGGCCAGAAAGGCCCGTTCCATGATGTGTCTCTAAAATAAAATAATATAAACATTACTGCATAGTACAGGTCCTTTGGCCCATGGTGTTGTACCGACCTTTCAACCTACTCTCAGATTGGTCTAACCATTCCCTACTATATAACCCTCCAGTTTTCTATCCAAGAGTCTCTTAAAGGTCACGAGTGTATCTGCCTCTACCCTCAGGGCATTCCAGGCACCCACCACTCTCTGTGTAAAAACCTTAACTTTCACCTTCCCCCCCTATAATCCCCCTTCTAATCACATTAACATTAAGCCCCCGGATATTAGACATTTACTTTCTTAATAACAAGATGAAAATCAGAGTATTTAGTGTTCCAGGGTGTGACTTGCAAGCTCAGATCTTGTGCTGGTCCTGCATGTGCTGTGAAGTTTAAATTGATTGGCCTTATTCTAATTACACAGACCTCTTACAATGAAAAATTAAATGGTGAGTATATGAAGACTTGTCTACGCGAGGGGTTTCTTATACCAGTATAGTAGGATTCATTGTATCCCTAAGCTCTTTCCTCTTTCCAAAGTAAAATGTCTAGATATTTATTTCCATAATACCTTCAGTTCACAGGGAATTGGGAGATGTTGTAACATGTATATTAGCAAGTTCTTTTCTTGGGATTGGCTTGTGGACAAAATTTGTTCTGTAAACTCTAACACATTACATCAATTCACCAGGCAGTGTGACTGTGCACCAGATTAACTTGGCATAAACCATATTTATGTAATCCACATGTAGACTGATGTGTTACTTTACAGCCATGCTGCTGATAGTTGTATTGAGAAAGGCAGGCAGTTTCTCATCACTGTTCATCAATGGGTTGCATCAAGCGACATCATTGGTGGGAATAACCTCTAAAACGTCATGGATAACAACATGCAAAGAGAACTTTTGGCACACTGGCCTTCATAAATCAAAGTATTGAGGACAGCAGTTGAGAAGTTATGTTGAAGTTATATAAGACATTGGTGAGGCCTAATTTGGAGGATTGTGTTCAATTCTGGTCACCTAACTACAGGAAAGATAGCAATAAGATTGAAAGAGTGCAGAGAAAATCTACAAGGATGTTGCCAGGACTTGAGAATCTGAGTTATAGGGAAAGGCTGAAGAGGTTGGGACTTTATTTGTAGAACATAGGAGAATGAGGGGAGATTTGTTAGAGGATGTGAAGGGTGTAAACAGAGTGAAACTGGGTGAAACTAGAACTAGAGGTCTTGGGTTAAGGGTGAAGTGTTTAATGGAAACATGGGGGAAAGCTTTTTCAGTCAGTGGGTGGTGAGAATGTGGAATGAACTGTCAGTGGAAGTGGAGGATGCGGGTTCGATTCCAACATCTACAAGAAATTTGGATAGGTATGTGAGTGGTCCAGGTGCAGGTTGATTAACAGGCAGATTAACAGCCTGGTACAGACTAGATGGGCCAAAGGGCCTGTTCCTGAGCTGCTGTGCTCTAAGACTCCATGACTCTACAGCTATTTTGTCATTTCTGTGCCTGGTATGGATTTAAAATGATCCTGGAAGCTTGTCCCGATAAGATCAGACCTTTACAGCTGGTCATCTCAAAGTTATTTTAAATAGTTTATTTTAATTTTTATCTAAATAACCTTATTTAAACAGAAATTTGTCAATAAAGTGCAGAAAATTCACTAAAAACCCTGAAATATGAGAATTTTGTTATGTACTTACATTGGCTTAAAGTCTAAACTTAAGATAGTCACTAACACTAATGGTTAATAATGTCAAAATCAAAAATCTATTAATTTGTCAACACACAAAATGCTGAAGGAACTCAGCAGGCCAGGCAGCATCTGTGGAGGAATGAGCAGTGGACATTTCGGGTGAGATCCTTCATCAGGGCTTCGTCAAGAGTTGTTGCTCTTTGGGGGAGTTGAGAATGCGGGTTATTTATTGTACCTTTGATTCCTATCGTATCTACAATCATCTTAGAGGGGTGGATATATCATAACGCTGATTTAGTCGTTTGTTTCTTCAAAATTATTTGCATGCTTGGCACTTTTTGCAATCACAGAGCAACCCAGGTAATGGTAAATCTCTTCAATCAACTTTCTTTATTAAAATATTCCTCCCTCCCCTTTCAATTTGTTCCTCGACAAGACCAGAGTTTTAAGAATGGCTCTTAAATTGCTCTCCTTGATTCAGAGAATAAATTCAAACCTATGGGGCCTTACAGACCAGAAATGGGTCACATGTGGTGAAAAAATTCAACTTCTTAAGTCTGATTAAAATCTCTACCAAAGTATGACCTCTGTGATAATAGAGCAAGTGTTTTCCGTCGCGATCGTTTTACTGACTTTCTGCTCGCTTGTGTGGGTTCAAAACTGGTACAAAATTACATCAAATTGGTTTGCAGGTTTGGTTCCAAAATGCACGAGCAAAGTTCAGGAGGAATCTGTTACGGCAAGAAAATGCAGGGGTTGATAAAGCATCCGACGGCACTTCGCTTCAAGCAGGAACGCCGTCCGGTCCAGCGTCAGAAATTTCCAACGCCTCTCTCAGTCCTTCAAGCACCTCCACTACATTAACTGACTTGACTAACCCTTCTATGCCAACCGTGACGTCGGTCCTGACGTCAGTGCCTGGTAACCTTGAAGCTCACGATTCCCGAAGTCCCACACAAACTACACTAACAAACCTTTTCTGAGAACACTCTTTTACACGATTCCCACGGAGAAGAGGAAATTCCTAGTTTAATTATAACTGTATTTTTAATAGATACTTTGTACAACTGACTAATAGCACTATGGATCTATACTGAAAACTGATTCAAATCTGGGAAAAAAAAAGTTTACAGTCGGCTGCGGAGAAGCTTTGGAGAGTTAAGATGGATCCCCTATTGTGTAACTGTACAATTCTGTGGACTGAACATGCAATGAATTCAAAATCTGAACCATTAAATAAAGTTGGCTAGGAATTATGTGTAGTTCTAAGTTTTCAAAGACTGTCATGTGCCTTAATACACTGTCTTATAAACACACAATGGACTGCATCTGCGTTCAATTCAGATTTATGAGGACGGCTCTTAACACTTGTCTTTCTGGTGCACTGGAAGTTCAGAACCCTTTCAGAATGTCACAGTGAAAGGTCAGTTTCAATAAAGTTGTGCTAACGTTATAAAACAAAACACAAAGCAAGAGCTTTTTGGACATTGAAATATTGTGGTTGAAGAGATGGAAGTGTCTGTGTAAGCCTTCGGGTTCATCCCTGTTTGCTGGAGTTCAGGGGCCTATTATCGCTAACTAGAAAGGTAATATTTGGTTTTATTGGGTATTTTCAGCGTCAGACCGCCAGCCATTTCCTTCTGCTGCTGTGCCCCGCACACATTTGTTTTGCGTTATTTAATATATTCCAGCCTGAGGACAGAAGCATTACAAGCTATCCAGTTCAGGTAATGTACTCTGACCGTCCTTTCAAGAATCCAAACCTGCCTGTCTTCTTGCCGGAGATGTCTGTAATGAGTTTGAGCGCACACAGCGTTAATTTTAAACACCTTCTGCAGTGGATTGTTAACTGGTGATTTGTGGCAGTGTATTGCTGGAAGCTGAATGCATAAGACCATACGACATAGGAACAGAGTCAGACCATTTGGCCCATCGGGGCTGCTGCTACATTCCATCGTCTTTGATTTATCATCCCTCTCAACCCCATAACCTTCTTTCTCCCCGTAACCTGACTGATCAACCTCTGCTTTAAATGTACCCAATGACTTGGCCTCTACTGCCGTCTGTGGCAACGAATCCACAGATTCACCACCCTCTGGCTAAAGAAATTCCACCTAAGTTCTGTTCTAAATGGACGTCCCTCTATTCTGAGGCTGTGTCCTCTGGCCCTAGACGCACCCCACTATGGGGAACATTTTCCTCACACCCACTCAACCCAGGCCTTTCAACATTCGATAGATTTCAGTCAGATCCCCCGCATTCTTCTAAACTTATCTTTCAAACTCACAAACAGACGATGAGAAAGAATTTCTAAATGAACCTGCATTATGAGAGAGGCTGGGATGTGATTGGTTCTGACCGGCAGTAAAGTTGCTGGGATTTCGTTCTTCAATGGGATCGATGTACATGAAACAACTGACAGGTAGATTCCAATAACCTAAATGAACGAATCAAACCCCACCTTCAGTCTGAATATTTACACACCACTCCCGAATTAATCTCAGGAATCCATGGAAACCCTAGGTGAAAATAGATCGGTTTTGGAGCTCATACCTTTTAATTTTAGGATTCAAACATTTTAAAACGTAATATGTGAATGTTATCAACGCGTATAAGGTAAATTTAACATTTCCTTTTTTTATCTGCCACGGGACTCAAAAGTTCTAAGTAACTTTTATTATCAAAGTACGTATACGTCACCAAAAACTACCCTGAGGGTTGTTTCTTACAGGTATTCACAGTAAGACAGAGAAATACAATAGAGTCAATGAAAAGCCACGCACACACACAGACTGACAAACAACCAAGGTGCAAAAGACGACAAACTGCCAACAAATACTGATCTCAATGCTTGAATTCAAATATTGAAAGTTAATACTCTGAGTATCCAGTCAAATTGAACTTTACTTTTGAACGAAAGTTCTTATGTGTATATCGATTTGTTTTATTTCACCGTTGTCGTTGGTCGGGTGCTTGAGCGAGGTTAGCGCTGAGAACTGCCGGCGTCCCCCCCAGTCCGGCACAGGCTGCAGCCCCCTGGCGTCGAGCCCCTGATTCAAGCAAAGTTCAGCGGCAGGTCCGAATGTCTGTTAATCTGGTTCACTGGATTTCTTTTCTGTGCGCTTCCAAGTTCTTTCAATGGCAGCAGCTTACCGGCAGACGTCTGCAAGGTTGCTGCATGAATCAGCAACAGATCTATTTCAGTCCGGGGATTGATCTGAGAAAGAAAGGCTGCTTAGATTGGAGGCAACTGGCACAATAGATACTACTTTGGAGAGGATACAGCTCAGAGCCAAGCCACTGCTGCTACAGAGAGCTCAACTTCTTCCAAATAGATTAATTGGCACGGAACGAAAAGAAAACGGAGAGAGTGTTCTGATGTCAAAGTGCCATGCCCGAGTTCGATGTATTCAGTATTTACTGGGATGGGATTCAGCGCTTCTTCCGCTGGGGCCGTAACAGCATTCATTCAACAGCAAAATAGTCACACCAAAAGGTTTGTGTTAGATGTCCTAGGCACCAGATGCCAAGGCAATTGTGTGTCTTGTATAGTACCATCCTGCAGGAGTGAAACAAGTATTTAAATTGTAACCCCCAATCAGTTCGGATTGGCATCAGCACAGGTGCACCACAAGGCTGTGCGCTGAGCCCCCCGCCCCGCTCTACTCGCTTTACTCCTCCGACCACCGCTCCCGTCCCGCTCCATATTGACGTTTGCTGACGACACCACCGCTGTTAGCGAATCAAAGGTGGTGCCCGATCAGCACATAGGAGGGTCAGCAACTTTAAACTCCTCAGTGTTGTGATTTCAGAGGACTTTAGCGCAGTTACAAAGAAAGCCTCTACTTCCTCAGAAGTCCGGGAAGATCTGACATGACATCTGAAACTTTGGTAAACTTCTACAGATATGTAATGGAGAGTATGTTGACTGGCTGCATCACTGCCTGGTATGGGAACACCAATGTTTTCAATGGAAAATCCCACAAAATGTTGTGGATATGGCCCAATTCATCACGGGTAAATCTCTCTCCGCCTTAGAGCACATCGACAAGGAGCATTGTAGCAGGAAAGCAGCATCTGTCATCAGAGACTCCCAGGACATGCTCTCTTCTAGCTGCTGCCATCAGGAAAAAGGTACAGGAGCCTCTGGACTCATACAATCAAGTTCAGGAACCCCTCAACCATCAGGCTCTTAAACAGAGGGGATAATTTCACACAGCTTCACTTGCTCCATCACTGAACTATTTCCTTTCAAGGACTCTTCATCTCATGTTCTTGATATCTATTGCTTATTTATTATTATTATTATTATTTCATTTTTTTCTTTTTGTATTTGCGCAGGTTTTTTTTGTCTTTTGCACACTGTTAATCCGTCCTGTTCGTGCGGTTTTTCATTATTTCTAATATGGTTGTTGGATCTGCTGAGAATGCCCACAAAAAATGAATCTCAGGGTTGTATATGGTGACATAGATGTACTCTGATAATAAATTTACTTTGAACTTCAATTTGATCAAAACAACCAGAAAATAACAAGCACAAGGGATTCTGCAGGTGCTGGAGATCCAGGGCGACACACACAAAATGCTGGAGGAACTTGGCAGGTCAGGCGGCATCTGCGGGGAGAAATAAGCAGTGAACGTTTCAGGCAGAGACCCTTCATCAGGACTGGCAAGGGAGTGGTAGAAGACAGAATACTGAACACAGAATGCAAAAGCCAAAGCCGGAATTCTGGCTTCTTCCCCCTTCCTTTCCACTCCTGGTATTTATTTATTTATTTATTTATTTAGTGATGCAGCCTGCAGTAGGCCCGACCAGCCCTTAGAGCCAGGCTGCCTCAGCATACCCTCCCCCCCCCCCGTCAAAGCCAATTGGCCCTAATCTCATCACAAGACAACTTACGATGATCAGTTAATCTACCCAGTACGTCTTTGGACTGTGAGAAGAAACCAAGGACCTGGGGAAAACCCACCCATTCCGCGGGGAAGGACTGTCAGGGACTCTACAGCATGGCACTGGAATTGAAAGCTGAGCTCCAGAGCGCCCCATGCCGTAATAGCGTCACACTGACTGCTATGTTACCGTGTCACCTGTGACTTTGTATTTCTAGTCCCAGTGAAGGGTTCGGGCCTGAAGAGCTGACCGTTTATTCGCCTCCACAGAGGCTGGCTAACCTGCAGCATTTTAGGTACGTTCCACCAGTAAGTAACATGTAGCCAGACTGTAACCTTCTGATGTAGTAAAATTTTGTCGCCAGTTTGCCGTTCTGTGTGCAAATGTGCTATCACTGGATTATTTTTAAATGAAGGAGTTCACGTTCTTGCTGGGCTAATGTGGACAGATGTGGCAGCCCCTCGAAATGAAGCTTCCATGTCTATATAGGCGATGACCACATAATTGCATTAATTTTATTTTGATTGTATTTTTTAGAGATACAATGTGGAACATGCCCTTCTGGCTCAGCGAGCTGCATCCCCCAGCAACCCGCTTATTAAATACTAGTCTAATAACAGGACAATTTACAATGACCGATTCATCTACAAACCAGAAAGCCTTTGGACTGTGGGAGGAAGCCCATGGGGAGGACGTACAGAGACTCCCTACAGACGGCATTGGAATTGAACTCCAGAACGCTCCGCGCCGCAATACTCTACCGCTAACACTAGGTTACTGTGGCGCCTATCAATTCATTGGTTTTAATGAATTAAAAAATAAACTGTTCACCGTCGTTAAAAAAAATCTAGAGCCGTAAACAGAACAAATAATCAGATACAGTAGCAAATTCTACTCAAATTCTACCGTGAGCTTGAGTGTGCAAACATTTTCTCCCTCTAAGTACTTGTGGTATTTTTTCACAGCTCATGGGACATAGTAAGAATCCAGTGTTGCATTTCCCTTGTCTGAAGAGACAGGCAGATGTAGAATTATCTTTGCCTTTTCTTTTTAAACCCGCAAATGGTGACAGGAGGATGACAAGGCTGCTCCTTTCAGATAAAAACAACACCGTAGGAAGTGGTGGCAAATGGAAGCAAGTCTGCAACCATTGACAGTGTGACTGATAACAGGATGCAAATTATGGACTGGTTACACAGGCACCATTGATATTGTTTTCCTCATGTCCAGCAAAATAAAACCTCTGAAAGAGTTTGAATAAGCTTGGTAAAGAAAAGTGGAAAATATACTATTACTTTTTGAAGGAGGTGGATTAGTTTTGAATCGCAGGAGATTCTGCTGATGCTGGAAATCCGGAGTAAAACATACAAAATGTTGGAGGGACTCAGCAGGTCAGGCAGCATCTATGGAGAGGAATAAAGAGCTGAAGTTTCATGCCAAGACCCTCCATCACGACAGGAAGGGAAGGGGGCAGAAGACTGAATAAGAATTTATTTATTTATTTATTGCGATACTGCGCAGAATTGGCCTTTCCAGCCCTTCAAGCTGGGCTGCCCAGAACCCCTTGATTTACCCCTTGCTTCATCACGGGACAATTTACAATGATCAATTAACCTACCAGCTGTTAAGTCTTTGGCTGTGGGAAGAAACCTACGAACTGGGAGGAAAACCCATATGGTCAAGGGGAGAACATATAAACTCCTTACAGACAGAGGCAAGAATTGAACCTGGGTCACTAACACTGTAACCATGAATGTGATCATTGGCTCATTATACCCTCTCCATAGATACTGCCTGGAGTATGTTTGAGGTTTCCAAGCATTTCTGAATCAAGTATCTCATTTCCATTGGGTTCACTACGTTGAGGTTGGTCCCTATTCTGAATCCTTCACTTCTCACAGTTCAAGACTACATTGAGGTCATTGCAGCTCTGATCATTCTGGCATTACTGACCCAGTTTACAAAAGCAACCTGATCTAGAAGAAGACTATTAGGACGCGATGCAGTTTCGTACAAACACTTTAATGATCTTTGCCGACCCTGTATATTGTTTTGATGCTGTGGTCTTTGTCTGATTGTGAAAAGCACGCTGGCTTTGAATGCTGTACATTTTCTATAATATCAATTGTACCCGTCCTGTACACATTGTTGTGCAGTTGAATGTGATGTATTTGAACAGTCTCCATTTTTGTTGATATGTATAAATTAGCATAAAGTAGTTCTAATTTTTAAAGTGTTCTCTTGGCGGTGAATTTAATCCACAAAGCGTACAAGTGAAAAGAATGGCAGACATGATTTCCACCACAGTCACACAGACAGTGGCTGCACACTTTAAAGACTTGAAGTGTAAATTTTTACAGAGGGTGTGACGTCATTGAAAACAGGAATGACACATCTTTTCCAGTTAGTGTCGGTACATCTTATTTATTCTCTAAAGGTACAACACGGAACAGGCCTTCCAGCCCAGTGAGCTGCACTGCCCAGCAATCCCCTATTTTGTTTGTTCATTTACACGCCGTGTCGTATGACGTGGGTGACCTTTGTCTATCCCTGACCATGATCATTCTTTGCAAATTTTTCGACAGAAGTGGTTTGCCATTGTCTTCTTCTGGGCAGTGTCTTTACAAGATCGATGACCCCAGCCATTGTCAATACTCTTCAGAGATTGTCTGCCTGGTGTCAGTGGTCACATAACCAGGACTTGTGATCTACACCAGCTGCTTAGATGACCATGGCTTCTATGGCTTCATGTGACCCTGATTGGGGGCTAAGCAGATGCTACACCTTGCCCAGGGTGATCTGCAGGCTAGTGGAGGGAGGGAGCACCTTACACCTCCACCCTGTCACCCAACTCGCAATTTAGGCCTAGCCTAATCATGTGACAATTTACAATGGCCCATTAACTGCTTTGACTTTGGACTGTGGGAGGAAACCAGAGCACACTGAGGAAGCATATGACAGAGGAATGTACAAGCTCCTTGCAGTTGACACTGGAATGAAACTCCCAAACTCCGACACCCTGACCTGTCGTGCAAACCACTACACTATCTTTCTGGAGATACAAATACTTCTTAGGTAGAAGTAAAAGGTTAGAAGGTATTTAGGGGGCTAATCACTTTGTAAATATGATTTTTTTTTGCAAGTAGAGCAAGTACTTGGAGCAATTGAAGCTGCCAGTTCCGAGGTTTGAAATGTCCTATTGTTAAAAAGAATGAAAGTTGTAAGCCTGGAAAGTAGGTGACTTCAAGACGGAAGTTATTTGAGAAGTGAGCTGTCTTGATTAGTTCACTCAGCTGCCGATGAAACGATGTAACTTGGCTGTTGGGCATTTCTTTTTTCAATTCAAGATTATTTTATGTCATTTCCAGTACAAGGAGAATAAAATAATGGTTATTCCAGATCTGATACACCACAAAAAATACACAATAAGATAAAGAACAACATAATCATAAAAATGCAATAAATATAATTACGTAAGATGGCTTATATACATATATATGTTCATAAAGTGACGCTAGGCACAGGAGTGTCTGTACATAAGGTGACTGACAGGAAATGATAAAGTAGTGGTGAATGGGGGTATTGATCAGCCTTACAGCTTGGGGTAAGTAACTGGTTTTGAGCCTGGTGGTCCTGGTGTTGATGCTGTGTAGCCTCCTCCCTGACGGGAGTGAGACAGACAGTCCATGAGCCGAGTGGGTGGGATCCTTCATGACGCTAAGGACAAAGGAACTGATACAGAGATATTAAGTTCAAAAGTTTAAAGTAAATTTATTATCAAAATGCATACTGCATATGTCACCATATACAGCGCAGAGATTCATTTTCCTGCGGGCATACTCAGCAAGTCTATAGAATAGTAACTATAACAAGATCAATGAAAGATCAACCAGAGTGCAGAAGACAACAAACTGTGCAAATGCAAATATAAATAATGAGAACATGAACTGAAGAATCCTTGAAAGAGAGTTCATAGGTAGTGGAACATTTCAATGTTGGGGCAAGAGAAGTTATCCCCTCTGGTTCAAGAGCCTGATGGTTGAGGGGTAATAACTGTTCATGAACCTGGTGGTGAGAGTCCTGAGGCTCCTGTACCACCTTCCTGATGGCAGCAGTGAGAAGGTGGCATGACCTGGGTGGTGGGGGTCCCTGATGATGGATGCTGCTTTCTTGCAGCATCACTCCATGTAGAATGCTTACTCTTGCTGCAAAAGGCAAGTAGTGCTCCCAAATGGGGAATGTGTTATCAAATATCAGCACAAAGGAATTCATGAATAACAATAAGACTGTCTCTTTCACAGTCTTCCGCTGTTAGTTCCTGCTTACAGTGTAATACCTGTGATAGAGCCTATCAGTTGTTCTTTATCAAGACTGTTGATTTTTTTTTCATTCTCTGTTGTGGAATGATGCCTAATTTTAAGCCTTTCTTCACTAACAGCCTTCAGTGAATCAGGTAAGTGCACTCATTGGCCACTTTATCAGGTACCCCCTGTAAATAATAAGGTGCCCACTGAACACAAGTCTGTGGGCTTCTGCTGTTGGAGGCCACCCATTTCAAAGTTCAACATGTGCATTCAGGGACGCTGTTCTGCACCCTGAATCATAGGAAAGCGCAGCACGCAAACAGGCCCTGCAGCCAATCTTGCCCATGCCAAAGCACTGAAACTGCCTCAATACCCCTATCCTAGCTTCTCTGAAACTACTGCTGCAACATCTGAGTTACCGTCACTTTCCTGTCAGTTTGAACCAGTCTGGCCACTCTCCTCTGACCTCTCTCATTAAAAAGCTGTTTTCACCCACAGGACTGCCGCTCACTGGATGTGTTGTGTTTTTCACACCATTCTCTGTAAACTCTAGAGACTGTTGTGTGTGAAGATCCCGGGAGATCAACAGTTCATGAGATACTCAAACCATCACATCTGGCACGAAAAATCATTCCACGCTCCAAGTCATTTAGAAGGCATTTCTTCCCCATTCCAATGTTTGATGGGAACAGCTTCTGAGCCTCTGGACCATGTCTGCACACCTTAATGAATCGAGTTGCTGCTGTGAGATTGGCTGATTAGATAATTGCACAAATGAGCTGGTGTACCTAATAAAGTGGCCACTGAGTGTACCTCTTGGCTGTCGTTAGATTCATAAATCAAAGGGTTAGTATGTCTCATGATGAAAGAGGTCCTATTGTCTGGTTTCACTTGGCATGAATAACTTTAGATTCCTGGGTTCTTTGAAATATTGGATGAGAAAATCGGGTTATTTATTATAGTTCTTGTGAAGAGTTTCAATGAGTCATGAAAGATATGCATGTAGGGTGTTCAACAGAACAAAGCTGGCATAGATACCATGGGTGTTCTGGTGCTTCAGAAGGCATGGCAGTGTAATAACTAGTGGGATCCTAAATAACGCCAGTGATCGGGGTCTGTTTTCCGCCGCTGTCTGTGCGGGTTCCCTCCTGTGTCTCCTCCCACATTCTGAAGATGTGTGAGTTAGGATTAGTAAGTTTTAGGAATGCTGTTGGCATCAACATTGCATGACGACTCTTGAAAACTGCCACCAGCTCACACTCAGAGGGAGAGAGAGAAAGAGGAAGAGACAGAGAGAGAGAGAGAGAGAGAGAGAGAGACAGACAGACAGACAGACAGAGAGGAGAGAGAGAGAGAAAAAGAGGGAGAGAGGGGGAGGGAGAAAGAGGAGGGAGACAGAGACACACATATAGAGAAAGAGAGAGAGACAGAGGGGAGAGGGACACACAGTGAAAGAGAGAGAGAGGAAAGAGAGAGAGAGACACACACACAGTGACACAGATAGACAGAGAGAGAGAGAGGGACACAGTGAAAGAGGGAGAGAGGGGGAGGGAGAGAGAGGCAGAGGGAGAGAGAGGGGAGAGAGAGGAGAGAGACAGAGACACACATATAGGGAAAGAGAGAGAGAGTCAGAGAAAGAGGGGAGAGAGGGACACACAGAGAGAGAGAGAGAGGGGAGGGAGAGACAGAGAGAGACACACACACACATTCATATAGAGACAGACAGACAGAGAGAGAGAGAGAGAGAGGGGAGAGAGAGACACACACACATATAGAGAAAGAGAGAGAGACACACACACACACACACTCACATTCATATAGAGACAGACAGACAGACAGAGAGAGAGAGAGGGGGAGAGAGAGACACACACACTCACATTCATATAGAGACAGACAGACAGAGAGAGAGAGAGAGAGGGGAGAGAGAGACACACACACATATAGAGAAAGAGAGAGAGACACACACACACACACTCACATTCATATAGAGACACAGACAGAGAGAGAGAGAGAGAGAGGGGAGAGAGAGACACACACACATATAGAGAAAGAGAGAGAGACACACACACACACTCACATTCATATAGAGACAGACAGACAGACAGAGAGAGAGAGAGGGGGAGAGAGAGACACACACATAGAAAGAGAGAGAGAGAGAGAGGCACACAGAGGGGGGGGGGGGGAGAGAGAGAGAGAACGAAAGCTGCCTGTTCTGAAGGCACAGGAACAAAGAACACAGCACAGTACAGGCCCTTCGGCCCATGATGTTATGGCGACCTTTTGACCTACTCCAAGGTTACTTACCCCTTCCGTTCCACATAGCCCTTCATTTTTCTATCATCTATGTATCTATAAGAGAGTCTCTTCAGTGCTCCGATGTATCTGCTTCTGCACTTCCCCTGTGAGCACATTGCACACAGCCACCACACTCTATGAAAAAACCTACTTCTGACATCCTTCCCCCATACTTTCCTCCAATTACCTTAAAATTATGCCCCCTTTGTACTAGCCATTTCTGCCCTGAGAATAGGCCTCTAGCTGTCCACTCCTGTCATCTTTTATACCTCTATCAAGTCACCTCTCATCCTGCATCTCTCCAGAGAGGAAAGCTCAACCTGTCCTCATAAGACACGCTCTCTAATCCAGGCAGCGTCCAGGTGAATCTCCACTTTTGAGAAATCAAGCTGTGGTCAGAGATAGGGTACTGCATGTCAAGGGGGGAATGTCAAGTTCCACTTTCTCAGCAGGACATAAATGATTTCCAGGGAGAAGAAGAGTCAAGAAGTTATCTCTGGCATTCTGACCAATTCTTAACCATATAACAATTACAGCACGGAAACAGGCCAACTCAGTCCTTCTAGTCTGTGCCGAACGCTTACTCTCACCTAGTCCCACCAACCCGCACTCAGCTCATAACCCTCCATTCCTTTCCTGTCCATATACCTATCCAATTTTACTTTAAATGACAATACCGGACCTGCCTCTACCACTTCTACTGGAAACTCATTCCACACAGCTACCACTCTCTGCGTAAAGAAATTCCCCCTCATGTTACCCTTAAACTTTTGCCCCCCCAACACTCAACTCATGTCCTCTTGTTTGAATCTCCCCTACTCTCAATGGAAAAAGCCCATCCATGTCAACTCTATCTATCCCCCTCATAATTTTAAATACCTTTATCAAGTCCCCCCTCAACCTTCTACACTCCAAAGAATAAAGACCTAACTTGTTCAACCTTTCTCTGTAACTTAGGTGCTGAAACCCTTAACTAACCCAAAAGCAGATGGCCTGGTCATAGTCACAATACTGAGTATGGGAGCTTCCTGTGCACAAAGTGACCACTGTCGCTTACGATGATTGCTAGGTTTCAAAAGTGTGACAATGGTCACAGGATGTCATGGCCACCCCAAGGTAATAGCTGCTGGTGTATGCATCAGAGTCTCCTCATTTACCTGATGTCGGGTAAACTGAAGAATGACACCAAGGAAGAAGAGAACTGGACCTCCTCACCCGCCCATCACTTCCCTCTGGTGCCCTTTCTCTTTCCCTTTCTCCATGGTTCTCTCTCCGCTCCAATCAGATTCCTCCTATTTCAGCCCTTTACCTTTCCCACCTATCACCTGCCAGCTTCTCACTTCATTGTCCCTCCCCCACCTGGCTTCACCTATCCCTTGCCAGCTTCTCACTTCATTGTCCCTCCCCCACCTGGCTTCACCTATCCCCTGCCAGCTTCTCACTTCATTGTCCCTCCCCCACCTGGCTTCACCTATCCCCTGCCAGCTTCTCACTTCATTGTCCCTCCCCCACCTGGCTTCACCTATCCCCTGCCAGCTTCTCACTTCATTGTCCCTCCCCCACCTGGCTTCACCTATCCCCTGCCAGCTTCTCACTTCATTGTCCCTCCCCCACATGGCTTCACCTATCACCTGCCAGCTTCTCACTTCATTGTCCCTCCCCCACCTGGCTTCACCTATCCCCTGCCAGCTTCTCACTTCATTGTCCCTCCCTCACCTGGCTTCACCTATCCCCTGCCAGCTTCTCACTTCATTGTCCCTCCCCCACCTGGCTTCACCTATCCCCTGCCAGCTTCTCACTTCATTGTCCCTCCCCCACCTGGCTTCACCTATCACCTGCCAGCTTGCAATCCTTCCCCTCCCCCCACCTTCTTTTTCTAGCTCCTGCCCCCTTCCTTTCCAGTCCCAACGAAAGGCCTCGGCCTGAAACATTGGCTGTTTATTCCCTTCCGTACGTGCAGCCTGACCTGCTGAGTCCCCCCGGCATCCTGTGTGTGTTGCCAGGGAAGAAGAGAATTGGTTCAGCTGGGGGAGGATCAGGTCAGGCCGCTCTCCAGCCACGATGAGGCCACTCTCAGGATGGAGAACCAAAACGTTATGTTCTGTCTGGGTAGCCTCCAGACTGGTGTCATGAAGATCGATTTCTCTAACTTCCCCCTTCACCATTCCCCATTCCTACTTCCCTCTCTCACCTCATCTCCTTACCTGCTCATCCCCTCCCTCTGTGCTCCTCCCCCTTCCCTTTCTTCCATCACCTATCAGATCCCACCTTCTCCAGCCCCTTATCCACCAATCAACTGCCTGGCTCTTTACTTCACCTCCTCCCCTCTCCGGTTTCACCTATCTCCTGCCACCTTGTACTTCTTCCTCCCCTCTCACCACCTTCTTACTCTGCCTCATCTTCTTCTCTAGTCCTGATGAAGAGCCTTGGCCCAAAATGTTGACTATTTACTCTTTTCCATAGGTGCTGCCTGGCCTGCTGAGTTCCTCCAGCATTTTGTGTGTGTTGTTCTGCATTCTCCTGCCAGCTCTTTACACTGGCCATCTCCCCTCTATCTTTCACTTCAGATGAAGGACCTCAGTCCATGGATCATTTCCTTCCACAGATGCTGCCTTCAGCTTTTTGTGTGTTGCTCCTGGTTCCTGCATCTGCCATCTCCTGAATGTCCAAGGAGCTGATGTATGGGGGGAAGGTGTGGTTGGATGCGAACGCAGTTCCATGCCGACAATATTTTTGTAAAATTATTTTGCACAGGATCAGGGAGAATTTCCTTGTGGAGGTTAAGATGTGAATTTAAACTTCAAAAAATCATCTATGTCTCAAAGAGCTTACATAATTTAAACTTGGGTAATATGAAGAAGGTGAGCAAAATTCTCCAGAGGAATTTGAGTCTATTATTAGATGTGTGGGGACCACTGGTGCGTATCTAATGCAAGTGGCTCCATCGCACCTAGCAACAGACAACACAGTTGTGTAAACAAAGACAATTGAAACCATGCTTCATTAAAATAAAATAATAAAACACTCATGTCAATTTTAGTGATGAATCACGTACAGGGTTGAACGTTGCTAATATGATGTGTAACCATTGCAACATCTCCCCAAGTGAGGACAATGTACTAAAAGGAATGGGAAGAGGTGTGGGTACCAAGGAAGATTTGATGATTAAAAATTGATCACCCGCATATAACCATCTAGTTTAATGTATGTTGTCACCATATACTACCCTGAGATTCATTTTCTTATGGGCAATTCACAGTAGGTGCAAAGAAACACAACAGAATCAATGAAAAAGACGGACAAAGAACCAATGTGCAAAAGAAGACAAACTGCGCAAATACAATAAATAACTAATAAAATAACAAAGTAATAAATAGATAATAAATAAATAATAGATAAATGAATAAATATTAAATAATATTGAAAACAAAAGTCGTAGAGTTCTTGAAAGTGAACCTGTAGGTTATGGAATCAGTTCCACGTTGGGGTGAGTGAAGTTATCCTCTCTGGTTTAGGAGTCTGATGGCTGAGGGGCAATAATTGTTCCTGACCCTGGCGGAGTGGGACCGAATGCTTCTGTACCAAATTTTCTTGTTAGAACTGACATGGACTCAACAAGCCAAGCAGATGACTTTTGTTCTATAATGATTCTGTGAAACTGGCTATAGGGATGGACTTTTGTACTTGATTCAAAGAGATATAGAGTCATAGCACAGAAAGAGGACATTTGGCCCATTGCCTCCATACTGTTTGGTATTAAGGATCAGGGATAAATTTTATTTGCCATATACATTTACATGTATTAGGAATTTGCTGTGGTGTGTTGGTCAGGGCATGACATGCAACAAAAACCAACAACATTCAACAATCATAAAGCACGGAGAATTATATAGAAATAAGATAGTCTAAAGTACGGAGATGGAATAAAATGTGCATAAATACATAAATAGCAGCAGGTGTTTACAAAATAAACAGTGGTTAATTCCAATAATTGGCCCATACCATAAGTCGTAGGATCAGAATTAGGCCATTCAGCCCATCAAGTCTGCTCTTCCATTCCATCATGGTCAAATTACTTTCCCTCTCAACCCCAATCTCCTTTTCCCCAAACCTGAACTGTACTATACGGTTGGCAAAAAAATGGCACAGCAGCGTGACAGTTAGCATTAACCCAGGTTCAATTCCACTATTGTGCAATTTGTAAGGAGTTTGTATGTTCTTTTTGTGACCTTGTGGGTTTCCTCCAGGTGCTCCAGTTTCCTCCCACATTCCAAAACGTACAGGTTGGTAGGTTAATTGGTCACATGGGTGTAATTGAGTGATGTGGGCTCATTTGGCTGAACGGACCTGTTACTGTGCTGTATCTCTAAATAAAATAATTTAAAAAACTAAGCCAAAAAATATCATGATGTATACGTCAGTGAAAATCAATCTGGACACAAAAGACTTGCATTCGTCGGAAAACTTGAACAACACATACAAAGTGCTGGAGGAACTCAGCAAGTCTGACTGAGTCAGGCTACGGAGAGGGTTAAATAGTTGATGTTTCGGTCCATGATCTTTCATCAAGACAGATTTCATTAGGGTAGCTTCCAACCTGATGGCATGAACATCGATCTCTCCAACTTCAGGAAGTTTCTCCCCCCCCCACCTCTTTTTCCATTTCCCATTCTGGTTACCATTTCATTCTTCCTTCCTTTTCTCCCATGGTCCACTCTCCTCTCCTATCAGATTCCTTATTCTTCAGCTCTTTACCTTCTCCACCAATCCCCTCCCAGCTTCTTATTACATCTCCCCTCCCCCACTCACTTTCCCCCTTACCTGGTCTCACCAATCACCTGTCAGCTGGCACTCCTTCTCCCACCAACAGTTCCGATGAAGGGTTTTGGTCCGAGATGTCAACTCTTTATCTCCCTCCATAGATGCTGCCTGATTCTAATGCTTTTCCATGCCTGGATGTCTCACGTGTTTGCCTAGACCCTATGGAGATGTTGTCTGTAACTCTACTGTCTCAGGCAGTAGACAACTCACCACTCTCAGCTCCCCTCTAAATCTCCTACCCCTTATCCTGAGTTTACTGTATGTTCTATTTAATTTTAGAGATACGGTGTTTAACAGGCCTTTCCGGCCCAATGTGCCACACCGCCTAGCATCTCACTTTTTAACCCTAGCCTAACCACAGGACAATCTTGTGGTGAACTACATATACCCGTCTGGACATGCCCCTCTGCTGACTGCTCCTGTGGCTCCTCCCACAGACCCCTGTATAAAGGTGATTGGAGGCACAGCTCCCCCCTCAGTCTCCAGGATGTAGTGTGGTGGTCTCTTGCTGCTGACTGTGGTCTCTTGCAGCTAATAAAAGCCTATTGTTCGCCTCCTGTCTCCGAGAGTTATTGATGGTGCATCAAATCTACTATGATCAATTAACCTACCAACCTGTACGTCTTTGTCCTGTGGGAGGAAACTGGAGCACCTGGAGGAAACCCACGTGCTTGCTGGGAGGACCCTTACAGACAGCGCTGGAATTGAACTCCAGTCTCTGAATCCCCAAGCTGTAGTAGCATTGTGCTGACCATTAAGCGACTGTGGCGTATCTACCTCTGATATTCCAGGGAGTACAAATCCAGTCTATCCTCATAACAGAAACCGTCCAGTCCCAGGAAACATCCTGGTGAATAGTGTCTGCTCTCCGTCCAGCTCTGTCGCCCTCTTCCGGTGGTGTGATCACTGTGTACAGTGCTCCAGATGAGGTCTCACCCCCGTGTTTGCTACAGTTGGAGTAAAACTTGCCTCCTCCTCTACTGCCACCGTGCGGCCACTCTCAGGTTGGAGGAGCAATACCTCATATTCTGTCTGACTCTATTCAGCACAACACTATTACAGCTCGGGCCATTGAAGTTTGGAGATCCATTCCACAGCTGCCTGTAAGGAATTTGTATGTTCTCCACATGACTGTATAGGATTCCTCCAGGTTTCCTCCCACGTTACAAAGACATACTGTACCTGGGAGGTTGGTTGGTAGGTAATAGGTGAATTGTCCTGTAATTAGGTTAGGGTTAAATAGGTGGGTTGATGGATGGTGTGGCTCATTGGGCCTGTTCTGAGCTGTATCTCTAAATAAATAAATAATCTGATGGCATGACCTTTGATTTCTCTCACTTTGCATAATTTCAACCCCTCCCCTCCTCTCTTTTTCTATTCCCCATTTTGGCTTCCCTCTCACCCCTTCTCTTCTCCTCACCTGCCTATTACCTCCTCCTTCCCACTCTCCATGGTCCACGGTCCTCTCATAACAGATTCCTTACCTTCAACCTTTCACCTATCACCTACCACCTATCATCCCCTCTCACCCTGCCACCAACTCCCCCCCCTCACTTGGTCTCACCTGTCACCTGCCAGCTTCTCACTTTCACCCCCTCTCACCCACCCACCCACTCCCCCCCCCTCACTTGGTCTCACCTGTCACCTGCCAGCTTCTCACTTTCACCCCCTCTCACCCACCCACCAACTCCCCCCCCTCACTTGGTCTCACCTGTCACCTGCCAGCTTGTACTCCTTCCCCTCCCCCACCTTATTCTGGCTTCATCCCCCTTCCTTTTCAGTCCCAATGAAGGGTTTTGGGCCAAAGTTTGCCTGTTTATTCCCCTCAATAGAGGGTGCCTGTTCTATGCTTTGACTAAAGAAGATCTTATCTAGAAACAAGAGAAAATCTGCAGATGCTGGAAATCCAAGCAACACACACAGAATGCTGGAGGATCTCAGCAGGCCAGGCAGCATCAATAGAAACGAGTACAATCGATGTTTCGGGTCAAGACCTTTCCGCAGGCCTGGAATGGCGACTGTTCCGTCATTTCCCTAGATGCTGCCTGACCCGTTGAGTTCCTCCAGCATTCTCTGTGTGTTGCTCTTACCTTATCTGCATTCTCCAGCTGCAAGGAGAGTAAGACAAAGTTTAAGAAAATTGATTAAAGATTTAAGATTTAAAACCAGAAGATCATAAGAACATAGGAATTAGCAGATAGGAACAGTATTAGGCCATTTGGCCCATTGAGCCTGCTCCGCCATTTCATCATGGCTGATCCATTTCCCTCTCAATCTCACTCCACTGCCTTCTGCCCATAACCTTTCACATCCTGACTAATCAAGAACCCATCAACCTCTGCCATGAATACACCCAATGACTTGGCCTCCACATTCACCTGTGGCAAAAAATTCCACAGATTCACATCCTCTGGCTGAAGAAATTCCTCAGAATCTCTATTCTAAATAGATGTCCCTCTGTTCTGAGACTATGTCCTAGACACCCTCACTATAGGAAACATCCTCTCCACATCCATTCTATCTAGACCTTTCAACATTCAATAGGTTTCAATGAGATCCCCCCCACCCCCAATCCTAATTTCCAGTGAGTCCAGGCCCAGAGCCATCAATCAGTCCTCATATGGTAACCCTTTCATTCCCAGAATCATTCCTGCGTACCTCCCTTGAATCCTCGCCAACAGCAGCACACCCTTTCTTAGATAAGAGGCACAAAACTACTCACAATACTCCGAGTGAGGACTCACCAGTACTTTATAAATTCTCAACAATACATCCTTGCCTTCATGTTCTAGTCCTCTTGAAATGTACACCAGCATTGCATTTGCCTTCCTCACCATCGACTCAATCTGCGAGTTAACTTTTAGGGAATCCTGCACAAGGACTCCCAAGTCTTTTTGTGCCTTGGAATTTTAAATTTTCTGTCCAATTAGAAAATAGTCTACACTCCTGTTCCTTCTACCAAAGTCTGTTGGCAGCCAGTGGCGTAGTGGCATCAGCACTGGACTTGGTGGTAAATAGTCCCGAGTTTGAATCTAGCTGGGTCCCTCCCATGCTTCCCATTCGTGCTAGCTTGAGCATTGAGCGACAACTCGTGAAAAAACAAGTGCTAAGAGAACAGCAAAAATGTCGCCCAATGTGCCACAAGGTGCGACAAGGAACAACAATAACAACGAAAGCGAATGATAATACACTTCTCGACACTATTCCATCTGCTACTTCTTTGCCCAGTCTCCTAATCTGTCTGTCCTTCTGTAGCCTCGCCACTTCTTCAAAACTAACTGCCCCTCACCTCTCTTTGTATCATCCGCAAACATGGCCACAAAGCCATCAATTCTATCATCCAAATGTAAAAAAAAATTGGTCCCAATACTGACCTCTGTGGAACATTACTAGTCACCACCAGCCAACCAGAAAACCTTTATTCCCATTCTTTGCTAGTTAACCAGTCCTCTATCCAAGCTGGTATATTTCTGTGATACCATGGGCACTTACATTGTTAAGCAGTTTCATGTGTGGCACCTTGTCAAAGGCCATCTGAAAATCCAAGTACACAGCATCCACCATTTCTCCTTTGTCCATCCTGCTTGTTATTTCCTCAAAGAATTCCAGCAGATTTGTCAGGCAAGACTTTCCCTTAAACAAAAGCATACTGACTTTGGCCTGTTTTATTATGTGTCTCCAAATACACAGAGACCACGTCCTTGTCAATTAACTCCAACATCTTCCTAACCACTGAGCTCTGACTAACTGGCCTATAATTTCCTTTCTTCTGCCTCTCTCCCTGCTTGAAGTATGAAGTAACATTTGCAATTTTCCAGTCTTCTAGAATCATGCTAGAATCTAGTGATTCTTGAAAGATCATTACTAATGTCTCCACAATCTTCCCAACCACTTCTTTCAGAACCCTGGGGTGTAGAAAATCTGATCCAGGTGAATTTTGCACCTTCAGACCTTCCAGCTTCCCAAGCATCTTCTCTCTAGTAATAGCAACTGAAGTCACTTTAAACTTATGACGCAGTGTCTTCCACAGTGAAGACTGATGCAAAATACCTATTTAGTTTGTCCATCATTTCCTTGTCACCATTAGTACCTCTTCTGCATCATTTTCTAGCAGTTCAAGATCTATTCTCCCTTTGCTTTAACTCTTTATATGTCTGGAGAAACTTTTGGTATCCTCTTTGATACCATTGGTTAGCTTATCTTCACATTTCCTCTTTTCCCTCCTTTTGGCTTTTTAAATTGCCTTCTGTTGGTTTTTTAAAGCTTGCCAATCTTCCAACATCCTACCAATTTTTGCTCCATTATGTAGCCACTCTTTCATTTTTACGTTGTTTTTGACTTCCCTTGTTAGCTACAGTTATGTCATCCTGCCTTTAGAATCTTCTTCAGCTTTGGGATGTACCTGTCCTGCACTGACCAAATTGATTCCATAGGCTCCAGCCATTGCCATTCTGCCATCATCTCTGCTACTGCCCCCTTTCACTCAACTTGGCCAGCTCCAGTCTCATGCCTCTATAACTTCCTTTACTTCACAGTAATTCTGATATATCTGACTTCAGCTTCCCCCTCTCAAACTGCAGGATGAAGTCTATCATATTGTGATCACTGCCTCCTAAGGGTTCTTCTTCCTTATGCTCCCTAATCAAATCCGTTTTTTTTACAAAACACCCAATCCAGAATAGCCTTTCCCCTAACTGGCTCAACCGCAAGCTGTTCTACAAAGCCATCTCATAGGTATGCTACAAATTCTCCCTCTTGGGATCCAACAGCAACCTGATTTCCCCAATCTACCTGCATATTGAAAACCCGCATTGCTAAACTAACATTGCCCCTATTACATGCCTTTTCTATCTCCCATTGTAATTTGTAGTCCATATCCTGGCTACTTTTCGGAGGCCGGTATACAATTCCCATCAGGGTCTTATTCTCTCGCTGTTTCTTAACTCTACTCAACAAGGATTCCAATTCTATGTCACCTCTTTCTAATATTCAATGTCATTTCCTGTACTTAAGTGTAAATAAGAATGAAATAATTGTTACTGTGGATCCTATGCAGCATATAAAACACGATAAATATAAATACATAAAAGATAGCTTATATTATAGCTATTGAAACTATGTCTACAAAATAACGCTAAGCATAGGGGTGTCTGTACATGAGATGACTGACAGGATATGATAAAGTAATGGTAGTGGGGTGGAGGTGTTGATCAGCCTTACTTCTTGGGGAAAGTAACTGTTTTTGAGTCTGGTGGTCCTGGCCTGGATGCTACGTAGCCTCCTCCCTGGTGGGAGTGGGACAAACAGTCCATGAGCAGGGTGGGTGGGATCCTTCATGATGTTACCGGCACTTTCTGGCATCTTTCTGTATGATGGTGGATAGGCTGATACCAATGATGTGTTGGACAGTTTTGACTACCTGCTTTCCTGTCTGCCGCACTGCAGTTTCTATACCATGGAGTGATGTAGCTTGTTAGGATGCTCTCTACTGTGTATCAGGCAGATCAGTAAAGCAGGGTACAGCTTTACAGGGATGTTCCAGGAGGGGACAGTAAGTGAGGAGATGAGAGGGTGAGGTAAATGGGGGAACTAGGGTGGCGGGGTGGAGATATGTCCCTACCAAGGTAGGTGTAGGTCACTCCTTCCTTCCGCTAGCCTGCAGGTCACCCTTGGGCAAGGTGTAGCACCTGCTTATCCCCTCGATCAGGGTGACGTAAAGCCATGGGAGCAGGTGGTGGATGGTCGTACGAGCAGCTGGTGTATATCACAAGTCCTGGTTATGCAACCACAGATGCCAGGCAGACCATCTCTGAAGAGTATATCAATACTGGGGTCACCCGTCTTGTAAAGACACTGCCCAGAAGAAGGCAATGGCAAACCACTTCTGTGGAAAAATTTGTCAAGAACTATCATGGACTTGGAAAGACCATAATCACCCAAGTCATATGATGTGGCACATGATGAACGAACGAATGAGAGGGTAAAGGTAAATGGAGGAATTAATGGATAACTGTTAAAATAGGGGAAATGAGGGCAGCAGTTAATTGAGAATAAGAGGATAACAGTGAGCAGAGTGCATTTTTAAAAAATTCAGTGCCTGCAGAGGGTTTTAAACTCAGTCTTCTCCATAGGCACTAGACTCCCCACTGTCGAGGACATCTTCAAAGGTGATGCCTCAAGAAGGCATCCGTAATTAAGGATCCGCAGCAACCCTGTCATGCCCCTTTCTCATTACTCATCAGGGAGGAGGTACACGAGCCTGAAGTCACACACTTAACATTATAGGAACAGTTTCTTTCTCTCTGCCATCAGATTTCCGAGCAGTCCATGAACATTCACTACTTTGCTATCCCTCTATCTATCCATCCTTTCGTTCAGCCATCTATCTAATTATCTATCTGTTTATTGTAACTTACGGTAATATTTCATGTGTTGCACTGTGCCTCAAAACATCAAATAGCACAACATAGGCCAGTGAGCATCAGAGATCCTGCAGATGCTGGAAATCCAGAGGAACACACCCCAAAGACGGAGGGACTCAGCAGGTCAGGCAGCATCGATGGACACGAGTAAACAGTCACCGATCCAGGCCAAGACCCTGAACAAAAAGGTGGAAGAGAAGGAGGCTGGCTGGAAGATGATAGGCGAAGCCAACTGGATGTGAAAGGTAAAGGGCTGGAGAGGAAGGAGAGGAGAGTGGATCATGGGAGAAAGGGAAGGAGGAGGGGACCCAGGGGGAGGTGACGGGCAGATGAGAAGAGATAAAAGGCCGGAGTGGGGAATAGAGGAAGGGAGGAAGAGGGAATTTTTTCAGTGTAAGGAGAAAAAAATTGAATATAAATGAAATATAAATATAAATCTGGTTCTGATTCTGGTCTTTAGAATCTTATTGTTGCCAGCATTTATTGCACCCCCCCAATAACCTTCATGAAGGTGGATATGAGCTGACAGTATGAACCACTGTAATCTTCTAAATTACAGTGCTGGCAAAAGGAATTTTGTGAGCTGGACACAGTAACAGTGAAGAAGTAACAAGATATTCATTCAAATTTCAATGATATGGCTTGAGTGTTCTCATTACTACTGCTGCGTTTGTGCGTTTGTGTGTAGTGTTTGTCATGGATTCTATTGTATTTCTTTGTTCTAGGGTGAATATCTGCAAGAAAATGAATCTCAAGACAGAATCTGGTGATGTATGTGGACTTTTATTTTGAGCTTTGATATCTCTTGAACCATTGGTGTTTACGGCAATACTGTGGTCTCAACCTTATCCCAATACTGTGTCAAAGCCAATAACACGCTTTGGCAAGATGACACAAGCAATCAATGCAACTGATAGCGATGTCTTGCAGACAGTTCACAGAACTACTTCTTCTCTTAAATATACACCTACTGCTAATCTGTCTGTGATTGGAGCCTGTAATTTACATTTCGATGATGTGTTTTTGAGCGACCTGTCTCCGGGGGGTGGTGGGGGGGGGGGTCAGTGCGGTTGAGAGAGAGTCTAAGAATGGAGTGTGCAGAGTTTGTGTGTTGGGTGTTGATGCTTTCTTTGAACAGGTTCCATGGTGCTCATTTGTTTTGTGGCTGCCTGCGGGAAGACAAATCTCATACACTAAGACCATAAGATATAGGGGCAGAATTAGGCCATTCAGCCCATCGAGTCTGCTCCACCATCCCGTCTTGGCTGATCCCGGATCCCACTCAACACCATACACCTGCCTCCTTGCCATATCCTTTGATGCCCCGTCTGATCAGGAAACAATCAACTTCTGCCTTAAATATACCCACAGACGTGGCCTCCACCACAGTCTGTGGCAAAGCATTCCACAGATTCACTACTCTCTGGCTAAAAAAAATTCCTCCTTACCTCTATTCTAAATGGTCACCCCTCAATTTTGAGGCTGTGAACTCCAGCTCTGGGTCCTCCTAGCACAAGTAACATTCTCTCCACATCCATCCTATTTGGTCCTTTCAACATTTGGTAGGTTTCAATGAAATCCCCATGTATCTTCCTAAATTCCAATGACTGCCAAATACTCCTCGTATATTAATCCCTTCATTTCCAGAATCATCCCTGTGAATCTCCTCTGGACTCTCTCCAATGGCAACACATCCTTTCTGAGATATGGGGCCCAAAACCATTGACAATTCTCCAAGTGCAGCCTGACTAGTGTCTTATAAAGCCTCAGCATTATCTCCTTGCTTTTATATTCTATTCCCCTTGAAATAAACGGGAACATATGAATTTGTCTTCTTTACCACAGACTCAACCTGTGAATTAACCTTCTGGGAATCTTACACAAGGACTTCTCTGCACCTCTGATGTTTGAACCTTTATCCCATTTAGATAATAGTCTGCACTATTATTCCTTTTACCAAAATGCATTATCATACATTTCCCAACACTGTATTCCATCCGCCATTCTTTGCCCATTCTTCCAATTTGTCTAAGTCCTGCTGCAATCACATTGCTTCCTCAGCACTGCCGACCCCTCCACCTATCTTCTAATTAACCACAAACTTTGCCACAAAGTCATCAGTTCCATTATCCAAATCATTAGCAAACTATGTGAAAATTAACGGTCCCAATACTGACCCCTGAGGAACACCACTAGTCACTGACAGCCAAACAGAAAAGGCCCCTTTATTCCCACCCACTGCCTCCTGCCTGTCAGCCATTCCTCTATCCATGCCAGTATCTTCCCTGTAACACCACAGGATTTTATCTTGTTTAGCAGCCTCATATGTGGCACCTTATGAAAGGCCTTCTGAAAACCCAAGTAAATGACATCCACTGCCTCTCCTTTGTCCACCCTGCTTGTTACTTCCTTGAAGAACTGTAACAGATTTGTCAGGCAAGATTTCCCTTCACAGAGACCATGCTGACTTTGACTTATTTTGTCATTAGTCTCCAAGTACCCCGAAACCTCATCCTTAATAATAGACACCAACACTTTCTCCAACCACTGAGGTTAGGCTAACTGGCCTACAATTTCCTTTCTTTTGCCTTCCTCCCTTCTGAAAGAGTGGAGTGACATTTGCAATCTTCTCGTCCTTGGGGACCAGCTAGAATCAAGTGATTCTTGAAAGATCATGACCAATGCATCTGTTGTCTCTTCAGCAACCTCTCTCAGGTCTCTGGGATGTAGTCCATTTGGTTCAGGTGACTTATCCACCTTAAGACATTTCAGTCTGCCTAGTTTGCCGAGCACTTTTCCTTTGTACTAGCAATGGCACTCTCTCCTGCTCCCTGACACTCATGGACCTCTGGCACACTGCTAGTGTCTTCAACAGTGAAAACTGATGCAAGCTACCCATTAAGTTCATCTGTTTTTTCTTTCTCCCCTGTTACTACCTCACCAGCATCATTTTCCAGTGGCCTAGTGGTCTCACTTCCCTTTTACTCTTTATATAACTGAAAAATATTTTAGTATCCTGCCTTATATTATTGGCTAGTTTGTCCTCATATTTCATCTTTTCCCTTCTTATAGCTTTTTTAGTTGTCTTTTGTTGGATTTTAAAAGCTTCCCAATCGTCCAACTTCCTACTCACTTTTGCTACCTTATATGCCCTTTCCTTAGCTTTTATGTAGTCTTTAACTTATCTTGTCAGCCATGCATGCCTACTCCTGCCACTTGAGAAGTTCTTTTTCTGTGGGACATATCTATCCTGCACCCAGAAACTTCAGCCATCTCTGCTCTGCCGTCATCCCCACCAGTACCCTCCTCCAATCCACCTGGGCTAGTTCCTCTCTCATGCCTCTGTAACTCCCTTTATTCCATTGTGATACAGATACATGTGATTTATGCTTCTCCCTCGTAAACTGAAGTATGAATTCTTTTTTTTAAATTGATTTTTTTATGCATTTTCTACAACACTACAAACAACAACAAAAAAACCCCCAAAACAAAGTAGGAAATTAGTACAGTGCAAGATAAACATAAAATAGTAATATAATACAAAATAAAATAATTGGAAAAGCACCCAAGTTGAAGTCATATAAAGTTAGTGTCCACCCCCAAACCCCCAAAACTGTAAATACAATTGAAAACAGAAGATAATAATGCCACTACCAAAAAAAGCTGAAAGCAAGGGACTGAAAAAAAACTTAATTAAAAGGAAAGTTATGAAAATACTCAATAAGAGGTCCCCAGACCTTATGAAACTTTATATCCGAATTAAGAATAGAATAATGAATCTTTTCAAGGTCTAAACAGGACATGATATCGTTAAGCCATTGAGTATGCATGGGTGGGGCAACATCTCTCCATCTAAGAAGAATTAGACGTCTAGCCAGGAGAGAAGCAAAAGATAATGTTCAACATTTAGTCGAACTCAAGCGTATATCTGTCTCACCCAAGAAGCCAAACAGAGCAATTAAAGGGTTAGGTTCTAAATGGCGATTCAGAATACAGGATAAGGTTATAAAAACATCTCTCCAAAATTTCTCTAGACTAGGACAGGTCCAGTACATATGAATGAGAGAAGCCTCACCACTTTTGCATTTATCACAAAGAGGACTAATATTAGGATAAAATCGAGAAAGTTTAGATTTGGACATATGGGCCCTATGAACAATCTTAAACTGTAAAAGACAGTGGCGAGCACAAAGAGAAGTTGAATTAACTGATTTGAGAATTGAGTCCCAAACCCCATCAGATAAAGGGAATATTTAAGTCTTGCTCCCAAGCCATTCTGATTTTATCCACGGGGCATGCTGTAAGGATACTAATTTATTATGAATAAAAGATATTAAGCCTTTACCCAATGGATTAATAGAAAGAAATAAGTCCATAGCATTTTTCTCAGGCATTTCTGGAAAGTTGGGAAATAAAGGATTGATAAAATGTCTAATTTGGAGATATTTAAAGAAATGGGCATTAGGTAGATTGAACTTAGCAGAGAGCTGTTGAAAGGATGCAAAGTGATTATCGATAAAAAGATCTTCAAAATACCTAATGCCCTTTCTATACCAATCATAAAATGTTGAATCATACGTAGTAGGTAGAAAAAGATGATTATGTAAATTAGGACTAGAAAGGGAAAAACCATAAAAACCATAAAATTTCCTAAACTGGGCCCATATTCGCAAAGTATGTCTAACAAGAGGATTAACAATTAGTCTAGACAGACTACTAGGGTGTGCAGAACCAAGAAGTGCAGAAATAGATAGATCTTTAGTGGAATTCAGCTCCATTGCTACCCAATTAGGGTGATCAGACTGGCTATGAAAAAAAAGACCAGAAGATAAGACAACGAATGTTAGCTGCTCAGTAGTATAGACGAAAATCAGATAAGGCCATGCCACCCTCTTTTTTAGATTTTTGAAGATAAACTTTATTAATTCTAGAACGCTTACTCTTCCACAGATAGGACAAAATAATAGAGTCTAAGGAATCAAAAAAGGTTTTAAAAATGAAAATTGGAATAGATTGAAATAAATATAAAAATTTAGGGAGAATATACATTTTAATAACATTAATACGACTTACCAAGGACATAGATAGAGGTGACCATTGTGACAAACTCTGTTTTGTAGAATACAAAATATTGGCAAAATTTTCCTTGTAACTGTAATACCAAGGTAGGTAAATTGATTATCAACTACTTTAAAGGGGAGATCAGTATGAATTCAATCATATGATCACTGCCTCCCAAGGGTTCCTTTACATTAAGCTCCCTAATAAAATCTGGGTTATTACACAATACCCAATCTAAGATAGTTTTTCCCTGAGTACGCTCAAGCACAAGCTGCTCTAAAAAGCCATTTCATAGGCATTCAACAAATTCCCTCTCTTGTGATCCAACACCAACCTGATTTTCCATCCCCTTGCATATTGAAGTCCCTCATTGCAATCATGACATTACCTTTATTCCATGCTCCCTTTGGAATCTCAACCCCACATCTTGGCTACTATTTGGAGGCCTATATACGATTCCCATATTTTTTTTAAACCCTTGCAGTTTCTTAACTACACTCACAAAGAATCAACAATCTCTAACCCTATGTCATCTTTTTCTAAAGATGTAATCCCATCTCTTACCAACAGAGCCACACCATCACCTATATCTTCCTGTCTGTCCTTTCAAAACAAAGTATATCCTTTGATGTTAAACTCCCAACTATGGCCTTATTTCATCCATGACATAGTGATCCCCATGTCATATCGACCAATCTCTAATTGCGTCACCAGTTCATCCACCTTATTCCGAATGTTACATGCATTTAAATACAACACTTTCGGTCCTGCATTCTTTGCTGTTTTGAATTCTTCCTGTGGTATAATTTAGTTCTTTACTCTGTCTGCATTTGTACCCAATCATTGGCTTGTCCTTCCTTGCTTTCACATTACACCCATCATCTACTTGAAAACCTGCTGGCTCATCCTCAGCTCTATCGTACTGGTTCACATCCCCCTGCCATATTAATTTAAACCATTCCCAACAGCTCTAGTAAACCTGCCTGCAAGAATATTGGTTCTCCTCGAATTTCAACTCCCTTCCCCAAATGGTAACCAGTGGCCAGGTGGTCAGGCTGCTGATAAGTTTTGGAATTTGTTCGCCTAAGATACTATGGGTTAAAGGTTGGGAGGTGTAGGCTCTCAGCCCAAAATGTTGGCTCTTTATTCCTTTCAGTCGATGCTGTCTGGCCTGCTGAGTTCCTTCAGCATTTTGTGTGCTACGCTGCAAATCTCTTGTGTATAGTAGGTGGGTGGAGTTAGGTCACAGGCTAACTGTGACCATGTACTCACAGTCCCAGTTTCGAGGGGCTGAATGGCCCATATTCCTGTGTTAAAAGAACATTTTCATGACTAATTAATATAGACTGTTCTGTAGAACAAGGGGGTGAGGTGGTAGTTCATCTCAGCATTACACAAAAGCTTGGAGATAATGGGACAGAAAATTAGGATGGTAATACTTGAGATCTTCGTTAGAAATTCTTTCCCCTGCTAATTTAGTACACGTGCTAATGTATTCAGAATAAACACATCTTGCTGCATTAGAATAGTAGTCAAAACAGTCTGATAAGAACATGTTAAACATTCATGCAACTAATATCACGGTGACATTTCAAGGTTAAATTAATGGATTTAAATTTTTCTCAGGGCATGGATAAGAAAAAGCCACTTCAATAACGATATTGACTATATTGGCCAAAATACCATGGAGAATTTCCCTGAATTTCCTTGCTCTTTGTTGAAATCAAGATTCCAGATGATAAGGTTCAAGATTGAAGATTCAGGACACAAGTTTATTTTTCCCGTGTACAAGGAGACATTCAGTGAATTCTGTGTTGCTTGCATTAATAACCAACACACCCGAGGATGTGCTGGGGGCAGCCCGCAAGTGTCACCACACATTTTGGTGCCAACATAGCGTACCCATAATGCTCAGCAGAACACAACAACAAAATAAGCCCCTTTCCTCCCTCCCATCCACGCACATACTCAGTCCTCTATCCCCAAAGTGGGCTGATTTCTTCGTTCCAGCCTCCAGCGGACTCTGATTCAGGTGTGGGCACACAGGCGTTGGGCCTTCAACTTCCCTTCACAGCCTCAGAACTGATGGACATTCCTTTACAACAGGGATGGGGAGGAACTTATTTAGCCAGAGGGTGGTGAATCTGCGGAATTCATTGACTTGACCTCAAGTCACTGGGTATATTTAAAGCAGAGGTTAATAGGTTCTAGGTTATTCAGGTCAATAAAGGTTACTGGGAGAAGGCAGGAAAATAGAGTTCAAAGGGAAAATAAATCAGCCATGATCAATTTGAGAAGCTGATTCAATGGGCTGAATGGCCTAATTCAGCTCGTATGCCTTGTGAGTTTATGGATTCCGTGGCAGGAGCACCACTGAGCTGTGGACTTCTGGAATGGAACTCTCCTTAGTGAACTGCTAATCTTTTTACACATCATTCTCCCAACTCACACCTTTTACAAGGCTGTACGCCCACACTCAACATATCGATTCCTGAAAGGCATCTTATAAAAGCGAGAGCAGTTTCAAACAGGCCAGCAAAACTATCCATACAGATTAATAATGGCTATGACTTGATAGAGGCAAGGAGTTATTCACATGGAATATTTGAATAAAAGGGGAAAAACAAAATCTCTCTCTGAAATTAAACAAAAGCAGTCAGGTATGTTTGGACATGTACCTCTTTTGAGAATGGCAGTGCATGTTTTTAAGATTTCAACAGCAGACCTTTAACTGGCTGGCTTCCTGATTTTTTAATCTGAGGCAGACATCTATTATGAAAGCCGTTGAATGTGTAACTGTAAAACATGTGTAGCAGCTACCAGTCTGGCAGCGATCTCTGGCTGCAAAGAGGAGATTTAGAATTGTATTATGGCCAAGTAACTGCTTACATGAGAGAAACTGTTTTTAACAAGTGACTCATAAAAGCTGTGAAAAATGCTGCTCTTTCGTTGGAGGGATGTGGGGGACGAGAGAAAAAATTTTGTTCATGCTGCTAAAGTAAGAGAAAGCATCAAGAGAACAAATATAAAATAATTATAATTTTAATAATTATCCAATGTAATAATTATTATTTTAATTACATTATTATGTATATAAGCTACCTTATGTATTTATATTTATTGTGGTTTCTTTTGCTGCTACATCAGATTCAGAGGAAGAATGATCTCGTTCTCATTTACATTTGCATACTGGCAATGACATTAAACAATCTAACAATATAATATTAAATGCACTCAGTGGCCACTTTATTATGTGCCTCCTCTACCTGTATGTTCATGGTCTTCTATTGCTGTAGCTCATCCACTTTCAGGTTCGACGTGTTGTGCATTCAGAGATGCTCTTCCGCACACCACTACTGTAACGTGTGGTTATTTGAGTTACTGTCACCTTCCTGTCAGCTTGAACCAGTCTGGCCGTTCTCCTCCGACCTCCCTCATTAACAAGGTGTTTCCACAGAATTGTCTCTCACTGGAATTTTTTTTTTGTTTTTTTCACATCATTCTCTGTAAACTCTAGAGACTGTTGTGTGTGAAATCTCCAGGAGCAGTTTCTGAGATACTCAATCCACCCCATCTGGCACCTACAATCATTTCACTCTCAGAACCATTTAGATCTAAACAAAATCTGAACCTTTTGACTATACCCATGTCCTTTTATACATTGAGTTGCTGTCACATGATTGGCTGATTAGATATTCAGATTATTAGATAGGTGAATCTAATAAAATGGCCACTGAGTGTTATTTCAATATTACTTAATATTATGTTAGATTTTTTTTGAGTTTTTTCATGTGCTGCTCATCTATTACCCTGCTAAGCTGTACGTCCTCAGAATGTTGGAGGAAACCAGAGCACCCGGAGGAACCCCACACAGTCACGGAGAGAATATATAGTGTAGGCCTCCGTTAGTCTCGATAGACCATGGATTTGCACCTTGGAAAGTTTCCAGACCGCAAGCCCGGGCGAGGTTTTTTTAATGGAAGACCAGCAGTTGCCCAAGCTGCAAGTCTCCCCTCTCCACACCACGGATGTTGTCCAAGGGAAGGGCATTAGAAAGATATATATTAGAACATATATACTCCTTATAAACAGTGGTGGGATTTGAACCTGGGTCACAGGTGCTGTAATAGCATTTTGCTACCTGCGATGCTACCATGTCATCCCCAATTTAGATGGATTTTACATAATAATATAATTAAAATAATAATTATTAAATTAAATAAGCGCCATACCAAATCGGAGAAGTCGGTCACAGGTGGTGGGGTCTAGGCCCCAGTGCATATGGAGGGGAGTGAACCCAATGTTTGGACGGAGGTTCAGGTTCTGGGCCGGATTGAAAAGGTCAGGGTGTTGGGGCCAGAGGCGAGGACATGTTGCTGCTCCACGACTTGGCTCTGCGCTGAACTACGGGACTCTCTGGGCTTCCGTTCAGAACGCTGTTTGCTTATGGTTATTTTTTGCATGGTGTGTTTTTATTCTCTGCACATCGGGTGTCCAATGGAGTTTTTTATATGAGTTCTTTTATCTTTTTATGGTTTTTTTTTGATGGGCATGATGTGTTTTTATTCTCTGCACACTGTGACTTTTTTATATGGATTCCTTTGGGTTTCTTTGCTATGTGGCCGCCTGTTAGGAAACTAATCTCAAGGTTGTATGGTATATACGTATTTTGGTAATAAATGCTCTTCAAACTTTTGAACTTTGAATTTTGATCATGTGGAATGGCTGGTGACCTGGGCTTAGCCAGGGTGGGATTTCAGCTTGAAATGAACCGCATCGTCTCTTCAATCCCCCTTCTCCTCTGGCCAGAGTGAGGTCCTCGTCAGTGGAAGGCCACAGCTGAGCTTCAGTACGTAAAATGCAAGAACAGGCCATTGGTCTATGCTTCGAAATGGCTGCCCTCTCTCTCGTCATCAGCTCAAGGCTGCTCCCTCATCTGTTCATCGAGGCCTATTCACCTCAACCATTACCCGTGTGTGCTAATTCCTCTTGCAAAGGAAGCAAAAGTTTGAATTCTCATAACAGCAGGCTCTAGGACTGCTGCCATCTCTTTGTTGTAAGGCTCTTGAAGTTTCTTGGTGAACCAGCGTTCTCCTCATCCAGCTCGTCATAGCCCCTGCACTTCACTTCAAGATGCAGTACCGTAACGTCGTTACTAGTACGCGAATGTAAAGGAGGGTGGAATAATTGTTACTCCGGATCCGATGCACAAAGACACACAATAAGATAAAATACACAATAATAATTAAAAAACACAATAAATATAAATACATAAGATAGTTTATATACATAGATTGATTGTATGTCCATCAAGTGACACCAGGCACGGGAGTGTCTGTACATAAGATGACTCTGACAGGAAGTGATAAAGTAGTGGTGGTTGGGGGTGTGGAGGGGAGGGTTAGTGGGTGGAGGTGTTGATCAGCCTTACTGCTTGGGGAAAGTACCTGTTTTTAAGTCTGGTGGTCCTGGTGTAGATGCTACGTAGCCTCCTCCCTGATGGGAGAGGGACAAACAGTCCATGAGCAGGGTGAGTGGGGTCCTTCATGATGTTACTGGCCCTTTCCCGGCACCTTTCTGTACATATGTTCTTGATGGCGGGTGGGCTGGTGCTGGTGACGCGTTGGTCAGATGTGGTGAAACTGCTTTGCGCTTTCTCTGTGTATTCCGCATCTTCTGCAAAGTTCAAAGTTCAGAGTATTACCGAAGTATGTATACATCACCGTACACTACCCCGAGACTCGTTTCCATGCAGGCACTTACAACGGGACAAACAAATACGACAGAGTCAATGTGAATCTACACCCGAAGACTGAGGGGCAGCCAATGTACAAAGACAAATAGGGCAAGTACATAAAAAACAAATAGTAATAATAATATTAAATAAATAATACTGAAAACATGAGTTTAGAGGCCTTGAAAGTGAGTCCATAGATTGTGGAATCAGTTCTGAGGAGAGTGAAATTATCCCCTCTGGTTCAAGAGCCTGATGGTTGATGGCTAACAACTGTCCCTGAACCTGGTGGTGTTGGACCTATGGCTCCTGTACCTCCTTCTTGATGGCAGCAGCGAGAAGAGAGCATGACCCGGATGGTAGGGGTCCTTGATGATGGATGTGTTACTGCTTTTCCTTCCGAATTACCTCAGTGTACTTACGTTTGGAATAATTTGGCATGCAAAGCAAAGTTCTCCATTGTAACTCTGTGAGGTGAGATCCTCTGTCAGTCAGAGTTGATCATGGATATTTCATCCTCGCTGTGTAGATACGCAAGTCAGGGCAGTACAATATTGAGAGCAAGCTGTTTCCCACGTAGCAGGCTCCCTCTCTCCATGCGTCTGATGAACCCAAAGGAACGGCAGAGACCAATACGTTTTGGCATCAGTGGCACTGCAAGAGTTGCCAATCAGTGTTGAACTCAATGTAGGACTGCCTTAGGGACTCCCTAAGGATTTTTCCCTCGGGGTTTACTCCTGAAGCCTCCCCCGAATGGTAGCAGAGGTTTGATCGGAGTTTTCCTTCTCCTATACGAGCTGATGAGGCCCGTCTGCCTGAAGTGACTCGGTTTAAGGTGCTTCTGCCCCTTCTCCTGTCAGTAGAAACGGTTCTGCCGGGCTGAGTAGCAAAGCCACGCGTGATTGCCAGGAGCTGGACTGGGTTGTCAGAGGCTAGATGAAATGCACACCATTGGGAGCATTTAATAGGTAGAACTTGTCCACATTACCACCCCTGGCTATAACAACCTGAAAGAACCTGTATCTCCGCACATGTGACAATAATAAACCAATTTACAAATTAAAAGCACAAGAGATTTACAAGACGCTGGAAAACCCGGTGCGACACATTCTGGCTGTCTCCACACACCACCTCTTCTCCTCGCCTGGCCATCACCTACCACCTCCAGGCTTCTTCCTTCCTTCCTCCACCCACCTACCTACCTTGCCCTTCACCCGGTCTCACCAATCACCTGCCAGCTTGTCCTCCTTCCCCTCCCCCCACCACCTTCTTCCCCCTTCCTCTCCGGTCTTGTTGAAGGTTGTTGACCAGAAATATCGACATTATTCATTTCCATTGATGCAGCCTGGCCTGCTGAGTTCCTCCAACATTTGTATTACTACGAATTAAAATATTCGCATTTCACTCACAGGGTCAAAGCATTGCTTCTGAATTTCCTGCTTTTGTGTCATTGACCACCTTACTCGTATTTTTTATCACAGTTGGAAAAGCCATGGCATTCCATAAGGTGTAAGAGCAGAGTTAGGCCATTTGGCCCATCAAGTCTGCTCCACTATTCCATCATGGCTGATTTATCATCCCTCTGAACCCCATTCTCCTGCCTTCTCCCCAAACCTTCGATGCCCTCACTAATCAAGAACCTATCCACTTCCACTTTAAATATATCCAGTGATTAGGTCTCCACAGTCACCTGTGGCTTTGAATTCCACAGATTCACCTCCTTCTGGCTAAAGAAATTCCTCCTCATCCCTCTTTTAAAGGGATGTCCTTGTATTCTGAGGCTGTGTCCCCTGGTCCTAGACTCCCCCACAATAGGAAACATCCTAACAACACTTTAACAACTTTGAACAATTTGCACTAAAATGAACTTATTTTGTTCTAATTATGTTTTTCTCTTATAAAATTGCTGATTATTGATGTTTTTTTTCCTGTGAATGTTGTGATCTGATTCCATGTGCTTGTCGTGCTGCTACAAGTAAGTTCTCCATGGCAACCATGCTTCAGTGTAAGACCGACAGACAAATGAGCAGAATGAGGCCATTCAGCCCATCAGGAGTGCTCCATCATTCCACCATGGCTGATTTATTATCCCTCTCAACCCCATTCTCCAGTCTTCTCTCTGTAACCTTTGACCCTCTGAATAATTAGGAACCTTTCAACTTCCACCTTAAGCGTACCCACTGACCTGTCCCCCACAGCTGTTTGTGGCACTGTGTGCTGTTCATGTTGCAAGAAACACAACTTCGACTTTTGTCTGTGATCTGATCACGGTACCAAACACAAGGCAAAAAGCAAGAATTGCAGGTGAAACTCAGCAGGTCAGGCCACACCAGTGGGAAGAGAAAAAGAGTCAATATTTCACGTCAGAGACCCTTCGCCGAAGTGAAAAGGAAATGGAAAAGAAGTTTGTAAAGCTTTCCCTGACCCCACAGAGTGTTTCCAGAACTTTCCATTAGGATGAAAATTCTGTCCTGATGCAAGGTCGCAGCCGGAGGCGATGAGGGTTTCATGGTGCTGCCTTACCTGCTGAGCTCTGTTAGTATTTTGTGTGTGGGTTGCTTTGCATTTCCAGCATCTGCAGAATCTCTTGTGTTATTATTTTCTGCTATTTTGTTTGAGATTTCCAGCATCTGCAGGTTTTTTTTAATCTTCACAAACCCAAATATTGTGCTTTGCCACTGAGACAAGTCATATTTATTTCTTCTAACTGTGATTTACAGAAATATTCATGGACAGAATCGTTCAGTCTTCCAAAGAAACCTGCCCAGTGTTTTACTGGGCACCGGTTTGGTCTCCTGATTTGTCATTGCTTGTGTTTCTTTCTTTATGGAATGACACAGTAGCGTAGTGGAGCAGTTAGCATGACACTTCACAGTAGCAGCTGTAAGATCAGGATTCAATTCCCCCGCTATCTGGGTGGCCGGGTGGAGCTATGTCTCTACTAAAGGAGGCGTGAGGCACTCCTTCCCTCCGCTAGCCTGCAGGTCACCCCTGGGCAAGGTGTAGCCCCTGTTAGCTCCGATCAGGGTTGAGTGAAGCCTTGGGAGCAGATGGTGGCTGGTCGAGCGAGCAGCTGGTGCAGATCACAAGTCCTGGTTATGTGACCACCGACAGCAGGCAGACAATCTCTGAAGGGTATTGATAATGGCTGGGGTCACCCGTCCTGTAAAGACACTGCCCAGAAGAAGGCAATGGCAAACCAAACCACTGCTGTAGAATTTGCCATGAACAATCATGATTGCCCTTGTCATAGAACGTGGAAAGTAACGATGACGTAAGGAGATTTGATGTTCGCTCTGTGACTGTCTAGAAACTTTCTTCCTGATTTTTTTTCAGCTGCACAGATGAACCATTGCTCTGGACAGGAAGCTTCCACCAGGCCTGAAAAGTGCCCGGCACTTCTTAATGCATAACTATGAATATTTGGAATAAAAACAGACAAATCACATAATTCTGATTTTATTTATTAATTGAACTGTATAATGAAATGCAGTACAAAAAAGAAAATCTTTCATGTTTGGTAAACTTTTTCTCATCTGTCTTTCTGCACGGCAGCAAAGGCTGTGCGCTTGGGAACAGTCCGTGTGGTTTCCCCCCCAGGTGCTTCAGTTTCCTCCCACAGTCCAAAGATGTAAAGGTTGGGGCTAGTGAGTTGTGGGCATGCTGTGGAGGTGCCAGAGGTGCATATTCTTGCTATTTTCCTGATACACATTTACAGGACATCTTCAGAATTCAAATATAGGAAATCACTCTAAAATCTGTCAATCCAAATCTAAGCTACTCCTGGTGAAATATTGTGAACACATCAGTTCCGGCATCCTCTGTAAGAAAGCTTGTATGTTCTGCCCATGAGTGCATGGATTTCCTCTGGGTGCTCCACTTTCCTCCCACAGTCCAAAGATGTCTCAATTAGAAGGTTAATTGGTCATTGTAAATTGTCCTGTGACTAGGCTAGGGTTAAATAGGTGAGTTTCTGGGCAGTGTAACTCATTGGGCCAGAAGGTCCTGTTCCACACTATATCTCTAAGTAAATAATCTTGGCCAGAAACGTCAACTGCATATTCATCTCCATAGATGCTGTCTGACCTGCTGAGTTTTGTGTGTTTCCAGTGTTTTCAGTGTTTGTGTGTGTTGCTCTGGATTTCCAGCATCTGCAGAATCTCTTGTGTAAATAATAAATAGTTCAGATTGAGCCGGTGTAAAGTTGGACAGCTAAACAGGAAACCTTTGTTAGGTAGACAGAGAAAAATTTATCTCTATGCACAAAATTCATTTGGTTGTAACCTTTTGGTTTAAGAAGTAATATTTATCACTTTCTTTTTAGCCAAGTGGGAGAGATATTTGTAGTTAACAGCTTAATGCAATCAATAACAACGTCTGTCACATGCACAACAGATACCCATCCTGTGCGTTGTGAACATGTCCACATATGGATTTTCTTCGCTTGTCGTTTATTGAGTATTGGCTGTGAATTACTGAGAGACTGTCTGAGTTCTAGCTGGTGATACCACTCAGTTTTGTTAGTGCTCGCATGCACGTGCGTATGTGTGTGTGTATGGGTTGGGGTTAGAGTGTGTGTGTGTGTGTTTGTGTGTGTATATGTGTGAGTGTGTATGTAGATGGGTGTGTGTAGAGGTTGGGGAGAGTGTGTTTGTGTGTAGATGGATGTGTGTGTGTGTGTGTGTGTGTGTGTATGCGGATGTGTGCACGTGTGAATGGGTGTATGTGTGCATGTGGATGTGTGCATGTGTGAATGGGTGTGTGTGTGTGTGTGTGGATGTGTGCATGTGTAAATGGGGGGGGGTGTGTATGTGTCTGTGTGGATGTGTGCATGTGTGAATGAGTGTGTGTGTGTGTGTGTGTGTGTGTGTGTGTGTGTGTGTGTGTGTGTGTGTGTGGATGTGTGCATGTGTGAATGAGTGTGTGTGTGTGTGTGTGTGTGTGTGTGGATGTGTGCATGTGTGAATGGGTGTGTGTGTGTCTGTGTGGATGTGTGCACGTGTGAATGTGTGTGTGTATGTCTTATGGTCTAATACAAACTGTGCACAAATGATACCATCCAGTGAAAGACAGACTGCACAAAAGCAAATAGCAAAGACATGACCAAAGGCAAGTCTACTATTGTGTAAAAGGTGTTCTCTTGGTTCTGTTTCTGAGGTTACTGTGATACTGAGGCAATATAACACCAAGTATACGTACATAATGGTAAAACATGGTGGGGGTGAGATTCCACCCCAGGTGGAACCTGGAGAAATTAGTGGGATGTGTTGCAATGGACGTTGTCCAGCCAGGACACACAATGAGATTCTCACCCGCCATGTGGCTGTGCTTTCTGGGATCACCACGCAATCCTGTTATAATAGCACCATGCCATCGTCAGTAAGGAGAGAATTTACTTTCAGAGGGTTTTATTGGAGAACAAAATGGTCTCCAGCATCTATAAACACAAGAGATTCTGCAGTTGCTGAAATGTGGAGCAACCCACACAAAATGCTAGCATAGCGGTTAGTGTAAAACTATTTCAGCACAAGTGATTGGGTTAGGTTCTTGCCACTGTCTGTACGGAACTTAAACATTCTTCCCGTGATTGTGTTGGTTTCCTCCGGGTGCTCCGGTTTCCTCCCACATTCCAAAGATGCGGGTTGGCGGTGGAAATGTGGCGACACTTGTGCACTGCCCCCACTGCTGGTCTGATTTGGAGCAAATGATGCATTTCATTGTCGAAAAGGATCTGGTGCTTTCCCGTTGTACATGACAAACTCTCTTCGAGCTTCCAGACGGGTCCACATATCGATACCTCACCAAAAACAGCCACCATCATGCCTAGAGCGGTTCTTTTTACTTTGGTTAACCATGCAAAAACTACTTCGGACCTGGAGAATCTCCACGAGGAAATAAGACAATTACCGATGATGTTCCTGCAGAATGGCTACAAGGTGAAGGAAATCCATTGGGCTGACGGAAAAACCAGGAAGCCTAACAACAAAGAAGAACCCATCGCTACCACCCACCTTCCCTATATTTCCTCAGTTTCTAGGAGGATCACCAGGGTTCTGAAGAAATACCAGATTAATACCATTCACAAACCTGTAAGGAGAGTCAAATCTCAGCTTAGGCGGCTCAAAGATTCAGGACGGCTGGTGTTTACAGGATGTATATTGGCCAGACGGACGCACGGTGGAAACACGCATCAAAGAGCACAGGAGGCGTATCTGTCTGGGCTACAGTAGCAGAACATTGCTTTCGCAATGGCCACAGGATTGACTTTGACTACTGTGCTGTGCCAATGGCATTTGTGACCGCCTGGCAAAGGAAGCCATTGAAATAAAACTAGAGGAAAAGAACTTTAACAAGGACAAAGGTGTTGTTCTAAGTAAGAACTGGAATTCAATTGTAAACAAGGTGGGGCAGTGGAAACCTGATTGGATGAGGACTATCCAATCAGGAGGGATGAACTAAGGGGGCATGAATACCACTGGACTAGACGTGCCCAGGCACCATCTCAGATGATGATGGCAGAATTTGTCATCGAAACATCGGTTATAATCGATACCTGTACCTGGCTGGAAGCCCGAGAAGAGTTTATTCGTTTATTTCATTGTCTGTTTCGATGCACATGTGATAAAGAAAACTAATCTCTTAAAATGTTGGAGGAACTCAGCAGGTCAGGTAGCATCAATGTAGGGAAATAGAGAGTTGGCCAAGTCTTGATCAGCACTGGAAAGGAAGCCAGAATGAGAAGGTGGCGGAGGGGAAGGAGTCCAAAGGAAAGAGGAACAAATGACTGGAAGTTAGAGAACTCAGTATGCTTAGTAGGAGGACAGATGGGGCTGATTGTAGCCTCCATTTCTGTGCAAATCCAATTGATTTTAGAGGTTTTATGCTCAGTTTGGTTTGTCCATCAGACCCAGAACTCCCGTGGTGTGTTGGAGCACAGACATTGACGGCTTCTGTCCCAACTTGCTGCGGGGAATCCAGATACACGTCACACCTGGATTGGCTGGTCGTAGACCCCCCCTCCATTGGAAGCATCTTCTCCATATCTACTCTATCTAGGCCTTTTGATATTTCATAGGTTTCAACATGATCCTCCCCCCCCCCGCTGTTCTAAACTCCAGTGAATATAGGCCCAAAGCTTGTTTCAATTAGACTGTATCAAAAGCCAGCATCTAAGGAGTTAAATTACCTTTTTAATGCAGTAGCAGCTTTGAGTGCAGAACATGAATGATTTTCCTCTCCCAAAAGCCAAATAAAATTACATTTTTGTTCCAATCATTAAACTCTGATGTAAGTACACCAAGGGGCAGAGGTGTGGTTAAAGGCATCGATTAGAACTACTTACTGGCAAAGTGCGTGGACTCTGCCAGGTCACCAGCATGAAATTTTAATTTTGGTTCCTACCAACTTTCTTCTTAACTTCAGCTTGCTGCAAATGTTTAAACCCAAGTACCATGCGGTGTATTAAATGCTGAACGTCTGTTCTTGAGCCAGAAGCGTCGCTACAGATCTTAAGCTCAGTCAGCAAGTCAGCCATAGATCAAGTTATATTGCTTAACCTTTTGGCGTCTGTCAAGCAAAATCTCCACTTAAGTGCACAGTGGTCGACCTGAATATGTTTTACTGCCTTCTGTTAGCAGAACCTGTCTCCGTTTTAAGTATTAAAAGTGTTACCATGGAATCTAAATCTGAACCGAACGGGATTTATTGGGAATATGAATCGGTCAGGTGCAGATATTTAATTTACAATCTGATGCTGATGGGAGACATAAGAACACAGGACCAGTCCATTCAGAATCAAAATCAGAATCAAAATCAGGTTTATTATTACTGACATGCACTCTGTGGCCACTTTAGTAGGGACGTCTTGTATCTAATAGTGTGGTCACTGAGTATATCTTCATGATCTGCTGCTGCTATAGCCCATTCGGAGATGCTCTTCTGCACATTGCTGTAGAAATGTGTGATCATTTGAGTTACTGTCACCTTTCTGTTAGTTTGAACCAGTCTAGCCATTCTCCTCTGACCTCTCTCATTAATAAAGCATTTTCACCCACAGAGTGACTGTTCACTGGGTGCTTTATGTTTTTAGCACCTATATTTCACTGCCATTTATCCATTTCCTATTATTGCTTCATTGGTATTTTGATTGAATTCATTCTTGTTTAATTGAAAGATTCAAAGTACATTTGTATTGGAGTGCCATGCAGATGCAGGAGAAGTGTTCCCGTGTAAGTCCAGCAAAGAGCTTAAAAAGCCAGTCTCCATAAAACATGGGGCCGTCTAGTGGAGCAGTCGTCAGAGTTGTCTGAGTCAGAGTGGTAAGTCTTTGGCTCAACAGAATTTCAGCGAGAGCAGGCAAGTTAAGTAGGTAAGTTCATTCCTTGTTTCTTTTTTCTTATTTAACCCTTGAGGGAATAGGGGGTATGTCTACAGAGCCAGTGTTCTCTTCTGGGTGTCAGATGTGAGATTTTCAAGAGACTACTTGGCCCCTGATGGCCACATCTGCACCAGATACATTGAGATGCAGCTCTTTAGAGACCATGTTAAAGAACTGGAGATGCAGCTCGATGACCTTCGGCTTGTTAGGGAAAGTGAGGCAGTGATAGACAGGAGCTACAGGGAGGTAGTCATCCCAAGGCTACAGGAGACCGATTATCAGGAGAGGGAAGGGAGAACATCTGATGGTGGAGAATACCCCTGTGGCCATCACCCTCAACAATAAGTACTCTATTTTGAGTGCTGTTGGGGCGGGGGGGTCGATCTACCTGGGGGAAGCAACAGTGGCTGTGCTTCTGGCACTGAGTCTGCCCTGTGGCTCAGAAGGGTAGGGAATTGAAAAGGATAGCAGCAGTAATAGGAGACTCTATAGTCAAGGTGACAGGTAGACGATTCTGTGGACACGAGAAGGAAACATGGATGGTAGTTTGCCTCCCAGGTGCCGGAGCCCACAATGTTTCTGAACGTGTCCACAATATCCTGAAAAGGGAGGGTGAGCAGCCAGACATTGTGTTACATATTGGTACCAATGACACAGGGAGAAAAAGGGAGGAGGTCCTGAAAATAGAATACAGGGAGTTAGCATGGAAACTGAGAAGTGGAACCTCAAGGATAATAATTTCAGGATTGCTGTCTGTGCCGCATGACAGTGAGGATAGAATACAATGAGGTGGCAGATAAATGTGTGGCTGAAGAATTGGAGCAGGGGTTAGGGATTACAATTTCTGGATAATTGGGACCTCTTCTGGGGCAGGTGTGACCTGTACAATAGGGACGGGTTGCACTTGAATCCGAGGGGAACCGATATACTTGCAGGCAGGTTTACTAGAGCTGTTGGGAATGGTTTAAATTAATATGGCGGGGGGATGAGAATCAGTACGATAGAGCTGAGGATGAGCCAGCGGGTTTACAAGTAGATGATGGGTGTAACATGAATGTAAGGACAGACAAGCCAATGACTGGGTACAAATGCAGACAGAGCAAAGAGTTAAATTGTACCACAGAGGCAAAATTCAAAAGGGTGAAGAATGCAGGGCTGAAGGTGATGTATTTAAACACACATAGCATTCAGAATAAGCTGGATGAACTCGTGGCGCAATTAGAGATTGGTGAGTATGATGTTGTGTACATCATTGAGTTGTGGCTGAAAGAAGGCCGTAGTTGGGGGTTTAACATCAAAGGATACACTTTGTATAAAAAAGACAGGCAGGAAGGCATCAGTGGTGGTGTGGCTCTGTTGGTAAGAGATAGAATTACATCTTTAGAAAGAGGTGACATGGGGTCAGAGAATGTTGAATCTTTGTGGGTGGAGTTAAGAAACTGCAAGGGTAAAAAATCCATTATGGGAATGATATGTAGGCCTCCAAATAGTAGCCAAGATGTGGGGTTAAGTTTGCAAAGGGAGCTGAAAAAGGCATGTAATAAGGGTAATGACACAATTGTAGTGGGGGACTTCAATATGCAAGGGGATTGGGAAAATCAGGTTGATGTGGAATTGCAAGAGAGGGAATTTGTTGAATGCCTACTAAATGGTTTTTAGAGCAGCTTGTGCTTGAGCTTTCTTGGGGAAAGGTTATCTTCGATTGGGTATTGTGTAATAACCCAGATCTTATTAGGGAGCTTAATGTAAAGGAACCATTAGGAGGCAGTGATCCTAATATGACAGATTCATAATCAGTGTTCATAATATGACAGGATTCATACTGCAGTTCAAGAGGGAAAAGCATAACTCACATATATCAGTATTGCAATGGAATAAAGGGAATTACAGAGGCATGAGAGAGGAGCTAGCCCAGGTGGATTGGAGAGGAATACTGGTGGGGATGACAGCAAAGCAGAGTTGGCTGAAGTTTCTGGGAATAATTCACATGGTGCAGGATAGATATGTCTCACAGAAGAAGTTGTTCTCAAATGGAAGGGACAGGCAAGAGTGGATGTCAAGGGAAGTTAAGGACTGTTTAAAAGTCAAGGAAAAGGCATATAGGGTAGCAAAAGTGAACAGGAAGTTGGATGATTGGGAAGCTTTTGAAATCCAACAGAAAGCAACTAATAAAGCCATGAAAGGAAAAAGATGAGAGCAAACTAGCCAATAATATAAAACAGGATATTATTTTATTTTTTGGTTCTTTAAAGAGTAAAAGGGAGGTGAAACTTGATATTGGACCACTGGAAAATGATGCTGGTGGGGACCAAGAAATGGCAGATGAACTTTATGGGTACTTTGCATCAGTGTTCACTGTGGAAAACACTAACAGTGTGCCAGAGGTCCGTGAGTGTCAGGGAGCAGGAGTGAATGCCAATGTTATTACAAAAGAAAAAAGTGGCAGGCAAACTCAAAGGTCTTCAGGTGGATAAGTCACCTGGACTAGATGGACTACATCCCAGAGTCCTGAGAGAGGTTGCCGAAGAGATAGCGATTCATTGGTTGTGCAAGTATCACTTGATTCTTGCATGGTCCAAGAGGACTGGAAGATTGCAAATTTCACTTCACTCTTTACAAAGGGAGGAAGGCAAAAGAAAGGAAATTATAGGCCAGTTAACCTAACCTCAGTGGTTGGGGAAGTGTTGGTACCTATTATTAAGGATGAGGTTTCGGGGTGGAGACTAATGATAAAATAAGTCAACGCCAGCGTAGTTTCTGTAAAGAGAAATCTTACCTGATAAATCTGTTAGAGTTCTTCAAGGAAGTAACAAGCAGGGTGGATAAAGGAGAGGCAGTGGATGTCATTTACTTGGATTTTCTTGCAGGCATTCACAGTAAATACAAAGAAACAAAAAACCCAAAGTAATAATATTAAACAAATGAACTAGAGTAAATAAGTATCAAGAATATGAGATGGAAGAGTCCTTGAAATTGAGTCCATAGGTTGTGGGAACAGTTCAATGTTGGGGTGAGTGAAGTTATCCCCTCTGGTTCAAGAGCCTGATGGTTGAGGGGCAATAACTGTTCCTGAACCTGGTGGCTCCTGATCACAGCAGTGAGAAGAGAGGATGGCCTGGGTGTTGGAGGTCCTTGATGATGGACGCTGCTTTCCTGGGACGGCGGTCCATGTAGAGGTGCTCAATGATGGGGAGGGCTTGGCCCATACTGTACTGGGCCAAATCTACTATCCTTCGTAGGTTTTGCCGTTTGATGTTTCCATATCAGGCCGTGATGCAACCAGTCAATGTATTCCCTGCCATGAATCTGGAGAAGTTAATTATCTATTCATTTTCTTATTGAGATACAGTGTGGATGGGCCCTTTTGACCCTTTGAGCTGCACCACACAGCAATCTCTGAGTTAACCCTAGAATAATCACAGGAGAATTCACAGCGACCAATTAACAAACTAACTGGTGTGTCTTTGGGACTGTGGGAGGAAAGCCGACTACCCGGTGGAAACCCACACCTTCATGTGGAGAGGGTAAAAACTCCTTGCAGCCAGGGGCGGGAATTGAACCTGTGTCACTGGTATTGTAAAGTGTCGCACTGACCACTACACTACCGTGCATGGAATACAGAATTGTGTAGGACTGTTAGATTCAAAATTACTTACGTGTCTAAGGTGAAGGTCTGAAGACTGTTTCTAGTCCTGATGCTAACTGGACAAGATAGTGGGTGGATAAACAAGGAGCAGGTGCAATGTATTGTGGAGTAACATGACACTATTGACTTCGGTGGGAATAGAGGAGTATTATTGAAACAGCAATAGATCAGGAAACGTTGCTGCAGGAGAGGATCTGTGTGTCCCCGGGTAACAGACACGAGAGGCACCCAAGTAGCTTCAGAAAGCAAAGTTGACAGAAACGACACATTTCACTGTATGTTTCAATGGACAAGTGACAGATAAAGTAAATCATCTTTATCTTTATACTTATCTCTTGAAGTTACCTGTATGAACAGATTCAGAAGGCAGTTTGTAGTGTTCGAAAGAACTTACTGTAGCTGAGGTCCATGATTAATGGTGTTCTGCATGGATCTGTATTGGGACCTCAGCTGTTGGTGATGTATATAAACGGCCTGGATGAAAATATACATGGGTGGATTAGTAGGGATACAGATGATATGAAGATCGGTGCTGCTGTGGATAGTGTGGAAGACTGGCAAAGACTACAGATGATATAGATCAGCTTCAGATATGGGCAGAGAAATGACAGCTGGAGTTTAATCCAGCCAAATGTGGAGTGTTGCACCTCGGTAGGTCAAATGCAAAGAGGCAGTCCTCTGTTAAAGGCAAGACCCTTAACAGTGCTGATGAGCAGAAGGACCTTGAGGTTAAAGTTCAGAGCTCTCTGAAAGCAGCCACACCGGCTGGTAGGGTGGGTAAGAAGGCAAATGGCATGCTTGCCGTTATTAGTCGAGGCACTGGGTTCAGAAGTCATGAAGTTACGTTGCAGCTTTATAAACGCTGGCTAGGCTGTATCTGAAGCATTGCATTCCGTTTTAGTTGCCCTGTTATAGGAAGGATGAGGACGGTGCGGAAGAGGCTCACCAAGATGCTGCCTGGACCCGAGGGCATGTGCATGAGAGGCTGGACAAACTTGGGTTGTTTTCTCTGGAGTGGCAGAGGTTTTTTTTTAGTACTTTATTTTCAAAATTTTCAAAAATACACAATGAAATCAACAAGAACATACCAGCCCAGACACATGTAAAAATGAAATAAGCAAAAAAAAAGAGCATAACATTAGAGGGATGCCTATTGTACAAAGAGTGGCAGAGGTTTGGGGAGATCTGATCGAGGTTTATAAGATTACGAGAGGCATAGATAGAGTAGGCAGACAATACCTTTTTCCCAGGGTGGAAATGTCTTATACCAGAGGGTATGTATTTAAGGTGAGAGGAGGTAATTTCAAGGGAGATGGTGATTGCCTGGAATGTGCTGCCTGGGTGGTGGTGGAGATAGAAACATTAGGGACTCTGAAGAGATGTTTAGATAGGCACCGGAATGTGAGGGAAATTTATTCATGTATTGAGGTACTGCACAGAACAGGCCCTTCCAGCCCTCCGAGCTGCACGGCCCCTGATTTAACCCCAGCCTAATTAAGGGACAATTTTTAATGACCAATTAGCCTGCTTATCGGACTGTGGTAGGAAACCTGGGCACCTGGAGGAAATCATGCATTCAACGAGGAGAACGTACATATTCCTTAAAGAGGACGTAGGAATTGAATTCCAAGCTCTGATCTTCCGAGCTGTAAAATGGAAGGATATGGACATTGTGTAGGCATTGTGTTTGGCACAATTTCATGTTCCTGTGCTGCACTGTTCTATGTTCTATAAAATGCTCTGTACAAATGGCAAGCAAAATGAATATTTTACTGTATGTGTGAAAATAATAAACCAGCGTATTAATTTACCGATTAATTGGAAGAACTACAGGGTCAAGGTCCTGAGATTGGGACCTCATCTGGATCTTTCCAGTACCAGTTACTCCACGCCTAAACTCTCTCAGTTGTAGGGAGCAGCAGGTGAGATTTAAACTAATCCGAGTAGAGAGATGCAGTGCGTATGTTTGAAACAAGTTCACAAAGCTCTGAGTCACAAGTGTGAAAATATTTTGGGAGTCTCGCTTCTTATCCGTGGAAAGTTATCTGCTTTGTGCCGATGTTGGTTTAGTCCCAAGCTTCCAGTCTGATTGTTTAAAAACAACTCGTTCCCTGGTGCTGGGCCAGCGTAAGCAGGGCTCTCTCCGCTGTCGGTAGTATGTCCAAGCCCTGCTCCATCGATGGAGTTCTAAACTGAAGTTATAATGTGGCTCCGGGAAGGCAGGGTTGGGGGCAGTTCATGATTCCTTTCAACAATCACTGCCAGCGTGCTCCTGCTGGGGTTAAACCTCCCACAGCTACTTTTGAAGATAAGTTGGGGGCTCTTCCTGAAAAACCTGTTCATTGCTCGATGTAACTGAAAAATGGATGTCCTGCTGAAGGGTCTCGGGCTGAAACATCGACTGTTTACTCTTTTCCATAGATGCTGCCTGGCCTGCTGAGAACCTCCAGCATTTTGTGTGTTTCTTGAAAAATAGATGATGTAGTTATGGTAGAACATTGAATATTACAGCTCAGTTCAGGCCCTTCGGCCCACGATGTTGTGCTGACCTTTTAACCTTCTCTAAGATCAATCTAACTCTTCTCTCTGACATTGCCCTCTATTTTTCTATCATCCAAAAAGTGCCTCTCTAAAAAGTCTTTTTAATGTCCCTGATGTATCTGCCTCTACCACCACCCCTGGCAGAGTGTGTTCCAAAAACCCACCTTTCTCTGTATAAAACTTACCCCTGACACCCCTCTATACTTTCCTCCAATCACCTTAAAGTTATGCCCCCTATATTAGACATTTCTGTCCCGAGAGACAGGTGCTGCCTTTTATCATCGTATACACCTCTATCAAGTCACCTCTCATCCCTCTTCACTCCAAAGAGAAAAGCCCTTGCTCACTCAACCTCTTCTCAGAAGCCTTGCCCTCTAATCCAGGCAGCATCCTGGTAAATCTCCTCTGCACCCTCTCTAAAGCTTCCTCATTCTTTCTTAATGAGCTGACCAGGACAGAACACAATACCCCAAGAGCAGTTTCACCAACGATACCTGCTTGATCTGAGTGGTTAAGGGCCCCATGGCAGTTTCTGAAGATAAGGAGAGGACTTCTGGGAAACCTGGCCAATATTAATTCATCGCTCATCAACACTGAGAAATAGATGATGTAGTTATCAAAGCTCAAAGTAAACTTATTGTGAAAGTCGTACACCATACACAACCCTGAGATCCATTTTCTTGCAGGCATTCACAGTAAAGATAGAGTAATTCAACAGAATCAATGAAAGACCACACACAACAGGAATGAACAAACAACCAACGTGCTAAAGACAACAAACCGTGCAAATACAAAAGGGGCAGGGGAAGAAAAACAAACAGACAGATAGATAGATAATGCTAAGAACATGAAATGAAGAGTCCTTGGAAATGAGTCCATAGGTTGTGGGAACAGTTCAGTGTTGGAGTGAGTGAAGTTATCCCCTCTGGTTCAGAAGCCTGATGGTTGAGGGGCACTAATTGTTCCTGAACGTGGTGTGTTGGGTCCTGAGGCTCCTGAACTTCCTTCCTGATGGCAGGAGTGAGAAGAGAGGTGGAGGGGGTCCCTGATGGCTGCTTTTCCGAGCCAGCACTCCCTGTAGATGTACCCAATGGTCGGGAGGGCTTAATGGCCTTCTCTGAGACTTTCATTACAGCAATGGCTACCCTTCAAATCCACCATAATGGATAAATAAGATCTACTGCAATGATTATTCTCTACATGGCCTGTTGAGCATCACAGATCATGGGTTCCAATCGGTGCTCGATGATGAATGATATACCTGAGGTTAAGGAGAATTAGGGACTGTCTGACTGTGACCTCCGCTGGAAGTACTGGCAGAGGAGATGGCCAGGATTGGCTGGGTTTCCCTGCTAATACTTCCAACGAGCCTGGCGAGTGATCAGGAGCGATTAACAGTGTAGTGCAGCAGAGGGCAGTGACTGACCCCAGATCTCTCTCAAGCACAGACTGTGAGAGGCTGAATCGAGCAGCGTGAGTAAGAAATTAAAACCTCAAAACAGATCTGGGCGAAGACAAGTTGTTTCAATATTAATGCGCAGAGCAGCCTCTTCACAAAGCACACCCTATCTTTAAGTATGACTCATTACTTTTCCTGCTGTTCACTGTGTATGAATAGCACAGAGAACTTTCACCAAGTTCAAGCTAAACTTTAATTGTCATTCAACCATACACATGTATACAACTAAACGGAACAGCGTTCCTCCAGGGCAAAGGTGCAAAACACCATAGATACAGTCACACTAAACACATATATTACTACAGCACATACTGTCACAAAATAATATTAGCACAAGCCCCTGTGTGACATGGCCTGAAGATTGGTGGTGCATGGGATATTGCCCTGGAGTCATGTTACTGCAAAAACAAGTATTTTCTTCTATACACGTGTGGTGGAGAGTATATTGACTGGCAGCATCACTGCCTGGTATGCAAACACCAATGCCCTTGAATGGGAAGTCCCACAAGAAGTAGTGGATGTGGCCCCAGTCTGTCACGGGTAAAGCCCTCCCCATCACTGAGCACATGTACATTCTGTCACAGGAAAGCAGCTTCCATCATCAAGGACCCCCACCATCCAGGCCGTGCTCTCTTCTCAGTGCTGCCGCTAGGACGAAGGCACAGGAGCCTCAGGACCCACACCAGCAGGTTCAGGAACAGTTATTACCCCTCAACCATCAGGCTCTTGAACCAAAAGGGATAACTTCATTTAACTTCACTCGGTCCATCGCCAAAAGACTTACTTTCAATGGTTCTTCATCTCATGTTCTTGATACTTATTTATTTATTTATTATTAGTATTTCTCTTCTTTCCTTTTATATTTGCCCAGTTTGTTGTGCTTTGCACATTGGGTCTTTGTCTGTCCTGTTGGGTGTGGCCTGTTCTGGGGTTGGAGGACTATGTGTATGAGTGTGTACAATAGTTGCATTCTTTCTCTACCATATCCTTAGGTTGTTTTGGTTGATGAACACACACAAAACATTTCATCGTTTGTTTTGATGTACATTTATTTTGCTAATTTAGAGATCCAGCATGGAACAGGACCATCCAGCCCACTGTACTGTACCATCCTATTTGGCCCTCGCCTCATCACAGGGCAATTTACAATGACCAATTGCCCTACTGACCAGTACATCTTTGGTCTGTGGGAGGGAACCCACACACTCACGGGAAAAACACACGGACTTGCTTACCATTCGGAATTGAACTCTGAACTCCGACAGCCCAAATTGGAATAGTGTCACGCTACCGTGGCAAATTTGATAACTAAATGATTCTGAATGCTGGGAGGAGTTGGCTGAAGATAAATTAGTGAGAAATGCTTTCTATCTCATATCCATTCTTGGTGCATTTAACCTTAGTGTTCCCTGGGACAAAGGAGTTGCTTACTCCATGGTGAGGGTGAGGACTCATTAGACGCAGCGCATTGTGAGGTGAGTGAAGTAGCTCAGAAGGAGGGGTGGGAAAAGAAGTGAGGGTGGCAGTGAGAGTGAGGGGTTAGGGGTGGGGGTGAGGATGGGTGACGGTGGGGGTGGGAACGGGTGATGGTGGGGGTGATGTTGGGGGTAAGGATGGTTGACGGTGGGGATGGGGGTGGGGATGGGTGACAATGGGGGTAAGGATGGGTGATAGTGGGACTGGGGGTGGGGATGGATGACAATGGGGGTAAGGATGGGTGATGGTGGGACTGGGGGTGGGGATGGATGACAATGGGGGTAAGGATGGGTGATATTGGGGGTAAGGATGGTTGACGGTGGGGTTGGGGGTGGGGATGGGTGACAATGGGGGTAAGGATGGGTGATGTTGGGGTGGGGATGGATGACAATGGGGGTAAGGATGGGTGATGTTGGGGTGGGGATGGATGACAATGGGGGTAAGGATGGGTGATGTTGGGGTGGGGATGGGTGACAATGGGGGTAAGGATGGGTGATGTTGGGGTGGGGATGGATGACAATGGGGGTAAGGATGGGTGATGTTGGGGTGGGGATGGATGACAATGGGGGTAAGGATGGGTGATGTTGGGGGTGGGGATGGATGACAATGGGGGTAAGAATGGGTGATGTTGGGGGTGGGGATGGATGACAATGGGGGTAAGGATGGGTGATGTTGGGGGTGGGGATGGATGACAATGGGGGTAAGGATGGGTGATGTTGGGGGTGGGGATGAATGACAATGGGGTAAGGATGGGTGATGTTGGGGTGGGGATGGATGACAATGGGGGTAAGGATGGGTGATGATGGGACTGGGGGTGGGGATGGATGACAATGGGGGTAAGGATGGGTGATGTTGGGGGTGGGGATGGATGACAATGGGGGTAAGGATGGGTGATGTTGGGGTGGGGATGGATGACAATGGGGGTAAGGATGGGTGATGTTGGGGGTGGGGATGGATGACAATGGGGGTAAGGATGGGTGATGTTGGGGTGGGGATGGATGACAATGGGGGTAAGGATGGGTGATGGTGGGACTGGGGGTGGGGATGGATGACAATGGGGGTAAGGATGGGTGATGTTGGGGGTGGGGATGGATGACAATGGGGGTAAGGATGGGTGATGTTGGGGGTGGGGATGGATGACAATGGGGGTAAGGATGGGTGATGTTGGGGTGGGGATGGGTGACAATGGGGGTAAGGATGGGTGATGGTGGGACTGGGGGTGGGGATGGGTGACAATAGTGGTAAGGATGGGTGATGTTGGGGTGGGGATGGATGACAATGGGGGTAAGGATGGGTGATGTTGGGGTGGGGATGGATGACAATGGGGGTAAGGATGGGTGATGTTGGGGTTAAGGGAGGGGATGGGGAAGGGTGACGGCCAGGGTGTGAGTTGGGGTGAGAGTGTAGCCTGGTGTGTCAGTGGGATGTATGGAACTGTAGGAGTTGCCATTCTGCAGGTGAGCTGTTAATCAGAGACACAGTTACCTTATGTAGGAGGGAGCAGGGTTTTCTTGCCACGGCCCTTTGCCACCCCACCCTCTCCCCATCGACTTCTGTGTCCGTTTGGTGGCACTTCAGGTTCAAGGTTGTCTCGCTGACCGTAGCTTTGTCGTCGCTGTCAGTGTTACAGCCTGACCCAGTCATGGAGGACTCTTCCCTGGACTGATTCTGGGACTGCACTTTGATGTTTCACATCTGCTCGTCTTTTGCCATTTGCGCAATCTGTACCTTTTACTGTGCGTTCGGTGTTTGACAGTTTCCTGTCAACGGGTTCCATGGTGTTTCTTTGTTTCATGCCTGTCTGTCTGCGGAAAGGCGAATCTTGTACAGGCTTGTACGCTGCATACATACAGCACTTTGATAATAAATGTACTTTGAATTTTTGCCTCCTTTCCTCATTCTCCGTTGATCAGTGCTGGTTACACTTGGTCAGGTTCTGCTCACACGATTGTTGATATTGAGGTGGTGGAGATATTCTACCCTCAAAGGCAGAGGATCATGGGTTCACAATCATAATTAGAACCAAGTTTGTTTATTTATTTATTTTGCGAGACAGTGCGCAACAGGCTCTTCAAGTCCAATGAGCTGTTCTGTCTGGGAGCTTGCCTATTTAACACTAGCCTGATCAGGGGAAAATTTACAATGACCAATTAACCTGGGCTGTGGGAGGAACCCGGAGCACCCGGGGGAAATACACATGCTCACGGGAAGAATGTCCAAGCTTTCTTACAGAGGACACTGAAATTGAACTCTGAACTCCGACCTCCCGAGGTGTAATAGTGATGCGGCAACCGATATGCTACCGCGGAACCCTGTCAGTTTATGATCAATAACGTATGGTATGTCACGCAATGTGCTGTTCGGTGACAGCGGTACTGTTCAAAGACATTAGAGTTAGTATAAGTTCAAAAATATAAGACCATAAGACCTTATTGTATAGAAGCAGTATTAGGCCTTTTGGCCATCATGTCCTCCCGCCATTTCATCATGGCTGATCCATTTTCCTTCTCAGCCCCAATCTCCTGCCTTCTCCCTGTATTCCTTCATGCCCTGAACAATCAAGAATCTATTAACGTCTGCCTTAAATACACCCAAGGACTTGGTCTCCACAGTCGCCGGTGGCAACAAATTCCACAGATTCACCTCTGGCTGAAGAAATTCCTCCTCATCTCCATTCTAAATGGATGGCCCTCTATTCTGAGGCTGTGGCCTCTGGTCTTACACTTACACTCCCCCATCTCTCCACATCCACTCCATCAAAGCCTTTCACCATTTGATAGGTTCAATGAGGTCACCCCTCATTCTTCTGACTTCCAGTAAGTAGAGGCCCCAAACTATCAAACGCTCTTCATGTGACAATCCTTTCAATGCCAGAATCATTTTGTGGACCTCCTTTGAATCCTCTTCAATGTCAGCACTTCCTTTCTTAGATAAGGGGCCTAAAACTGCTCACAATACTCCAAGAGAAGCCTCACTGGTGTCTAATAAAGTCTCAACATTACATGCTTGCTTTAGTGCAGAAGATGAGTAGTAGTTCATGGACTGTGCCAAAACCTGATGGCAGAGAGGATAAAGCTGAAGAGTGTGCCTTCAGGCTCCTGTGCCTCCTCTCTGAGTGTAGATTCATGACAATGATCTTGGGAATGGAAGGGTTAATGTATGAGGAGCTTTTGATGGCTCCAGGCCTGTACTCGCTGGAGTAAGTTGGGTCCAAAAGCTTGTTTCCATGTCGAATAACTCTGTGACTCTATTGCACCATGTCGAATAGCTCTGTGACTCTATTGCACTATCCTAGCTCCTTAAGGAGCTAGGATAGAGAGGAGGTGATTTTTTTCCAGTGGTTTGTGCATTTTGGAACTCTCTTCTTCAAGGGGAAATGGGAGCAGAGCTTTTGAATATTTTTAAGGTGGAGATAGAGTCTTGATAAGCAAGAGATAGGGGGGTTACTGAATTATGCCTCCTCCCACTGCAGCTGTCTGCTTGTTGTACCTACCATCTGGCCTTGAGTACAAAGTCATGCCTCGAACTTATCTTTCGACCACCTCAAAAATGGCTTGCACAGAGACTGCGAGTGAGTTAAGCCGGAATAAAAGGCAACGCAAGGGAAATGGCAGATGCTGAAAATCTGGAGCAACACTCAAACACAAAACGTTGGAGCTTACTGTCTTGATGAAGGGTCTCCAGCTGAAACGCCCCCTGTCTATTTCCCTCCGTAGTTGCTGCCTGAGCCACTGAGTTCCTCCAGCATCTTGTACTAGAGATCCGGTTTTCTGCATTTCCAACAACCCCACCTCTTGTCAGCGAATCCAGAGCAGGGGGGTAGGGGGTGCTGTATTGGCTTAAAACAACCTACACAGAGATGAGCTGCATTTTACTTTCCCTCGGAGGGTTGCGAGTCTTCAGAACTCTTCAAAGGCTGCTGGAAGTAAAGTTTTAGGGCCCAAATGTAGCATAGTGGTTAACACAACTTTCTGGAGTTCAGATTTCAAATCTGGCACCGTCTGGAAGGAGTGTGTACATTCTCTCTGGCTGCTCAGGTTTCCTTCCACAGGCCAAAGACGTACCAGTTGGGAGGTTAATTGGTCACTGTAAAGTGGCCTGTGATTAGGCTGGGGTTAAATAGTTGTGTTACTGGGCTAGAGGGCTCTGTTCTGCACTGTATAATAAATAGATAATCAAGAGATGAAATGTCCCGCCTGGTGGCGCAATAATATCAGCGCCGGACTCTGGATCGAAGGTTCCGAGTTCGAATCTAAGTTGGGTTGAGCGTCGAGCAAGCAACTCGGCCTCGTAAAAGCAAGAATAGCTTGCTACAGAAGCACCGTCATGACGGTGCCCCGATAACTCCACTGCCGAGATAAGGTTACTGAGATCAGGTGGGATTGGGGATTTGAGGTTGCTGTCAAATTGCTCATGATGTCTGTGGCAGGCTTGATGGGCGGAATAGCCTTCTCCTTTTCACAAGGCACATTTACAGTTTATAAAACACTGCCTCAAAAAGGTGGTATCTATTATTGAGGATCCAGGCCATGCCACCTTCTCACAGCTATCATCGGGCAGGAAGTACCAGAGTCTGCATCAGTTAGAGACCAGCTACTTTCCTTCAGCCACTGGTGTGCACAACCCTCACCCTATCTCGGCAACAGAACACCACGGACCACCTCATACTCTACCTCAGATGTGTCTGATTGTGTCTTTTTTTGCATAGAGATCTTGCAAATATCTAATCAGTCCTCCACGTAGCAGCAACTCAACGTATTAACGCATGCAGGCATGATCAAGGGGTTCAGTTGTCATTCAGACCAAACATCAGAATGGGGAAGAAATGTGATCTGAGTGACTTCAAATGTTATTGTCCAGTAGCACTTAGATTGACAGTGATGAAGTGTTTTGAGAGGTTGGTGATGAAACATATCAACTCCTCCCTGAAAGTGGCTTGGATCCATTCCGATGTGCCTGCTGGGGGAACAGGTCCAGTGCAGATGCCATCTCATTGGCTCTTCACTCAACCCTGGAACATCCTGATAGATATATCAGGATGCTCTTTATTGACTACAGCTTGGCATTCAATACCATCATCTCCTCAAAACTAATTAATAAGCTTCAAGACCTTTCTGTCAATACCTTGTGCAATTGAATCTTGGTTTTCCTCACTTGCAGACCCAGACAGTTTGGTTTGGTAGCAACATCTCCTCCACAATCTCCATCGGCACAGGTGCACCACAGGATTGTGTGCTTTGCCTCTTCTCACCTTACACTTGTGACTGTGTGGTTAAATATAGCCCCAAGGCTACATTCAAGTTTGCTGATGACGCCGCTGTTGTTGGCCGAATCAAAGGTGGTGACATATAGGAGGGAGGTTGACTATCTGGCTGAGTGGTGTCACAACAACAATCTCTTGCTCAATGTCAGCAAGATCAAGGTGCTGGTTATCGATTTCAGGAGGGACCTGGAAGTCCATGAGCTAGTTGCAGGATCAGAGGCGGAGAGAGCCAGCAGCTTTAAATTCACAGACAACAGTCTCTAGAGCTTACAGAAAATGGTGCAAAATGCAAAAAAAAAAATCCAGAGAGTGGCAGTTCTGTGGGGGAAAATGCTTTGTTAATGAGAGAGATTAGAGAAGAACAGCCAGACTGCTTCAAGCTGACAGGAAGGCGACAGTAACCAAAACAAACACACGTTACAACACTGGTGTGCAGAAGAACATCTCTCAATTTACAACATGACAAACCTTGAAGTGGAGGGGCTACGTGAGCAGAAGACCATGAACATACACTCAGTGGCCACTTTATTAGGTACGGGAGGGAGGTAGGTACTAAAGTGGCCACTGGGCATGTGGTCTGTGATGCTGCTGTAAGCAAGCTTTGACTTCGTCCTCGTACCTCGTGGCAAAAACCGGAAATGGGTTCAGGAACAACATGGTCATATCACCTGCAGATATTTCATTTGGAGATACAGCTTGGAACAGACCCTTCCAGTCCGACGAGCCTCACCGTCCAGCATCCCACCTACTGAACACTTGCCTAATCACAGGACAACTTACAAGATTCAGGAGTCAAGACTGTTTAATGTCATTTCAAGTACACAGGTGTAAAGGAGGACAATATAATTGTTACTCCAGATCTGATGCTGCACAAAAATAAGCACAATAAGATAAAGAACACAGTAATAGCAAAAACACAATAAATATGAATACGTAAGATATACATAGATTGATTGTATAATGACCTATTATCCTGATAACCATCTTTGGATGGTGGGAGGAAAACCCACAGGGTTCACAGGGAGAATGGACAAACTCCTTAGGGATGGTGCCAGAATTGAACTCTAACCCTGGAATGCTCAGATGTTCGAACCGTATTGGTACAGTATGACCCTGTTCTAAGGATCACCCTGATTGGTTCGCTAAAGTTCTCTCTGCTCTGTGTGTGACACTCAAACCGCGGAAATGCAGTTGTCTTACAAAAGCCCTCCTCATCTTTATCCCTTTTTGTGTGAGTAACAGCCCTTCAGGGGTACGAGGAGCGTTTGATGGCTCTGGACCACTACTCCCTTGTTATTAGAAGAACGAGGGAGAATCACATTGAAGCCAATCAAATATTGAAAGTCCTAGATAGAGTGGACGTGGAGAGGATGTTTCCTAATGTGGCAGAATCTAGAACTAGACGGCACAGCCTCAGAATTGAGTGTATTTAGAACCAAGATGTGGGGGAATTTCTTTAGCCATAGGGTAGTAAATCTGTGGAATTCAGTGTCACAGACCGTGGAGGCCAAGTCATTGGGTATATTTAAAATGGAGGTTGATGGATTTTTGATAGTCAGGCTGTCAAAGGTTATAGGGAGGAAGCAGGAGAACGTGGTTATTCCCTCTTATTCCCTCAACGTATAACAGAACAATAGCAACACAAAAAGCTGTGGACCCAGCTTCGGTGGGGGGGGTAACAGCTTCTTCCCTCAGGCTGTGAGGCTAATGAATACCCTGCCACCACCGAGGTCTCGTCACCAGGACAGCGAGCTGGTTACTGTCCTGTGCTGCTGCTCAATTACTACGTGTATTTTTGAATTAATATTTTATTAGCTTACTTATGGTAATATTCTGCTTTATGTGCTGTGCGTGTTATATTCCAGTGCCAACATATTGGTCTATGGAATCCTCATGTCAAGATGAGGCCACCCTCAGGGTGGAGGAGCAACACTTTATATTCCGTTTGGGTAGCCTCCAACCCGATGGTGTATATATTGATTTCTTCTTCCAGTGAACAAAATTTTGCCTCCCCCACCCTCTATTCCCCACTCTGACCTTTCACTTCTTCTCACCTGCCTATTAATTCCCTCCTTCTTCCCTCTCTCTTATTATCCACTCTCCTCTACTATCAGATTCGTTCTTCTCCAGACCTTGACCTTTCCCACTTACCTGGCTTCACCTATCACCTTCCAGCTCGCCTCTTTCCCTCCCCACCCCACCCCCACCTTTTTATTCAGGTACCCTTACCATTCTGTCTCATTTCTGATGAAGGGTCTTGGCCTGAAACGTTGACTGTTTATTACCCTCTCTGGATGCTGACCGACCTGTTCATTTCCTCCGGCATTCTGTGCGTGTTGCTCTGGATTTCCAGTATGGTGTCCACGTTTTTTTGGTGCATTGTGGTCTGGATGACCGCTGTTTTGTTTGGTTGTATATATGAACAGTCAGTGGAGAAACACATTTGAATTAGAACTTCTGCTCTTAAGGACTGCCCTCAGAGGCTGGTCAGAGGTGGCCGTTAACTTTGGCCCGACCAGCGACACCCTGCGTCTCTTGAAAGAAAGAAACAGAAGCAGTTTTAGACGGCACATTAACTTTGTGCCTGGACGAGTGGCTCCGTCTTCTCCACGCAGTGAGGTGTGCACTGATAAACGAAAGCCTTTATCAAAGAAGTGACCGACAAATTATGTATCAGGTCAGTGGCTTGCTTCATCTTCATGGATGGTTTGTCACGAGGAGAGTACAGTACGCTGGAACAAAGCCCATCTCTGAGGCAATGCTCAATTCCTCTAAATGAGTCACAGCCATCCACAGCGCAGAACATATCCTGTCCCTGTAATTTAAAGGGACAGTAACCCACTTTGTACAACTAAACAGTCCAAATATTCACTTGGTGATCACTTTATAAGGTAAGCATGTCACTGTATGCTTCAATGTACATGTGACAAATAAAGTTAATCTTCTAACATGTTCCCTGATGAGCTTATAGCATTTTAAAATTACTATGTTTTTAATATTTCTGGGTACCTAATAAAGTGGCCTCTGAGCGTACAATCATGATCTTCTGCTGCTGTAGCCCGTCCGCTTCAAAGCTTGATGTGTTGTGCATACAGAGATGCTCTTCTGCACACCACTGTTGTAATGTGCGATTATCTGAGTTACTGTCACCTTCCCGTCTGGCCGTTCTCCTCCGACCTCTCTCGTTAACGGGGTGTTTCCGCCCGCAGAACTGCAGCTCACTGGGTGCTTTTTAGCTTTTTGCACCATTTTCTGTAAGCTCTAGAAACTGTTGTGCATGAAAATCCCGGGAGATCAGCAGTTTCGGAGGTGCTCAAAGCTGCTCGTTTGACGCAGTCGTACCACGGTCGAAGTCACAAAGTCATTTCTTCCCCATTCTGATGTCTGGTCTGAACAGCAACTTCGTGCTGCCACTGGGGCAGCTGATCAGATACTTGAAATAATGAGCAGGTGGGCAGCCACCGGAGGGATTTAAAATGACAGACTTGTATTTTCATGCTTTTTGTGATCATTCTATTGCGCATCATAAAGAGCATCCTGTCCAAATGCTTCTCCACTTTCTGTGGCACCGGCTCTACTTGTGACTGCAAACAGCCCTGGAGAGTTGCGGACACAGCTCAGCACATCGTGGAAACCAGTGTCTCCTCCACGGACTCTGTCTACACTTCCTTCTGTCTTGTTAAAGCAGCCTACATATCAAAGATGCCGCCCACCCATCTCCCATCAGACAGAAGACAGGACAAACAGAAG